>NC_052505.1:35241342-35599812 GCF_014356525.2 Nilaparvata lugens | reverse complement strand
AAATTAATGGGACGTTTCCTGAACCCAGGACATTTTTAATTCAAACTGAGGAAAATCCAGACACAGACACTGATCATTGTTCAGCCGCAGGCCGAATAATTACACATGTAATTACGCTCAACTCTACGTTCTCTGTGATCATGCCTACATATTTCCAGGAATCTTGAGAAGAGACTACCCAAAGGAGTACTATTAAATGTTAATTATCACAATGGGGAGTTGTACAAATATATGCGACATCAAAGACAGAATAATAGAGGACCAAATCAAAATAGCAAACCACTAATTCATAGCGTGTATTTTTAACCTTCAAAAAATTATCAAACTCATTTCTATCGACTATTTTCACATAATAAACATTGCATTAAGTTTCCTGGGCCTCTCTACTGTAATAATTAATTATAATCAGAAAGCTGTGATACTAACATTAATATAATAATTATACTAATAATATTATATGAGCTCACATTGGATTAAGTAATCGGATTAGAATTAGCATCATTATGGTGGATTGCTCGTTTGCGTCCACTCAATGCATCCAGAGAACTCAACTGGTAATTAAGTGGCGTGGTCTGGTGAGGTGGTGTAACGAACCAACTGGTGTCGCTGGTACTGCTTATAGTAGTGGAGGGCGCTGGATAGGCAAACAGCGTACATGACCGTGTTGATTAGTGGTACGCTGTTTAGCAGCAGCAGCAGTACTCTCTGTTAGTACGATGCCATGTTGTTTAATGTTTATCGCCATCTCCTTTAATTTGTGCAGCGCACCAATTTCTGCGTCACTGACATCCTTCTATTTGTCAGTTGGTGCAACAGCACAATAAAATAACTGAAACAACTCCAAACTTACAAATGCCAATATATTAATAATTATTATTGAACGAAAATCCAAATAAAATGCTGTGAATCAGATTCATCAATGAGAATCTCATTTCAGTCAGGAATACTTACTGATACTAAAGTTACAGAATACCCAGTTGACCAATGAGAAAAAAATCAACATACTAGAAAAATGTGAAATATAAACACAACTATAACAACCAAGTAACTTGAGGTATCAATATTTTTCATCTACAAAACTGGAATTACTGTGTAAAATTATTTTGTGGAGAACTCGACCAATTGCAAAATCGAATTTAAATAATATCATTCACAAAAGAAGAAATGTATACAGCAGCAGAGACATATGCATAGTGAATATTCTCCACAAAGACCACTGTCTGGGTGTGGGGAATGAGTTCTGTGAACTGCATTATAGTTTTATAGTATAACAATAAAGTGAAGATTTACAATAAAAATAGAACAAAAGAATAAGTAGTATAAGGTTAACAATTGCTATGAATGATAATAATGGGAAAGATAACCAACTTTTAGAAAGAGATCTTTATATAATCAAAAGAATGGATTCCAATATCTTGTTCTCATTCTCCAAACATAAAAATTGTCGGCTCTTATAAAGTGCTGAATACTGTCAACATCTTGAGTTCATCTCTCAAAATTAATAGATAACTCATCAACAATCATGGAAGCTCATGCCATTCTTTTCATTTCATTGGTTCTTTGCTCTCTACTGGTATGTTAAACTTAGTGAATTGTAATATTGTTATATTATTATTGACGTGATTTACATCACTTCAATTTTATTATTTTATTATTATTATTATTATATTATTATTATTCATTATTATATTATTAATTGTATATTATTATTATTATTATTATTATTATTATTATTATTATTATTATTAGTCTTATATTATTAGTATTATTATATATTATTATTATTATATTATTATTATTATTATTATTATTGTTATTATTATTATTATTATTATTATATTATATTATTATATTATTATTCAATTATTTCATCACTTACAAAGTGAGCATTTTTTATTGTAACCTAAGTTGGCCGTTGGCAAGACTTTGGTACATCTCTATTCTGTCAAATAAGGATCTAATCATTGATACCGTGCTGAGTATTAATATTATTATTATTTCATTTTTCATCACATTACTATGTGAGTTTTTCATCAAAATCGGTCTATGACAAGACTTTGATGAATCATTCTGCTGCTTGTTTAAGAATGCCCACCATTTATATAGTGTTGAGCATCACTGCCTTCTGCATCAAGTAAATCTGTTTCTCGAGGCACCAGATGACTTAAGTTTGCAGGCCCTTTTTTCCCCATCAATCCAACTGCAGATTATGACTGGTACGATTTCCACTTTCTCTTGATGCCAGTATCCTTTATCCCAGCTGCCAGGGGGAGAGATACTTAAAAATCTTTCCACTGTAGTAGTGTTCCATGTTATGGCAGCATGGAATGCCTACATCTATTAAGACTGTATTTATTATATATTATTATTATTATTATATATTATTATTATTATTATTTTTATTATATCATTTTCATTATTATTATCCTGTTTGAGGTTTTGCTTGACCACTCTTCCCCTGGCTCCGACCCCCAAAGGAGAGTGACAAGCGATTTTACCAGGTGATTGCTCCACATGTCCATGTGGTAAACAATCATACTGGGTACGTTACCATTAAATCATTTGCCCTGAGTAGACGTAATGAACCAAGGATGACAGCCTGGACCTGCGAGTGCAGTAGCAGCTCTCACAGGCTGGAATGGTTTTTTAGGTTGACCAAAAACCAGGTCTCATGCCACCCAAAATCCTATAATCAACACCACCATTCTTATGGAGTAGCCTGGGTAAGACTGTGCAGCTCTATGAATAGGTCTTGATATTTTGCCTGTTTTTCCTCCTCCTTGCTGACATGAGCCTTCAGCTGGTGCTGAGAACTCGATTACATACATTGTCTTTGCCACTATGTCAAGGAGGACAACATCAGGCTTTGTGGCTCTTAAAAGCCTGGTGATGGAGAATGAGTAATTCCAATACACTCGCCACCTTTCATTCCCCACAACAGACTCAATCTCCTGAGGCATAAGCAGCACTGGTGTTTTGTCAATACCATATGAGTGTCCAACATGGTAATAGAGCACTCGTAGAGCAGCATTATGTCTATGGATGTAGTCCACAGCTGCATGAACAGAGCACGATGATAAGATGTGCATGATCGTTTCTGGTGCTCTATGACACACCCTGCAACTGATATCTGGAACATCAATGTGCATTACTCTGCTACGGTATGACAAGGTGTTGATGACACCATCTTGGCATGCCAGTATGAAACCTTCAGTCTCAGATTTCAGGGCGGCTGACTTCATAAAAGCAAAAGTCAGCGTTTTGGACAAGCCCTGCTCCTCGATATGCCTATAGAAGACACCATGCAAGGACTTGTCCTTATGCTGCCGCAAAAGAAGTCTAGACTCAGCAGTCTTTACTCTAGCCCTTAGTTGATTAGGCTGAAGCCTTTCCTCCCTGTCAGTGTTGAAATCGAGACCAAGGGCATCTGCGGCATGCTGTGCTGCCTTATATAGGAAGGCCCCCACCCTGCAACTTCATGATCGTGGACCAATGCATCAGGGGGTCAGGAGAGCATTGTTATTATTATTATATTTTTATTATTATTATTATTATTTTAATTATTATTATTATTATTATATATTATTATTATTATTATTATATTAAACTGCAACTTCAAGGGAGAAGTATACAACTATGCGGATGATACCATTATGCTATTTGCAAGTAAAAGTTTTACAACTGCAGCTGAAATTAACAAGAGATTTGAACACAATAACAAAATACTTCCACAACAACTATATACATATAAACAGTACAAAGACAAAAACATAGTATTCAAAAACCCAAAAATGAGTTAAACATCCTTGACCCAACCATAGAGTTAAAAGTCATAGCTATAAATGCTCCACTTCAATCCATGCAACTGTAAGAAAATAAACACTCAGATACAGTAAAATATCTTGGACTGAATTTGACTCAAACATGAAGTGGCACACCCATTCCCAGATACTAGCAAAAAACTGAGGTACATAGCACATAGGTGTTACCAAATGAGAGAATTACTGCCTCTGAAGCAAACGAACAGTCTACTTCAGCTTGGTTGAATCTCAAATACGATATGGTAAACTGTCTTTGGACATGCACCAATTATATATTGAATCCAGTAAGTCAGCTAATCAACAGAATCAAAAGAATCTTTTCCAAGGAGGGATACAAACACGTTAAAACTGCTCTCATTCAGAAACCTGTACAATTATATAATACTGCTGAAATACTATTTTGAAATGCTTATCGACGTACCAATGAAAACAGATACAACACCAGACACACACATATAGAACACCAGAATACTTCACTGAAATAGAAAAGCTGTACCAGAATATTTGTACCATCCATTCTCAATAGTCTACCGAATCATCTACAACATCTAGACACTTACAGACAAGTGAAATAGAAATTAAAAATTACTACTCCACAATTCAATAGATAAAAATATCACTCTTACATTATTACCACGAAATAAACACATCTACAAATTTGTATTTCCTAAAACATTTCCATCCATAAATTCAAATCTTTGAAAAATATCTCTGAGTAAGTACAATGCCTCAATATAAGCTAAAATAGCTTCATGGGCAGCCACAAAAAATATAATAAGAAAATTTTAATAGATTCTCACTTCATGGATAGATATAGATGATATATGTATAATGATTAATTCAATTTGTGAAACTTATCATTTATGTAATGTGAGAGAAATCTGAATAAAAAAAAAATATTATTATTAGTATTATATATTATTAATTATTATTATTATTATTTTATTATTTATTATTATTATTATATTATATATTCAATTATTTCATCACTTACAAAGTGAGCATTTTTATTGTAACCTAAGTCGGCCATTGACAAGACTTTGGTACATCTCTATCCTGTCAAATTTAAAAGGATCCAATCATGATACCGTGCTGAGTACAACCGCCTTTTGAATTCCATGTTTTGCACTCCCTGAGACACCAAGGCGACTGAGGTTCGCTGAACCTTCTGCCTGATCACTCCAACAGTAGAGATGATTATAGGGACAGCTGTAACTTTTTCCTGCTTCAGACATCCCTGATTTCAGCAGCCAGGGGGAGATACTTGGATATTTTCTCATTGTAATATTGTTCCAAGTTGTGGCAACATGATATGCCAACATCAATCAAAATAGTCTCCCTGGCTGTCTTGTCCATGAGGATAATGTCTGGCCGGTTGTGCACAACTGTCCTCAGTCAGCACAGAGCGATCCCAATACATCTTGTGTGTATCATTCTCAAGTACAGAAAGTGGCTTGTATAGATAGTATGGCAGCTTTTGATCCACTAGACCAAACTTCAGGGCAGGATCCTGGTGTAGGATCCCAGAAACAGAGCTGTGGCGCCTCAAGTAGTCTGAAGCTGCCATCAACTGACAAGCTTACATGATGTGTTGCAATGTTTCGGGAGCCATACCACATCTTCTAATAAGTCACCATTTATAGGCAGCTTCAATATATGCTTCTTGTAGTTCTTAATAGCTATTACTTCGTCTTGAATAGCTATCATGGAGCCTTCTGTCTCTATAAACAGATCTCCGTGTCTGAGTCACGCATTTGAGGCATCTTCATCCATCCCAGGCTGTCCCGAAATGTAAGCATGCCTCCCATGCAGCTGTTTTACCCGCTATTGCTGAAGGATCTCATTCTCATGCTGCCTATCTGTTTTTGTATCGTCGTTGAGCTGTACAGAGAGATTTAGTGGGGTATATCCTAGATCAGCTCTCCTCACCGCATTCTACAAATCTCCATCCTTAGCCAAGAAGTATTGTTTCATGCTTCATGTGATGATTTTATCATTATTATTATTATTATTATTATCAATCAAGGAAGCAGTGCCAGAATCCAAACGTGGTTTTCAAAGTATGAATGAACTATCGATTAATAATTAATAAAAATAGTTTAATTAATATGTTTTAGTTTTTATCTTGGCTAAATAGTGATTAAAAGTGATAGGAGTGATAAGAAGTGGCTGCAGGTGATGTGGTGAAATGAAAATCGGTCTGTACTGAAATCGCAATTTGAGGTTAGAAAAGTGAGAATTGAATACCTGAATTGAATCCATTCACGTAATTTATTTTGATTGAATTGAATTTTATACAAGGAGGAACAATGAATTGCTCAGTTTGTGATAATGATTACCGATTGATAACGACTACATTGTCTGCAGCAGATGTCAATCCGGTCTTCACTATGGCTGTTCTGGAGTCTCTAAAAATACTTGGAAAGCAAAAGGTAGTCAGAAAAAAGGAGAGTGGGAATGTTCAAAATGCAGATCTAATAGGAGCAGATTAAATAGCGTCGAAGATGAACCTACAGAACCACTTACATCGCGCTTAATCCATGATGGAAAAACTGTTTGCAAAAACAAGAAAAAAGTGATCAATGAGAAAATGGATGAAATGATGACGATGATCAAGAATGTCGAAGAGAAAGTAGGAGAAATGAGGAAAGACATCGAAGTGATTCAAGGGGATTCGGCAGCGCTAAGAAAAGAGTTGGAAGACTTGAAAATAACAGTGGAGTGTGAGCGGCAGTATGCAAGATCGAGGAACATCATCATTTCAGGTATACCCTTCAAAAAAAATGAAGATCTAGCTCAGAGCATCACTACTTTACTGGGAAAAATGGAAATAGATATAAGAACGCAAGATATCTCAACTCACCGATTGCCATCAAAAATGAAAACCATAGTCCTGCTATTCTGCAACTAAACTCGAGAGCGATCAGGATAGAATCATCAAAGCAGCAAGGAAACGTAAGCCGGATACTGGATTAATTAACCCCGATCTTCCCAAGAAGGCAATATACTTCAATGATCACCTGACGCCCTATTTCAACACACTGATGATGAAGGTAAAGGAGATTAGTAAAAAGAAAATTATAAATATGTTTGGATGAACGGTGACAGAATCATGGTCAGAAAGGATGAACTTTCCAAAGGTATTAGGATTATAAAGCTAGAAGATTTAGATAAAATGATTTAAATAACACTTAATGATCATTGGCCAAATAAATTATCTATTTTTACAGTCAAAATTATCAAGTAATCTAATAAGATTATTTCACTAATATCTAGAAACAAAGAAATTTCTATACATTATTCTTAGTATTATTATCGTTCTGTGATTGTAGGATACTGTTATTATTAATTTTTTCACAGCCTACATAAATATTAATTGCATATTATCATTAATAAATAGTCTATTGTTCTTATTTCAATTTAAAAACAGTAGAAATTGGTAAAATAGAAAAATATAATATTGTAAGTAGATTCGGTAGATAAGATTATTCAATAAATAACGATGATTTAAATAATGATGAGGATTTCAGAGTGTTTCAAAATTTAAGTCAATCTAGAGATTTTTTAAAAAAAAGAGAATCAATTAATGAAGTGAATATTGTTAGCATTAACATTAGATCATTGAGGAAGAATTGGGGTTTTTTGAGAGCAGAAAGTAATGATATAATTAATGAGATAGATGTTTTAGTTCTTAGCGAAATTAATATTAAAAATGAAGAAATCAATTTGTATGGAATTCCAGGATTTGTGAATTTAATGAAATGTAGGTCGGAGGAGAGGGGGTGGTGGAATAGGAATTTTCTATAAACAATGGTATGAAGTAGAACAATATAATATAGAATTTGAATCGGCTGAACTGGTTGCTATGAAACTCTGTGGTAGAAGTAAGACTGTAATACTAATAGCAATATACAGACCTCCTAATCAAATGTGATCTTTTCAATGAGGAACTAGACAGTTTTTTATCATCTGAAATAATAAAAAATGAAAAAAACATCGTCATAGTGGGAGATATCAACATATGTTACCTAACAAACATGTACGGGGCAAACAATTATATAAATGTGTTATACTCTCATGGCCTATATAACAGTATCAAAAACCCACAAGAGAAGAAATCTATAATAATACATTGGTATCAACTTGTCTGGATCACGTTAATTTAAAGGTAGACGAAAGTAGCTCCTATATTTCCTTTTTATTGAAAGCAAGGTTGCAGATCACTATGGACAGGAGTTAAATTACTGAAAAACCACCACAGATGAAGATCAATGTTCTATAGAAGATGAACATAAAGCTATTATATTAACAAGGAAGGTTAATGAATTGATTCGAGCTGAAAATTGGTGGCCAATATTAGATTTAAGAGAACCATCAGAGATTTATAACGAGCTAGTTAGGAGGTTCCATAGCATTTATGATAGGAGTATAATAAAGGTCAAGTTAAGAGCAAATAATATACATAATCCCTGGTTCAATGATAGTATAAAGCGAATGATAGAAAGAAAAAAATGAGGTTTGGAAAATGGTTAAGAGAGACAAATATAATATAGATCTGAGAAATCAATTTAAAATTATTAGAAACAAGTTGACTGACTTGATTAGAAAGGAAAAATGAATTATTATTTTAGAGTGTTTAACAATAACTTTAATAACACGAAGAAAATGGGAATCATAAATCAATTTGTTAACAAGAAGAAAGACCAGCTCTAAAACAATCAATTAAGGCTAATTTTAATTTAAATGAAAATAATCAAATAATGAACTTAACAGAGAGTTTTAAAAGGAGCTTTAAGAAAAAATAGAAGAAATTACAACAGAGATGAATGGACAACATTTTGATTTGACCTTGAACTTAACAGAAGGGAACTACACAATAGGTAATAAGATGAGTATGTATTTTCAAAAAATGAAAGAACAACACTCTATAGTATTATTGGTAAACTTAACAACAGATCATCTGCTGGTCCTGATAAGATCAGATCACTAGATATAGTAAATAATATTTTCTATCTAAAGCTGGTACTTATGCATCTATTTAATCGAATAATTGAAACAGGGAAGATACCTCAAAGCTTAAAAGTAACGTATCTCAGACCTATCTACAAAAACGGGGTAAAGAAAAGTGTGGATTCTTATAGGCCAATAGGATCGATTTCAGTAGTCATGAAAATCCTGGAACACTTTATTAGTATGCAATTGAATCAATACTTGACTAGATAATATAATAAATGAGGCACAATATGGTTTTGTTTCAAAAAAATCAACAATAGATTTGTTAGAGAAAATGACAGACGATATCTTTGAGGCCTTAGATGATAATAAATTTGTCATAACAGTAGCAACAGACCTAACAAAAGCGTATGATCTAGTGAATTATGAAATAATGCTGCAAAAAATAAAAAAATAGGCATGGTGGGAATTTGCTGAAGTGTTTGAAAATTACTTTGTAGAAAGAAAAATTCATGTAAACATAGGTGAAATGTTAGTACAGATTATAATCAAATATGGGATTGATTCAGGGCAGCATTTTATCTCCAGTTTATTCAATTTGTATGTGAACGATTTAGCAAGTCTCAAATTCAGAAGCAAACTACTGCAGTATGCAGATGATAATATTCTATATATGGTACACACTGATCTGATATAGGTATGAGATACATGCAGGAAGACTGAACTTAGCGAATAAGTTTTTTCAATAATGCTATCAAGATAAATCAAAAAAAACTAAAGTTATTATATTTAGAAATCATAGAATCAATATCAATATACACAACCATAGGTTAATATGCCATAAGGTAAATTGTCTTAGAGATAGGTTGAGAAATGATTGTACATGTCAACAATTAGAGTTCAATGAAAGTATTAAACATTTGGGAGTGTTTTGATGCAGACATGCGATTTGGTTCACATAATGATAGCATTTGAAAAATATGAAGGCTGCTCTGTATAAGGCTCTAGAATTAGCAGGTGCTTTCCAATTAGTACTAAAAGAATAGTCTATTTTTCCATGATACAAGGTGTAATATTTTATGGAATAACATTGCATAGTTTGGCACCAAGTTTTTGAAGCAGCCTGTCTGATGAGTAGTTAGGAGAATAACGCAAACTTTGTTCAATGGAATTGAGATTCACTTGTTGGGTATCATGTCAATGGAAGCTCTTGCTAAATATACTGACCTGTCCAGAAATTATTTTAAAAATGAATTCAGGGAAGTTAATGAGATAGGTTATGGTTAAAATAGGGCATTTAGACCGCAAAGATATAATAATAACTATGGTAAGAGATTATCAAAATTTAGAATTCCTTACCTGCTGAATTGTCTGCCACCTGAGTTGAGAAATTTGCAAGGAAAAAGCGAATTGAGACACAAAATTGAAAGATTTCTTATAAGAATAGCTGAATAGGATAAAACATCTTTTTCAAGTGATTTTATTTGTGTTAGTGTGTTAAAATTTAGTCAGGTTAGTAAGTAGTCAAGTTATAAATATGTAAAGTTAGTAGCATACTAAAGTTAGTGAACAGAGAAGAAAAGGAAACATAAAAATAAAAAATTCCAATAGGCTAGATTGATTTTAATATGGAAAATAGAAAGAAAGTATTGTATGTAAAATGTATATGCTGACAGGTTTAAGATTATAAAAAATATGTAATGAATTATTACTGATGTTTAAAATTTTGAAGGTTATTTGATGGTGCTTCTGTGTTGTGTTCGTGTTGTGTAATATCTAGGCTGACGGCTACGGCCATCTGAATTTCGTTACTTGTGTATGAACAGTCAAAGAATTAAAGAGCGACTCAAGTGGTAAAAATCGGAAACTGTATGTCAAACTCTCAAGAATTTCCTCATTGTAGAATAAATACAGTAATGATTGAATGTGAATATATTATTATTATTATGTAAATGATTTTGACCCCCAATTAGCTATAAGTAGAGGAGTAACTAAAAGCACTGAGTGTATTATGATTGTAATGTAATTTGAAGGAATGAATAAATTGAATTGAATAAATTGAATTGAATTGAATTGAATTAATAATAATATTAATACTCAGCACGGTATCAATGATTAGATCCTTTATTTGACAGAATAGAGATGTACCAAAGTCTTGCCAACGGCCAACTTAGGTTACAATAAAAAATGCTCACTTTGTAAGTGATGAAATAATTTAATAATAATGATAATAATAATAATTGAAGTGATGTAAATCACGTCAATAATAATAATAACAATATTACAATTCACTAAAGTTTAACATACCAGTAGAGAGCAAAGAACCAATGAAATGAAAAGAACGGCATGAGCTTCCATGATTGTTGATGAGTTATCTATAAATTTTGAGAGATGAGCTCAAGAAGTTGACAGTATTCAGCAGCTTTATAAGAGCCGACAATCATTTTTATGTTTGGAGAATGAGAAACAGATATTGGAAATCCATTCTTTTGATTATAAAAGATCTCTTTCTAAAAGTTGGTTATCTTTCCCATTATTATCATTCATAGCAAGTTTTAACCTTATACTACTTAAGGGAACCATCGAATCGAAATTAATTCAAAGAAACCACCATACCAAGAAGGATCAAGTGAGTTCTCTTTTATTTTATGGGGCCTCACCTTTACAAAAAGTGCAAAAATGAAGTACAAAAATTACTTCAATTTTGCTTCCCTAATCATCAATGGCCACGTCAAAAGCGCTTTAGCATAAGTGTACTGAATTATAATTGTAATTTTTGTGGTCGTTTAACTGTCCTTATCTGCCTGAACCACGACCCTGATTAAATTTCACATATTGTAATATTTTCTAGTTAAATCATTTGGAATCATAATTTATCTTTAAGAATTTTTAAACTTTGTAAAAAGAACGTGCATGATAGCCCAGCAACATACAATCCCACTAATTCAAATAAGCCTGTCAGCAGAAAATTATTCAAAACCTGTTTATCAAATCTTGAAACTGTACTGTTTATTAATTATTATTGCTGCTCATTATATTTCAAATTTAATACTTTATTTCCTGAGTTCCGTTATCTCCTCAGCCCTTCAGATTTTGTATTTGGCACGTTTGTACTTGTTAAGCACCGATCAAAAACGAACATTGAAATAATTGATCCAAATCTGGTTCAAGGAACAGATCTAAGTGGAAATATTAAGTGGAGATCATACGTTCTCTGTCCTTACCTGCTAATATATCAGCTTCTATCTGTGCCCTACTTCGACTTAGGAATAAAAGTTCCTACCACAGAGCAGAAGCAGCTACAGCGTAAAGAATCACACAATAGAGCCAGTAGATATAAAAGGCGGGTCCTGGCACACAAGTGTGCCAGAACCCGCCTTTATCTCAAGGTCATCCAGGTAAACCACCCTAACCTCAAGGTCATCCAGGTCAACCACCCTAACCTCAAGGTCATCCAGGTCAACCACCCTAACCTCAAGGTCATCCAGGTCAACCACCCTAACCTCAAGGTCAAAAAAAATTTAAAATAAAAAAAAATTAAAAAAAAAAATAAATAAAAAAAAAATTAAAAAAAAAAAAATTATTTGAAAAAAAAAATTAAAAAAAATAAAAAAAAAAATTAAAAAAAAAAATAAAAAATAAAAAAAAAATAAAAACACATAAAATTGGGAAAAAAGGGAAGAAAGGGAAAAAAAAATCCCTCCAGATCCTGAACTGGGGTATAAAAGGAGTTGTTCTACAAGGAGTGGGACATTGTGTCTTTGACAGTCGTGCCGTCAGTACGAAAAAAAAATAATAAATAAAAAAAATTGAAAAAAAAAATTGAAAAAAAAAATTAATAAATAATAAATGAAAAATAAATAAATAAAAACACTTAAAATTGGGAATAAATGGGAAAAAGGGAGAAAAGGGAAAAAAGGGGGAAAAAAATTTCCCTACTGATCTTGAACTGCCCGCCGGTCGCCCCCGCCGGTTGCCAGGCCGCCACCGGTCACCCCACCGGTCGCCCGGCCGCCGCCGGTCGGAAGAAGTATCATATTCTATATAATTTAAGTCTTTAAACATAAATCCTCTATGGTGTAGTGGTTAGCAAGTCAGCTTTCTGAGTTGGAGGCTCTATGCTCGAATCCAAGGTGGTAAAGGTAAGTATTAAAGGTCAGTATCAACAGAACCAGAGGATATATTTTTTGTATGTAGTGGGTAGACTGGCCCACCACTGCCAGTCATCCCGCTGCCAGTTGTCCGGCCGCCACCGATCGCCCCACCGGTCGCCTGGCCACCACCGATCACCCCGTCGGTCGCCCCACCAGTCGCCCCACCATTGTCACCAGTCGCCCCACTATCGCTGCCAGTCGTCCCACTATCGCCGCCAGTCGCCCCACTATTACCGCCAGTCGTCCCACTATCGCCACCAGTAATACCACTATCGTCACCAGTCATCCCACCATCGTCACCAGTCGTCCCACTATTGCCGCCAGTCGTCCCACTATCGTCACCAGTCGCCCCACTATCGCCACCAGTCGCCCGGCCGCCGCCAGTCGCCCGGCCACCGCCGGTCGGCCACCGCCAGTCGTCCGGCCGCCACCAGTCGCCCGGCCACCGGTCGCCACGCCGGTCACCTCACCGGTCGTCCAACCGCCACCAACAGTCGACCTGCTGCGGCTGGCAATTGTCCCGCCGGCTGAGCATAAGCATTCTAAATGACCCTAGCTCCTCCTGACACATGGACCATGCTCACCAGTATTCAGCATGTCTGTGGCAGGATGGTAGGGTCATCCACTCAGTGGTCAGTCAGTCAGTGTTCAGTCACTGATCAGTCTGATCAGTAACTGATCAGTCACTGTTCAGTCACTGATCACTCTTTTCACTTTTTTTTTTATTTTTTTTATTTATTCATTTTTTTATTTTTTAATTTTTTTTTTTCAATTTTTTTTTTTATTTTTTTTTTTTTTTTAATTTTTTTTTTTTTGACCTTGAGGTTAGGGTGGTTGACCTGGATGACCTTGAGGTGGGTGTGGTTGACCTAGATGACCTTGAGGTTAGGGTGGTTGACCTGGATGACCTTGAGGTTAGGGTGGTTGACCTGGATGACCTTGAGGTTAGGGTGGTTGACCTGGATGACCTTGAGGTTAGGTTGGTTGACCTGGATGACCTTGAGGTTAGGGTGGTTGACCTGGATGACCTTGAGGTTAGGGTGGTTGACCTGGATGACCTTGAGATAAAGGCGGGTTCTGGCACACTTGTGTGCCAGGACCCGCCTTTAATATCTACTAGAGCCTGAAACTTGGAAATATTCTGCCCGCGAAGTATCTTCGAACGGCGTTTGGTCTATCAAACCTATCCTAGACCGTCGGAATTTATTAGTGGCGCAATCCCGCAAATTATATGCATCAAGTTCCTTGTTCGACCTGTTTGATTTTGTACACTGTCTACAGTATAGGTAATAATTAAGATCTCTGAATCTAGTGTCTTGCAATTGCTACACTTCGACTTATACCTGCAAGGAATATTATTCTCAGACAGATAGTCATTGAACAGATCAAGGGTGTGCAGGAGTTTGTGCCTCCCGCGATTTGGACTATTAAATTAAATCTTATACTGAATCTCTCAGCCTGGTGCTCTATAGTATTCATCCACACACTCATAAATTTGAGATTACAACACCGAGGACTCAGTGTAAGATTTTATACCTGTGTGACGTCTCCGTCTGGGGCATTACTCAAGTCAAAAACCAGGAGCCCTCAAGGAGCGTTACAATATGTGTGCCTAAAGTTTAAATTATTGGAACAGAACATTTCAAGTGCGGTGGGAGATAAATCCATGAGATTTAGAGCATAGACTCTTCATGGTATTGTTGATCTAATAAAACAAAAATTTTCAAAAAATATCAATTTTTGAGAAAGTTATTCAATTTACTGAAAATTACCAAAAATAACTTTTAGTTGAGTTATTTTCGGCCATCTTTGGTAATTGAATAACTTTCTCAATAATTGATATTCAATCGAGGAAAAATGTTTTCCTGAGAAAACTTTTTCATTTCGATAGCTTGATATTATACAAATCGAGAAACTTTGAAAAATATCACCAGTAAAAAGTTTATTTTTAGCCTTTGCACAGCCTTAAGTTGAGCAGTCTCTCATGAATCTTTCTAACAACTTAGACTCTCATTCACCATTGTGATGCTCGATTTAAATCAATTTCACCTTTTTCAACAAATTTAACAGCCAATGTACATTCCATTCTCTCACGCTTTCAAGATAACACTTTCGTGACAGAAAATCATATTGATATGAATAGCATGCTTTGTGAACGAATAAAATCTAGACCAAGCACCCATATTCTATATAAGTTTAGACTTGATAAGTTCCACGATGTTTGATATGAAAACTGCTGAACAGACTTTGCTCCACCAACTCACTTCTTTCAAGACTGAAAACAGAATTGCTTTCCATACAGCACGGGAATGTTTGACAAAAATAAAATCTTACACGTAGTACTTGTACTAGAGATCATAAATGAATTTGATAAGAATGGACTCTTTTCCACTGAACATGAATATTTGTTCAGATTGAAAAGGTTTATCAATATAAGAGATTGGATTCCTATAAATGACTAGAAGCAGGGATTAAACATAAATTTTGAGTCAATAAATAAGTAGCAGACATTACAGGTAGGAAAGTACAGCTGTTAAGTTGAGGAGACAATGTGTAGTAGAGTGAAAATACTCACTCCATAGTGAGGTCCACGTTATAATCGCAGTGGAGAAAGATAGGAGATCGACGTTGCCGTTGCTTTTGTATTCTCAATGCCTTCTATAGACGGTAGCTGATACAGGTTTATTGATGGAATATTAACTATTCATTCTTGTTTAAAATAATCAATTCTATTCTATCAAGCAAGAAATTATATTTTTCAATAATTTCATAATAAGGATGAAATATTTTGTTAATTAATTATTAATTCTACATTGTTAAAAGACGATCTGGCAACAGAGCAAATCGAGAAAGAGTATTTATTATCGAGAAATGTATTTATTTGCTACATATTTTTGTCAATGCTATTGCTACAAAATCAAATGTTGTAATCTGTTTTTGGTTCATCCATGTCATGAACGTCTGGAAGTTCCATCAAGTACATTTTATCTTAATTTTTAGTATGGAGTTATATTCCAATATACCGTATTAAGTTCAATAGATATTGATAATGTTTGAGTTTGCGAAATTATTGTTTGAATTTTTAAATTTGGCTGTAATAATGTCAAATCGTTTCATTCAATGATGATTCATATTCACTCATTAATACTATTCTCATATACTATCATACTCATTGATGGGAATAGGTGGTATGTGATACTGGAGCTATAACTGAGATAGTAGCTGAGAATAGAGAGGTACATCCATAATGGGGTAAGTTCCCTAGACTTGGATACAAATTATTAATAATTGATGAAGACCTTATCGGACTAATAATGCATTCGCTGTTTATCACACAGAGTTTGAATACAGTATACAGGTCACGAAGTTTCATTATCTCTAAGATGCAGCCTGAGGCTAATCCAATATGTGGGACGGCTCTTTGCAGACCAATACACCTGGGATGATGACTGTTATTAAACTGGTGCAGCCGTACTGACCTGATCAGAGTCTTGTTCAAGTATACAAACTCCAAAAGAACCCCATAGGTTATTAAATAGCAACATGCCGATTCTAATCACGAGATCTTATTGAATAAATCATGAATTTATCCTTTATCGTAATTCTGAGGAAGAAAAGGATGACCAAGACATTGAATCGCACTATTCATTTCGAAAAAAAAACTAAATCAGCAGGATAATATTATTTGTTATTGATGGGTTCAAAAATTGTCATTGAATTGACGTTTGGAAACCAATTGAATAGATTATAATTTATTGTACATTTTGTTTCCTATATACAGAGTGTTTCAAAACCCCTTAGCAATATTCTAGAGCATTGTTCCTGGGTGAGAAACATATCTAAATATCATTTTCAGACTATCGGAAAGTCTGAAAAGTCCAAAAAATTGTTGCATTATTGAGGCAGACTTGAGCAGCACACCTTGGCGTGCACTGGCAAAAGCCTCCAGCGGTCACTCATCACTGAAACTGCAATATCTCTTTTGATATTTTCTACTTTTACATGGTCAAAAGCCTTGCACAGAATATGCCTATGATCAAAGTAATGCACACCTTGACTACGAACTGTGGAAGAGCTTGTATTGTTTTAGCTTAAGTACCACTTGTTAAATTAATAACCCTCTTGAAAATGATTTGTTGAAAGTTAAATCCAATTAATTGGATTGGAAAATACAATAGAATTCACATAAAATTGAAATCTCTATTTGAATATATCTTTCCAGATCAGTGGTTCCCAACAGGTGGTCTGCAAAAGCCCTAGATGTGGTCTGTGAAGCGTCCAAGTGGAGAAAATTCCATATTTTATTATTGAAGTCTTGAATTTATTAATTCATCACAAACTGCTATATTATTTTTCTAGTTTTAACACTAAAATGACGACTTGCAGACTACGCTAAGAGTAAAAATATGCAATATTCACTATCTGACTGGGCATGTTCTCGTATGTCATTGCGGAATATAACCTATCTATTCAATTTATTAATGCTCCAAAAATTATTTATATTGTTCTATATTGCAATATAATCAGTTCAATTCTTAAAATGCTTTACAGAACTCATCGTGCGTTCAAAACAAGTTTCTGATTTGAATAAGAAGTGATAAGTTCCTATAATAGTAATGCATTAAGATATGATTTTTAAGTTTGTTTGGAATGTTAATGGCTGATGTATACCACGTGATCGAGCTAGCCAATCGATCAGAATCGTAATGGTCAATGACCAAACTGTCTTTATAAATAGTAACTGTGTGTTCTTCAAGTTTTATCAAGAGTTCTAGGAATCGGGCATTATTCTATTAAGGAATGTCTATTAAGAAAAACGCAAATTTTCATAATATAAGAGGTTCAAACAGCAAACATTATATCGACCTAAATTTACTTCTTATAATTCGGACTCTATCTAATTAAAGATTACTCTCTTTGGAAACTGACAAGATCGCTTTGATCCTTGCATCAGCAACGCAGACGTTGACTCCAGGTATTATGGATTGCCTTTCAATAGCAGCATACTCAAAGAGGTAAGATAATCCCTCAAAGTGCTTAGCAACAGCTGATAAGAACTTGCAGCTACTTGCAAAGGATATTGATAGCCCATTGAAGTGCTAAGAAATGAGGACCAAACTGATTTTGCAAACTTTTCGAAAGATACTCCGTCAGTTTAATGCAATAACGGCTTTTCGGCTCACAAAAGGCTTGCTGCCTCACAGTCGATAAACGTCATGCTTATCTCCAGAGATTATAGCTTCACAATATCATCAACTGTTCACTCTTCCTCTAAATCCCCCCTAGTCGTTATCTTTTCCACAAATAAGCGTGATTGAAGACTGGCAATGATAGCAGAAGAGATACCGCTGTAAATTTGTAAGAGAATCTTTCAAGAGCTGTGCGAGCTGAATAAATATGAATTTCCCGATCAATGGAATCGACTATTCTGAATATTGTAATTAATCTTCTTGATAGATAAAATGTATCATTCTGATGATCACCAGATGTGTTAATATAAATTGATATATTGAATGTAGTTATTCTAAATTCCACAATAATGATAAAAAAAATAGTATTAAGATTTATTTCCATTGATTTACAAATAAGCAATCTTATCAATAGAATGTACATAATATTCGAAAATAGAATATATGAAATTTATTACAAATATAATAATAGATTGCATTTTTTCAGAAACCTACTCAACTAAAGGAAGCCCATTTTCTTGAGCAGGTGTAGTAGTAAGACATTAAATCTAGAGTGGAGGTGCAAATACATTAGGGTAAGTGAGCTCACATATCGTTCGAAATTATGTTTTCTATATTATGTCTTCAAGTTAAGAAATAAATCAATCTTCCCGATGAATACGCTGATTACGTTCAAAGTTTCAATACAATATTAGGTAATTGGAAATTTAGAATTTTGTGTTTTGTGATGTATTTTGCATCTTGTATATGAAATAAGACAGGTTATGAATTTCGGATAAAATATTACTAATCAACCATATAATCAATTCAACTGGACAGTAGTGAGGAAGGTGAAGCATATTTAATGACGGCATTCAATGAATGCGGCATGACAAGTGACATGAATAATGCGCCATCTTCTAAGGAAGTGATGAGGAAAGACTTCTTTTGAGAGGTGCGTTAGCGTTATTCAGGTTCCAGGAAATCATTTATTAAATATTTTCATTCTTTGGAATCTTAATTTTCAGGAGGCTTTTCGCAAAATGCTTCTGGCAGAATTGAGATGGGAAATGATGGGCTTGCAAATCTCTGTTGGGAAATGAATCACTTGGGAATACTCATATCTGCATCTCCTTCGAAAATAGTGAACCTTCAGCCACATGGTGAGAGGGTCTGGTTCGAGGCCAGAGATTTTTCGCAAAAATTGCTGTTTGCAAACACAGAAGAAAATTTAACTGTTCAATACAGTTTAAACTGATACTGACAAAATAGAATTATATTTATCGTCTTTTGCAGTTTATATGTATGCTATCTACAGCAATTGAAACAGCAAACATTGATCAAAACATAATCATAACTCAAACCAACATCATTCCTGGAATGGAACAGTGATCTTGCAAATTCCGAATTTTTGAACAATATCTATCTCTATTTATATAAGAACGCGAAATGGCACTGATCCATTCACTCACTCAATGATTCATAATCAACAGAACTAAAAATATACTGATCCGAATACTTTCAAATTTGGTAGGTTTGTTCAGTTGACCTTCTGGAGGCTCACTAGGAACGGATTCGATGAAAATTCCAAAGACAAGCAGAAAATCTGCGTTTTCTGAGCTTTTCGAAAAACTAATTTGGCAAAACTGTTCAAATTTGGTGATCAGCTGAACTGTGAAAATGTTGTATTTGAAGGGTTTTAACATAACACCTGAGTTCCGTCCATGATCAGCGGTTTTTGAGCGTTTTCCTGCATTTTCTAGGTCTTTTTAAGAATCAATTGACAGATCATGATGGTATTTGGTATAGAAGTTCAGCTAGAGTCTAGAAAATGTGTTTTGAGAGGACTTCAGAACTACGCTAAAGGGAACGCGACTAGGTGCCACCACGAGGTAGTCAAGTCTACTCGGATAGAGTTGAGTCAGGTAGTCCGGGGTGACACCTAACCGGCGACCCACGCTAAAGATACGCCCGAAATAGGCGGTTCTACAGCGTTTTCCAAGCGTTCCCCAGATTCTCAGATTTCTCAGCGTTTTCTCAGATTTTTAGAAAATAATCAAGAGAAAATGTTCAAATTTGGTACAGAAGTTCAGCTAGGGTATAGACATTGTTTTTCTTAAAAGACTTCTCAATGGTGGAGCAATGTTGTATCAGAAGCGTTTTTAAATAGCCGAAGCCCAAAGAACCACTGGGAAATCGTACTCGAAACCTCAAAATATTTGAGATGAACCTGTGTACCAAATTTGTACAATTTGTGTCTATAAAATAATAAAAAAAGCTAAAAATTCAGAAAAAACGCCAATTTTGAGCGTATCTTCAGTGAATCAATATTATTTAGTCTCCTCAACATAAGACCCTAGCTGAACCTCTTTACTTACTTTGTATGTTTTATATCAATTTGATCTTGTAAGATCTGTGAAAACGTTTTTTTCTGCGTTATCACAGCTCTTACAAGATCAAATTGAAGTGAAACGTTCAAATTAAGTAAAGAGGTTTAGCTAGGTTCTCATGTTCAGAAGACTAAATTAATATTTATTCGCCGAAGATACGCTCAAAATTGGCGTTTTTTTAATATTTTAGCTTTTCCATTATTTTAGAGACAAAAAAGTGCAATTTTGTTAAACAGGTCCGTCTGAAACTTTTTGGGGTTTTGAGTACGATTTCCCAGTGGTTACAGGAGCAACTGAACTTGAAAGTGTGAACACTGTCATAGTAATGAGCACAAGTAATGACGGTGCTAGAAAGTTTCTTTTCTCGAGTTTCTCATTGAGTTTTAAATGCACTTTTCTACATTTCAAGTGAATTCATACTCAACAGGTTCAGATATGGATGTTTGTTGAGTTCTCCACATTATTCCTGTTCCAAATTTCAAAGAACTGTTAGATCGGAATAGGTCAACAATAATACTCATAATATCTCAACCAAGTCTCTAATTGAAAAATAGCTGAGTATTCATCAATTCTGATAACATGCGCTAACTACCCAATTTAAAAAACTGGTGATTGAATCGAGCCTGAGAGTCTCTTCTCTTGACGGAAGAATGCAAGCTCAAATGAGAATATAGACGAGCGAAGCGAGCCTACTGATCTTATTTCTGGATGATCCAACAGGTGGTCCAGCGGAGGAGCCTTCTGGCAAGACGGATAAAGCTCATTATAGAAAGCTTTTTTTGTTAATTTCTGCACGCTCTCCTCAACGTATTCTTCAATCTGAATACAATGTAATTCTTGAATCTTTGCAAATCTTCATAAGGCTGTATAATGCCTCTGTGCAACAATATAATTTTTGTATTATCTATAACAACGATGAGTTTTTATTGAACAAATATAAAAAACTCTTGTCTTTCTATAAGTAAGCTAGATATATATATATATATATATATATATATATATATAAAAGTGTTAAATATATATATATATATTGATTCCAATTTTCGCTTAAATCAGTCACATACTTCGAATATGTGAACTCAGCATGATGCATAAGTTATCCTATTTCATTGATATATTGATCTAAAATCCCTTCTTCCTCACCTAATAAAATAATTGAAAAATATCAAGGTACGCCTATGATACGCCTCCTGATATGGTGGGGAGGGGGCCCGGCACTGAACCTGGGTGCAAGGCTCACAATCGATATTCATTTATTTTTTCATTCAATCATTCAGAATTACGAAACTTTCAGAAAAGTATCACAGGCTAAAACGCCCAGAACAGTTCCAATTCTAATTTATACAACAAATGTACCTAGGTTATGTGTCACTTCAAAATTCTTCAATATGGAGAGAACCAAAGACCTTAGAGAGATATAGACCCACAATGCCTATGCCTTCCCAATGATAGCTCTTACTTGAAATTGAAGGCCGCCATTGGGGTATTTTAGCACGAGATATTATATATTATTTATTTGTAATACTATAGATCGCAAAGGCATTGGTGGCATTGGTATGTAATAATCTTATGGGTTGCCCCCTCAATGGCGGATTTCAATTCCAAGTACGACACTAGCGCTGCATGTGAGAGTCTATGCATCTTTAAGGTCTTTGGAGAGAACGCTTCCATCCAAAGTGTAATTACTATATTCCAGTTATGTATTTCTTAGAATGGATTCCCTGAAGAAGAATATGAATTTACTTGAGGTAATGAAGATCCGCTTTGGACAGTATTGTGGTTGAGAAATTATGGACCAGTAAACCTCCGATAGTGGATAAGAAAATAGACTCACATCAGTATTTCTTCTTGGGGCTTTGAATGCTTTATACAGAGTAAAAATAATGATGCAGTAATATCGAACAGCATTATTTTCCAGAATAGGATACTGTCAAAACCTCAAAAAACTCTAAACATGAAACTTCAGTTATTGAATATTCTCTACATTGAATTAATGTAGATTTGTTGATATACATCAAATGTATATCAAAATTTTTGAAGAGTTAATTCATAAGGAAATGGCGTTTTTGATCAATTTTATTACAATCGAGTTCTAAATTTTCCCTCTGGTTGAAGCCTCGTTCAACTCCTGAGAAAATAATAATGAAAGTCATATTGGACTGGGACTGGGAATTCAGCCATGAAATACAAATAAGCCTCAACTCTAGAATTTGCTTTTGTCTTGTGAGTCTCACGCAATAAATGGAAAATAGCCGCAGGCACGTAGGCTATGATTCGCAAAATTAATTTGAATCCTCTGTGTATTTGCTTTGAAGATATCACTTCATACAAAGCGGCCATGCTATGTCATTCAATGGAGAAAGGAAAATGTGTAAAGCAGAATTGAAGCTATCAATGGTGGAACATTAGTAGAACAATAGTGGAGTTGGTGAGTTGAAAGTATCAATAGTGGAACATTTTATTGCATAACATGATACATTCATCACAGTTGATATTTAGGACAAATCATAAATTAATGCGTTAAAATCACTTATATAGACATGCGCTCTTATAATTCTGACATTTCATGATCATTCAAAACTTAGGTGAATAATATTCTTGTAATTGCTTCAAAAAAACAAACATTGCCCTGCCCTGCCTTCCAGATTCAGCTCACAGCAAAACTCCAAATTGAAACATTCTATAAATGAATAATTCACATTCATTAATTTACAGTAAAACTGGTTTGAAACTTGAAATGTTAGTTCATTCAACATGTTCTATAATTTTACGCCGGATCAAAAGCGATAAAATTTTCATATTCAGAAAGCATGCTCCACTCGAAAATTCATTCCTATTTCTGTTTCCAGATGATATTTTCAACAGGCATCAGCAAATTGAAACATTGAATCCCTCTCAAATATACGTATACTCCTGTAAAATGAGCTCTGCTGCAGATTATTTCCAGCCTCCGTCACGCCTTGTTTATGTCAATTAATAAGGATTGAAATTAAAAATTCTAATGGTTTCATGTACCGCTTGAATGCATGGATACCACTTCGATATCAATTCCAGACAGCCTTCACTAGCTGAAATAGTTTTTGTCATTGTTTTTTAGAATTAACAATTACTCCATAGCTCCAAATTCACACATCGTATATTTTATTCTTATACAGGAAATTCTATTTATATTTCAATCAGAGAAGGAATTTCAAAATTCACAAATAATAATCGATACAATAGGGGTATTCACAAAGTTGGAGTTAGCTGGCTAAGTCGAGCTATTCGCTATCTCCAGCTATTTGCTAAGTCTGTGTTAACTCGATGCTATAGTGGTACGTTAGAAAAAAATAACAGACGAGATAGCAGATAGCACAGGTTTGAGTCCGCTTACTCTAGCTATCTCTTTTAAAACGGCAGTCATATGTTTATAATCTTACTTTTTCAAACTAACTTCAAGTTATACAATTATCCGCTTGATCGCTACTGCAGTTAGCTAATAGCAGATGGCTCTAGATGGGGCGTTCACAATCCAGAGTTATCAAATAGCATTTAGCTGGCTAAAACAACATTTTGAATATCAATTCGATACTGGATGAATATTTCCTATTCAATTTCCTGTTCGATTTGCTTATTTGATTTTTTCACGTTAAATGTAAAATTACTCAAGACGAATGTATTCCTCATCCATCAATATTCTAGCTTGTTTTTAAAGTGTTCAATTTTCCATAGCTCATTCGATTCGCAGTATCAAGTAAACCCTGAGTACCTTCAGAGGTGGGTGATTGATACCCAAGTGTTGCTCCTGGATGACTTAGCTCAGCCGTAATGTGGGCGGGGAAAGGAAGCAAGTAGTCGAAGTTCCTCTTCTTTCTTCTCTGTACCTTAGCTGGCGTGGACAGCACCTCCTGGTGCTTCTGGCGGCTTGAAGGTCGCTCTCTACTCTGATGACACCACTTCGAGGTAATTTTGTATTGGCCTCACGGCCTCAGTTCCGCTCCAGTTTAATAGGAAGAGGAAGGACGGACGGCAGCCAACGGGCCGCTGTACCGGGAGGGATGGGACGGCAGCCAACGGGTCGCTGTGCCCGGGGAGGATGGACGGAAGGGACGGCAGCCAACGGGCACCTGTACCCGGAGAGGATGAACGGAAGGGACGGCAGCCAACGGGTCGCTGTGCCCGGGGAGGATGGACGGAAGGGACGGCAGCCAACGGGCCGCTGTGCCCGGGGAGGATGGATGGAAGGGACGGCAGCCAACGGGTCACTGTACCGGGAGGGAAGGGACGGCAGCCAACGGGCCGTACGGCAGCCAACTGGCCGCTGTACAAGGAGGAGGAAGGTTGGGAGCGGAATGCTATGGCACAGTATACATACAGTACAGAAACTTTGCTAGTACCCTGACGCTAAAATCCGCCATCTTGTTAGGAAGCGCCGCATTGTAATAGTATTGATGGTAGGTTCGGATCACTTCAATGATCCGGATCAATTGATCTCGTTCACTGCTATGAGCCAATCAGAAGACCAGGATTGGAACTTCCCAAGGTCACGTGACGTGTTTAGTATTGGCGTCATGTAAAAAGCATTGGTTAGATAGGCGATTGATTACAAGTTTCCATTCTGTATATTCTGTGGCTATGGTCTGGGGCTCGTCCGGCGTTTATATACTCTCCCATTATAGAGGGGATGGAGATCAGCCGCCGCCAGAGGCAGTAAGAATCCTCTCGATGCGCGGAAGATGATGCGCTATCGGTACACTCCTTATCTCCGCGGTCAGCTAGCTTGTTGATAGACGAGCGTCTCTCAATAATATTTAATAACTATTATTTTCTCGACACATTTTACTTTGTGACATCAGTACTCTGCTACATTATCAAGGACAAGAAAATTCAAAATAAGTTGTAAGAAGATTTTTTGAATAGTTATCAAAATCACTAAATGGAAAGAATTTATAGGTCTCAAGCAAAAAGCTGTATTGCTATCGCTAGATACGATGTCAACAAACTCGAGATTAGATAATAACGGGTATCCAGGCTACAGTTTTGAACAGCCAAATGAAAAGGAAAATATTATTGCTATCTATTTAATAATATAAAATAATATTTTTGAGGTTAGGTTCTTTGGTACTTACTGGTTGTCAACCTAAATAATTGGTCATGCCGTATAAATTGAGAATTAGCCAGACACCTGTGACAAATTTAGTTGCATACAAATAGCATTCGCTTAAACTGTGATCAGAGGGTTAGTAACAAGCATGGCATGTCAATGTGAAAGAAAAAACTTTTTAGAAAATACAAAAATATTTTTTATGTCATACGAGCATGGACAAAATGTATAAAATAAATAAAAATATTGAGGAAATGTGATATATCCTACTCAGCGCATGAATAGATTTGTAATTTTAGAATACACCAATCAAAATACAGTAACTGACCGGCGGTAAAAGCGAGTTAATTCAAAAATATACATTATTTATTATATAAATGAAAAGAATTTGTAAACTTTACAGTGCCCAGTTTATGTAACAAAAAAAATGAATATTTAAAACTAAATATTTGCTCTTTATGCGGTAACCTAGCAGATTAGCACGGACTATATTGAATCACATTATTGCGTAGTAGTGAGGCTAGGGATAGCACCAATCAGAGTGTATATTCAAATAATATGCAAATTCAAAAATACGGAATTATGGTCGTGAAAAAAATAGGGGTGGATCTAAACCACTTGCTTGCCAGAGGTCACCGGGAACAGCCACCAATTTATAGAGCACATGATCCCTTTTAAAATAATTGTACGTTTAAAAAATCTAAAGTTGAATAATTAAAAATTTATTTCATAAGACTCAGTGAGGTTGTAGTATGACATGAGTCACTAAATTTAAATATTCCCATTGGAGAAGACGACAGCAGTCCACCAGAAAGGCCTAGGACATCGAAACAAATCCGGATCGCCATCATTATTGTGAAAATCGACATGTGAGTTCAATTTGAAAGTTATTAAGGGGGCCCTCAGTGCTTCGAAATAATCACGATTGAATAGAGCTAGCTCATCAAAGGGTTATTTGAATATTAAAAATAATATCAAAACTTGTGCAAGTCTTAAAATGTAGAGGGAATATTATTAAGAACACTCTATGAGATTTACATGTTTAAGTATGCACAGATGAAATATTTATTGATTTTTGATATTATATTATAGGGTCACTTAACCATCTTTTTTATCAGTAGATTAAAAAGAGTTTTATGAAGCTCATGTTCATAAGATGAATTGATTTATCTGATTTCCACCAGAGGCCGAACCCTAAGATATTTTATGATATTTTTCATATTTATTAGAAGTAAGATTTATAAATTTTATTCGACAAGCAGTAGCAAGTCGATAACTGAGCTGTATAATTTGAAAGTATATGTTTGCTGATTAATGAAGCACATGGTAATATTTCGTGCTAAAAAGCGAAGTCAATCATTAGTGAGCAGTCTGTGATATTTTTCAATATATATACTTGTTCTCCTATTATTTTTATATTTGTTGCTCTATTTTTTATTATTGCTCGTTAATATTTCATGTAATAATCATATTTTTATGTTTTTTGAATGGTGTACCCTTTATTTATTATCCTATCTCCATGCATGACCAATCTTGTTATATTCTATTTTATTATCATAATTGACCTATCATTGGAATTGCCAACCAACTGTATTCTTCACTGAATAAGTTGGATAAATCAGCGATATACAGCATTGATTATTAAATCTTTGGAAATAATACATTCCCGAGATTTATTTTAATTATCCAGGACCATCGCATCCGATTTGAAGAAACTCAAAGGTCATAGTATTAAGTTGCAGCAACATAAATTAATAGAATTTTAAGGTATTCTGATGGAGCATCGCCTTTGATTCCGCTCGGTATCATTTTTCATTGCTGACCACTTTGGCGAATGGTGGCGGGTGGCGTTAGTGGCGGTACCGCATTGTCTAGTACGATAATCAGAGCCCTTATATCTGTCTATCTCTACTGCAGGAATCTCTTTCAGGAATCATAAAAAATACTTTATATATTCAAAATCTTTGCTCTACCGACTGCGGCCAAGCAGGGCACACGTTATAGAGAAAATAACGTTACAAAGTTTATTTTGAATTTTAAATTCATTTAGTTTATTCAACATAGAGTATTGGAATGATCGGTATTTGAGCATTTCACATGACGGCTGCGTTACAAGTTCTTATCTCATCATTCAAAACGTCAGAATGCATCAATTGTTTGAGGGATATAACCAAAAAATTATAACTCTTCTGTGAAATCCCTCTTTCCATGAATAATGGTCGTTTTTGTCACTGATATTACAGAAAAACTACATGAATCTCCTTTATCAAAGAATTGTATTGTATTGCTGCGATTTAATAATATTTGGAATTTCGTAGACTAATAATAATAGGTACATAGTTACATCCCTCCAAGTAGCTTTGTCAAAAATGCAGGAGTAATGTAGGCAACCTGCAACACAGCTTCATACTCCATTGAATTGGTGGAGGGGTGAAAAGACTGAGGCCCGGTTACAGCAGTCAGTTAAATTTCAATCGTGATTAATTTCACGAGAGACAATCAGAGTAGGTATTTCGAAAAAAGGCTTCTCTGATTGGTCCTCATGAATTTAATCACGATTAAAATTTAACCGGCTTTTGTGAAACTGGCACTGAGGGGTGATGATGATTGTGAAGTAGGAGGGAAAAAGTGAGAACGAGGGATATTCTCGCTTCTAAGTCCGAATATTCGAATACTGCAGTTTGGTATTCTATCACTTGTTATAATTTATTAACTATTCATGAAAACTATCCTTTTAAAACTGTAACTTCATTAGGATTATTAAACTGAAAGCTACCTGTTCACAAAGTTAATATTGAATTGATGGAGAGAGTTATCCAAGTCATGTTTTAACCTGATAGAGTCATACTTACCTATTTGCTCTATGAATATCATATTGGTGGATATACTCATCAATTGTACAAAAAAATTCAAACTTCAAACTTTACATCATTAAAATTAACGAATTTTCATTTGTTCAGATATTGATCGTGATAATGTTCTGCGAATGAGGATAAATTCCTCAGGCTTAGGACTTGACTTGGAAAAATATGTACAAGATATACTTTGTTTTTCACTCTTAGAATGTGTTCTTCTGTGTGGGTAAATGAATGAATGTATAGAGGAGAAAGTAATCATTTGATGGTCAAATTACTTTAATAATAAGAGAAATTGAATAGTTTTGAGAAGCTTTCAATCTAGATACTTTTTATAAACACCACTTCTATCTTATGAAAACTTTAGAATGTCAACCTTATAATATCAAATTGTACTTATACTTTCCATTCAATGTGTCGCTTATTCAAAGCCTAGAGAGGGAATATTTTTCATGTGGCCAGGTAGATGTGGAATATCGACTAGACAAAATAATTGTCTATGAAAAAAAGCACTCACACCTCACACTATCCTTTACACATTTCATAATTAGAGCAGAGTAGAAGTTCCAAGATTAAAGTAGGCACTTCAAAAGCATTAGGATAAGGGCAGTAAAAGGCTAAAAGCTTCAATAAATAATGTCACTTCGTAAGGGACTCAGTTTAAAAGGTGTTCGAGGTTGATGGTGATGTCATAAGAGAGAAAGATGGTGTGCAAATGATAGAGACAGGTAATAGAGCTGAAAGGAGAGAGACTGGAGATATTTGACTTGATGCTATCACCAGGCTCAGTTGTCAGCTGAGGATACTATTATATCGCCATCGAAAGTGTGGACAGTCCATGTTATTGTTTTATTGTTCTAATAAAATAGCAGAAGACAAACGCTTTTCTTATAAGAGATTAGAAGGTCGGTGAGCTGGACTCTCTTTTTTCATTTTAGATTTTATCAATATTATTCTAAGTTATACAAAGTATGAATATCATATGGAAATGATTGATATAGAAAAGTCTACGAAATATGTAACATATTTCATAATGAATATTGGATAGATCTTATTATTTCAGTGAACCTTCTAATTTAAAGAGAGTGATTGATTGATTGATTGATCGATTAGCTGCTTTTATTAAAAAGAGAGAGAGAGAACTGACGGTTTCCAGAAAAGTCTCTGGCCAAATGTTTTGAAACATTGAATGGAGAAACTTGGCTCAGCTAGAAGTAACTTTTTCCATTTTGACACATGGTACAATGTGATCGTCGCAACCCAAATAATAGAATATGAAATGTCAGAAGTGGAAAAAGCTGCCATTTTTTGAAGTTTTTATGAACAATCCCTGTCCAAAACTGTCCAACCAGTGGGCTTTTGTTGATGTCTTTCAATAAAAAGAAGTGCGTTCTTTTTATAGAAAACTCCATGAAGAAATAATCGTGAACATTTTTATAATTATATATTTTACATATGAGTTCTAAATATCACATGATGCTCATACAATATTATTTATTCTTTAGAAGTTGATGATATCTGCTTGTATTTGATAGAAGATTATTTTTCCAAAATTTCGCTTTGTCTGACAGTTTTCGAACAAACTTCGATATACCTACAATTTAAAGAGAAGGAGGGAGAAGTAATGAGTATTCTGATAAACAGTGATGAAGTAACTTTACAATCTGTAGTATTGAAAATGGACAATGATAACAAGTATTTGATAGCCCACCGATAAATATAATACCACGGTGTTATACACTCGAGAAGAATGTCTTATAAAAATTCCTAGAAAATCAGTTTAGTGGCTAGAGAATGGTCGAAGTTCATATGAAAATAACATTGAATATTGACTCCCTGCAATTTAACATTATTCATTCCCATCTCTGTATACTCATATAGAGCGGAGAGAGAAGAATAGATTTCCTATAGACGAGAGAGAAAAAGTTTCCATAAGATAGGCCTATGATAACGTTGATAACATTGTTGATATCTCAGATGCATCGACAAGAAATAACATGCTCATAACAGTTCTCACAAGAAATAACCAGGAATATCGATCTATTATGTCACGGCCCGGAGAAAGAAGGATGAAATTGACATCCAATTGGGCATGAAACTAACAACTGTTTTCGAGTGTCGAGTTCTATTTGATACAGTCGCTCATTCTGTGTGTAGTGGAGATGGAAGGAAGGAATACTGCTGCTCCTGAAACCATTTCAGCTAAAGCTTCTAGCTACCTTATAATATATTGTGTTTGTGTCAGAGAGGATCCCATGAAGATATCAGATGACATACATTTATGAGACTCATATTCAATTCATCTTTCTTAGAACACACCTGACCGTTGCTTATGACCTCTGCTTTTTCATTTTTTGTTCAGAACAAATGGCGACGATAACTCAACATAGTATAACTGCTTCACTGCACATAGATAGATTGAAATGGATAGCGATGAATTATAATCACAATGTAACCGTAAAAAATGAAAACAATCCAAAAATCAACTATACTATCTAATACAGACACCATAATGGTTTCTTCCAAAGATTACGTCCTAAGGACTCCAGTTATGGAATATGAGACAAGTCAGGTCGATAATTTTGCATAATATATAACTAACGCTAAGTTTACATAATTCAACACTAAGTAAATCAAACCTGGTCTTGGTTTAAAAGTTCTTGCACACTATAAAATACTCCATCAACTAAATACTTTTTCAAATGTTTTTTGAAGATCTTTAAATCATCATAACTTTCAAGGAGTTGTGGTAACCTGTTATAGAATTCTCTTCCAATATAATCTGGTTTTTGTTCAAATAATCTACCATTGTAAGTCATAAAGCTCTGTTTCGTGTATCTGTTTCGTTTGGTAGCGTCTCTTGTTGGAAAACTTTACATCAAACAGTTTACCTCAACAATTAAAATTCAGATGAAAAACTCAGAAAATGCCTAACTACCATGATATTAATTTGAATGAGATTCGTGTATAATGAATGTTCAATTTATCAATACACTGTTTCTTCTGCATCCTATCAAAATTTCCACATTCCTCAGTGCATTTATTATGTCGCGCACATGAAAATTATAATTTCTTTGAACAGTAGGGTTTTTTATATTCGATGTGTGGCTACCGTAGGTAAGTATCACTATCCATGTTTAAAATAAATATGTGGAGTCATTTGGGGAGTCCGGTCCCACAAGATGTCTAACTATCAATCCGATAAGCTGAAAAACTACAATAAATAATAACCGAACTCGTTTAATGTGTACAGATCACAACAGGTATGCAGTATTGTTTTGTATACGATAATGCGTGAATATCGTTTTTCAAAGGTCTATCGTTTCATCTCGAAGGGTTTCAAAATAGGCTCTCTAATCTGAATGAACTAGGAATGAACGTCACAACCGTTATTAACAATTAGGTCAGGGATATGTATAATGTGTCAACAAGTGTGCTGAAACAAATCTTTGTCCGCTTTAATGAATAATTCATTTTGAACTTACCGAATGTTCAAAATGTTGTAATAGTAATATCAATTGATAATGAATATAAGTTTTATATGCTTATGAAAGCTATGACAGAAACATTTTATAACATCAGTTTAGAATGTATGCCTTGTTCACTAATAAACGCAAAAACTTTTCCAACATACAGCACTACTTGTTGATGTTTTATGGAGTATCTCTAGACTACTTACTATAACTGATCTCCGTTTTAATGTCCATTTCAAGTTTATTCAGAGTATAATGATTTTTCAGTGGACCCTATGAGATAATCCCAGAAGAAAAATTCTGTGGGTGTTGAATTGGTAAAATACAGTTCAAGAAGAAACACTCTTTGCTTTCGATAAAACGACATGCTTAAATTATCGCTTAGAAATTAAAACTGTAGATTTCCTGTAGCATGTACACATTAAATTGAGTTACAAATATTTTTCAACATAAGTAGTATTTCATATTGCAGTAGCCACACACCGAATATGAGAACCCCACTTTTCACATTATCGTACACAGATTAAAACTGTAGACCTGTTGTTACCTGTACATTCAATGACTTCAAATATGTTTTTTAAACAAAGATAGTGATGCTTTATTGCGATAGTCACACTCCGAATATAAAATCCCCAGTTTCTACATCATAATACACTGATTAATACCGTAAACCTTTTCTAAACTGTACACATAATGAGTATTATTATTGAAAGAAAATCCAAATTGAATGCTGAAAAAATGACTACGGATATGTATTTTCACAAGTGTGAGAAACTGGAAATAGAAAATATTTAACTGTGAATTAGATGTAAACGAACTTCAACAATACTCTCGTAAGGACAATTTTGGATATTGCAGGGATTCCGGATACGTCAAATTAAAATATATACTTTTTACTTTGCCACGTTATTTTATTTTCAATAACGGGTTGCCCTGCTTGGCTGCAGTCGATAGAGCATGAGTAATAAAATATATAACCTTTGTTGTGGTTCTTAGAATATAAATTATACCAATTCTTACTGGCTCGCTCAGGAGCTCCCGCAATTCTCTGCTCTTGCCGTTACTGACGTCGGCTGCTCCAACAGTTCACAATTTCTGTGACTGATTTGTCGAGATCCGCAAGTATAGATGCGAGAACTTGCACTGCTACAACTTAATACTATAAAGTTGAGACTCTTCTGGTCGTATTTAATGATATTGGATAATTTATATAAATCTCTGGAACGTATTATTTCCAAAGATTTGACTATCAATGCTGTATATCGCCGTCTTAACCAACTTATTCGGTGAAGAGTAAAGTGGATGGTAATCTTATTAATAATTCAATACTGGTAACTAGATAGATAAAAATGAGATTTGTCATGCATGGAAGTAGGGAAACAAATAAAGGATACACCGTAAAAATGTATATATATATATATATATAATATATATATATATATATTATATATATATATATTATATATATATATTACACAAAAATCAACGAATAAATAAATATAGATATGTATAGAGCGACAAGCAAATATAGTAAAAGTACGAACAAAATATATATATCAAAAAAGAAAGTGTCACAGATTAGCTCAAAATTAGTTTTTTAGTTTTTTAGCACGAATCGTTACCATGTGCTTCTTAATCATCAACTATATTCATTTATATTATGTAGCTCAGTTATCGACTTGCTGCTACTTGTCGACAAAAATCTCAAATATATCTTCTTTCCAAATAAATAAAAATAATCAATTGATAAATTATAAATCTCAAATATAATAATATGTATATATCTCAGTATATATCTCAGGGCTAAAGGTTCGGCCTCTGGTGGAAAATTAGATAAATCAAATTTATCCAGTGAGAATTTTCTGAGAACTTCTTCTCTCTGGCTTGTGATCTCGACCGATATGGCAGCACATGAGGATAGGGTTCCTTCCAATTATTTTTTTTAAAAAATCATCAAGCCAGTCCCTTTTTAAATGTTAAGTTTTGTAATTAATGTTTGACTGTTTATGAACTCAGTGATTGTATAAGAGTTCTTAATTGTACAATATTCCCATATACATTTAATACTGATAGAAAATTGCAAACAATCTGGACCATACATGAGCCCAGTGGAGTCGAAAGGATTCGAGTAATTAATTATTGGAGATAATTAATTATTCTACAAGAACTTCAGCAAACGTCGTTTGAGTGGGTGTTAGGTTTAAATGAGCTCATTTAACATTAAGGCCTTTTAGTGAATTGGGGAATTATTCAAAAGCGCTATATAAATTTGGTTCAAGTTTGAAAATTTCGCAACGTGTCGAACACTATGATATATTTAACAAGAACTCTTTTTATGAATATATTTGTTATAATATGTAGGAAGCTTATTTCCATGCATGGCACGAATCCATACCCTGAGATTTGAATGATTATTTTAATTATTATTAATTATTGTTTTAAATATATTATATTGAACCCATAGACTGAACAGGTTCCTATTTGTCAAATTCTGAATCAACCTGAAGTTTCACATCATCAGTATTAATAAATGAATAGATATTTTTACGGCTCACAATATTGTGAATGCTAACAACTCCTGTGATAGTTGTTAAAATATTAGAGAATTTATTTATTCAAAGAGAATTATATTTTATCAAGAAATATTTTTGTCTATGTTATTTTATGGGGATATATTTGTGTTTTATGTCAGCATACAAAATTCTAGAAGTTTTTATTATTTTCCTAATTCATCTCGTGATATACAGTTTGAGCAGTCTTGGTACCAAGCATTCTTATTCTGCAGCATATACAGACACAGAGTGATTCATAATTATGGTAAAATACTTTAATACGTGATAGAAAAGGTAAAAATAAGAAAAAAAAGTCTTATAAACATATATCCATAAACACTTCATTAGCGAGCTATACAGGGTGAAAGATTTCGCCCGGAATTGAGTTCCTCTGGTGAAATACACGGATGCTGAATTGTTTGGGGACTAGTTTTTGAAAAACTTATGCTGGATTCATAAGGAAAAATATCTGAAAAACTGAATAAAACTGTTCTGGAAGCTGTAGTGTGAGTAGTTTTTGAGAAAAAAGTTTAAATATGCAAAAAATTTGAGTAGAAAAACACAGACTTCTACGTTTGATCCCCAATAACTTTCTTTAATGACCAGTAAACAAATAATTTTTCACAATAAAAATTGTAGAGAATATAATTCTGAGAAGAATGATGTAAAATGTGTAAACTAAATTTGAATAAAAGTTGGATAAAATGTATTCTCAGCTAATTCGGAGTATGAATAAAGTCTAAAATTACCTGCCCTTTTTTAAAAAGTTAACACTTAACACAAAAGCAAAGTGGAATGGTTACAAATAACTGGTTAATAGGCTAAACAAAAGACACAACGCGGCTACAGTAGGCCTTTGGAACAAAACAGCTGATATATTTTGTCTTAAATAAAAAAATATTTAAATGAAATTATCAGCTGAAAATTATTTTCAGAAATATTTTAGCTCACTGTTGAACAAAAAAACAATCTGTAAGTTTGGCCTACTGTAGCCGCGTTGTGTTTTTTTTTCAACCTATTAACCAGTTATTTGTAACCATTTCACTTTGCTTTTGTGTTTAGTGTTAACTTTTTAAAAAATGGCAGGTAAATTTAGACATTATTCATACTCCGAATTAGCTGACATGCATTTAATGTATGGAATGGGACACTACTGTAATAGTACTGAAGCAAGACGTTTGTATCAAGCGAACTTTCCCAACCGAGTATGTCCAAGTTCAAGGTTTTTTGCCACTATTCATCAACGTCTGTCTGAGACAGATTCTTTGATATCCAAAGAGCACATTTATGCAGGCAGACCCCGATCTACTAAGACTGTTGAGTTAGAAGAACAAGTTCTTAATGAAATTTATGAACATCCCGAGAAGAACACAAGAGAATTGTCAGTGCAGTTTAATGTCAATCAATCTATCATTCGGAGGATACTAAAATAGCAACAATTACATCCATACCACCTCCAGGAAGTTCATACTCTATTGAGGCTGTATTCTCCATGCTGGTATTTGCCGATGGTTTTTAGTAAACCTTGTTTACCCAAACTTTTTAACAACCGTTTTATTTACCGACGAGGCACACTTTACAAGAACAGCTATCGTTAACGTCCACAACTAACATATTTGGGCAGCTGAGAATCCTCATGCCATCAATCCCAATCTTCCACAACATCAGTTTTCAGTAAACATTTGGGCAGGAATCATAGGAGATCATCTACTTCTGTTCGAGCTTCCTTCTAGGCTTAATGGCATAATCTACTAGTCTTTTGGTATAAGTTTAATATCATCTAGGTATGCCACTTTCATATAAAAAAAAACTTTTCATAAAAAACCGAATATTTTATTTGCAATCAGGTACAACTTATGAGTTATTAGTTCTCTCCTCATAAAACAGCAAATTTTTGTGGTGTAATGTACTACATAAGAATACATTTTATCCAACTTTTATCCAAATTTAGTTTACACATTTTACATCATTCTTCTCAGAATTAAATTCTCTACAATTTTTATTGTGAAAAATTATTTGTTTACTGGTCATTAAAGAAAGTTATTGGGGATCAAACGTAGAAGTCTGTGTTTTTCTACTCAAATTTTTTGCATATTTCAACTTTTTTCTCAAAAACTACTCACACTACAGCTTCCAGAATAGTTTTATTCAGTTTTTCAGATATTTTTTCATATGAATCCAGCATAAGTTTTTCAAAAACTAGTCCCTAAAAAATTCAGCATCGGTGTATTTCACCAGAGGAACTGAATTCCGGGCGAAATCTTTCACCCTGTATAGCTCGCTAATGAAGCGTTAATGGATATGTTTATAAGAACTTTTTTTCTTATTTTTACCTCTACTATCACGTATTAAATTATTTTACTATAATTATGAATCACCCTGTATAATTGGTGAATTAATTAATATTGATCTTATCCAGAGCACTTATTACTTATCATCCTTTTATGATAGTAATACTATTCAACCAGCAAAATCTTACTGATATTTATATTAATAAGTCTACAATATATCATATAAGGATCCAGAGAACTTCAAGAACTGGCGTTGTTAGTCTCAAGGAATTTCGAAAGGATAAATTGGTGCATACCTGTATTCATGACGAGCGTTTTAAGGATCAGCTAGAAAAACCACAGTTGATTTTCATTATTCTCGATTGAATATATGATTACTGATAATCAGTCGCTACCTATCTTTTTGACTTTCTTATTGGTAATCTTCAATATCTTCACGAGAGCAGCGGTAAGAATTATTGATCATCAGTTATTGAAACCCATGGTGGTTCATTATATTGAGAGTATTCATGCATCTACTACTGAGCTAGAGCTGTGGTCTGACCCCAGTATATTTGCGAGCCGGACGGCCTTAACTTTTTGCAAATTTATTTGCAAGCTAGGGATATTAACAGCTACACTAGTATATATCAAATATACTATTTCATGTAGGAATGTCACCCAACATGGATGGCAATATACCATTTCACAATATAATATATATATATATATATATTATATATATATATATATATATATATATACATATATATTTAGTTTCTATTTTTCATAGAACTAACAGTTTAATTTAACGCTTGTTTTGTCCGGTGCTCCTGTATGGCGGACGTGACCTCTCTCTTAAGGTCATTTGCATACAGTAATGACTTATTTCTGCATGGTGTACATGCATTATAATCTTTGTAACTTGTGGATTCCTATCTTGAGTTGCTGTCCACTGTTATTTTATTGTATCTCTAGTAGAGTAGTCTTTTTGATGTATTTTTCGTTCGCAGTGTAGCTCTAGTAGAGTACAGCCATTAGCTGTATTGTATTTTTTTTTTGTTTCTTTGTTTTCTTTTTTTCTCAATGTATTTCTAGCAGAATGATAATACTGCATGCTTAGTTTTCTATTACTCTTAATTTTCACTTGTTTTGTATATTTTCACGCAGAAATAAAGTCAAATGTATCATTATTATTATTTGAATGATATCAAATTCCCTAATTAAATTTTCTTGTATTTTGAAAATAAATTCAATTCCAGTCATCATAGCCTCTTTTAAAGTCTACAAATATTATTAATTTTGATAAAAATAGAAATCATTACGCATAGCATTCCCGAAACAGTGATATTATAATAAAAAAACCTTACAACATGGCTCACAAACAGTGACCAATAATAAAAATCCCTTACAATACCAACCAGTATGGCTTTCAATCCGGAAAATCAACAGAAGATGCTATATCAAAACTTTTGGAATTGGTTACGAAAAACTTTAATAACAAAAATTAAACATTAACAACTTTTCTAGACCTAGCCAAAGCCTTCGACACTTTCTCTCAGATCAGGCTCTTGGAAAAAATGGAACATCTAGAAATTCGGGGTTTACCACTAAAATTGTTCCATCTCTACCTGTCTGATAGGTATCAAATACTCACTATTAGTAAAAATAAAGAAGCTTACCGAGTATGGCCTTCCACAAGGAACGGCTCTATCTCCTATTCTGTTTCAAATTAACATAAACGATCTACTCAAATTAAAAATAAGAAATTGTAATATTATATCCTTTGCAGATGACACCGCTTTGGTTTTCACAGAACGCACATAGGAGGATGTAGAAATCACAGCAGAGAATGGTCTGAGACTGGTACACTCTTTGCTGACTGAACATCTTCTAACACTAGACACAAACAAAAGCGTGTTCATGACTTTTTCCCCAAACGCATCAACTCAACCACATGCACTCAACACCATCAAAATCCAACTACTAAATTGCGATAATGATAGCTTATGTTCCTGTCCGAAAAAAAAATAAAAAAGATAATGTTGAATATTTAGGTATAACAATAGATCCTTATCTACGGTTGAACAGTCATATTGACGACATGTGCAAAGAACTAAGATTTCTGATTTACAAATTTCATCAAATCAAACAACAGAAAAATCTTAGAATAACAAAGCTAATCTACCACTCATATGCTCAATCTGCATTACAGTATGCCATTCGGGCTTGAGGGGGGTGCTTTGAATGCACATTTAAAAATCTTATTATTTCCAAAAACTATTTTAGGTGAACCTCGTCTTTATCCAACGAGTTAAAAGTGTTAACTGTCTGTCAATTATATATTTAAAATCTCATAATTTTCATTAGAAATAATAAAGATATGTTTCTATTCCGTGAATCAAACCTCAATTATTTACGACCTTCCAGAAATAAGTTTGAAAATATAAGAGTGGATCTTAATGTTTGCTGGAGACAATACCTAGCTGATAAATTAATCAATAAAATTCCAGATTACCTTACGGAGCATATTAATCAAAATTCTGTTTCATTACTTAAAAAAAGAACTATTGATAATTACCAGTAAAATCGAGGACATACTTTTTGAGTGACTCATATCTTTGTTTCAATAATATGTTTGCCATCTCTCAATGAAGAATATTTTTGATTTGATTTGATTTTAAACATGAATCTTGCGGTAGCCACACACTAGACATAAGAACTAATTTCTACAGGCATGTTTATTTTGATGTGCGCGACATAATAAACACACTGTATTATCATGTGTATCAGGTAGTTGATGGTAGTTACGTTATCTTATGTAACCATCTAGATAATTCATTCTACTACATTTCATAACAAGAAAAAATATATTGACTGTATCCTAGGATATTGAGTTCATTATGAATGGAAAAAATCGCTTTTCCATCGAGTAGTTACTATTTTAGGTACCCATTAAGCCCCTCACGAACACATCCTCATGAATTCTATCAGATAAAACGGAACTTGATAAACATCATCTGTTTTATCTTATAGAATTTATAAGGACGGCAAAATACCTTACGAACAAAAATAGGTGTGTGTGTGTGTGTGTGTGTGTGTGTGTGTGTGTGTGTGTGTGTGTGTGTGTGTGTGTGTGTGTGTGTGTGTGTGTGTGTGTGTATGTGTGTGTGTGTGTGTGTGTGTGTGTGTGTGTGTGTTGTGTGTGTGTGTGGTGTGTGTGTGTGTGTGTGTGTGTGTGTGTGTGTGTGTGTGTGTGTGTGTGTGTGTGTGTGTGTGTGTGTGTGTGTGTGGTGTGTGTGTGTGTGTGTGTGCGGGGCTTATTAGTCTGTGTCCACACAACTAATCAATTATATTACTTTTGATAACACTAGAGTTATAAGAACTTCGACTTGGACTGTAGTTGAAACAATGATTTGTAAACGAACATTGTTACAATTCCTCAGTACACAAGAGGTTCAACAACCGACAAAATTGGCTTCCAATTTGGAATATTGATGTTATTTTGAAATGTATTCTTGGAGCTGGAGCCAGTATTGGCGAACATCCAATACCGCAAAGTTTGTGGCAAGTGTTCTCTCTTTCGTTGAGAATCTGCATAAGCTACCAAGTTGCCGAGTAGTATAGGCCTTCCGCGATTGCACAGATAATGGAGAAACTTTCCAGGATCCGGCTTCTGGCTTCCACTATGCTTAAGTCGCACTCTCCTTGCTGGCTTTCCAATCAATGACATACCGTGAGCTGAATGGAGAAATGGACCATATCTGAGGAATAGTCCAATGAAATATTCACGTGTTATTCTTGGTGTACTTCTCTTTCTAGGAAGTATGAATAAATGTCATTTGAAAAATTGTTTTTTTTTTTTTTGAAGCGGTGATTCTCTTTGAGAAATTGAATGTAATTGATAGGATATGTTCATGAAGTACGAGTGGTATTTGGTCTGCTATTCCCACCAGGTATAAGATGAATACGGTATTGGGGGTATTTGAGATAGAGCCCTGATAGTATTAATAGCTTGATACGAGTTATGGAGCCTTATGCCTATTTTGGGGTGATCATGAATCAATATCATTGTAATATGATTATATCAACAGAGAAACATCTCAATATGTAATATTTTACATCCACATTATAAAATCCTTACATTTCACATTGAAATGTAAGCTCCAAGAATCACTGTGCAAGGGCGATACAGTACTTGAAGGTGTACTCTACAAGAGACATGTTTGCTTTGTTACTAATTTGATCACAAATAATATTTTAATGTACAAATGTATGTAGAAGTTTGTGTTTTTCCATGGATTAATTTTTTCCAAAACCCTTAGTATTATATCGTTTGTATTCAAGTTTATATTGTTTGTATGTATGAATCAATCAATAAGTATTGGTGATTGAGCGAAGTATCTCCAATCAATTTAAGCTAAGTTTGAAATTTATAGTTTCCAGTTCTATTTTCAACTAAAATTGTGATGAATTATACTTGAACAACTAACCTTATCTTCGGCTGTGCCATCACCTACATTTGGAAGAAGAATAGCACAAGGATTGCCTTATTATTTTATCTATCAATGTTATTACATAATATTTTAAATAAATAGCTAATATTCAACACGAATGTTCAACAATAAATACATATAACATGAGCAACACTATTTCCACTCTTTCACTGATATAAGATAACAATATTATTATCAACTTTGAGAACTATATGTATAGCATTCCTCAGCCACATCATGATTCTCTTGTTACAGTTCCCAAATTATTATATTGTGAACTAGCTGGCCCGGCGAACCTCGTACCGCCAAATGGTTAATGCATCTCATGACAAGTTTTAGCTGGATGCACACCTGAGAAGGCGCGATGAGGCATTTTGCATCCAGGTGCTTCTTGCTTATTGGTTTGAATGGAAGAACTCACACACACTAAATCGGGCATGGCGAGATTAGGCGATCTCCATAAGATCAACACTTTGTATCACCAAGCCGCTCCCTCTGTGGTGTGCTTAGCCTTAACTTAATCTGATGCACTATATTTCTATGAAAATCATTCAACAATCATTATTTACATTAATATCTCAATATGGACTTCCTATGTGCTTAGTTAGTTGTGCAGCAGTTTGTATTTTTATTTATAGTTGAATGCAGCTTGCTGGGAATTGGATGATATATCTCCTTGCTCCTGATTTTCCTGTGCATATTCTAAATTTGCAGCATTTCGAGTTCCACGACCCAATTTTGGACGTCGTTTGTACCGCAGCATTATTGAGAATTGAAATTTTTTGAATCAGTAGGATTGAAAAAACGAAGCAATTATCATAACAGCTGATTTTTATTTCTGTGTGTGGCCAGAACTTTGAAGGACCGTAGGAAAGAGTCCTGAAGTCGGATTATAAATTTGATAAGCCATAAACCTGGTCCTGAACATACCAAAAAAAAACTAAAAAAAAATTATCAATTCGATCCTGAACATAACAAAAAAAATTTTTTTTAAATATCAAATTCGGTGCACACATAAAAAAGTTATTGAATGTCAAAATTTGAGGCTCGATTTTTATTTATATAGATATCGAAATTAATGTAAATTGTATGTATAAAATGCTGTTTTCATCAATCACTGTAAGGACTCATGGATTTTTAAATAATAACTTTCCTAGGTATCATAGAATAGTATCACTTGTCCAAACTAGGCCCAATATAACTGCTCCTCCTATTCCTATCAGTCCGAACCTGACTACTTGAAGATTTCAGTCCCGTCGAAGAAAGTTTGTAGGTTGATTTAGCCCAACATCAATAGTGGCGTCAGGAACGTGATCCTGAACGCTAATAGTGCTGCACCTCGTGATCTTCAGTTGGAGTGATTATGGAAGCTGACAGGGTCAGTTCTCAGGCCCTGAACACCTACAACTTCTCTCCTTAACTTTGTCTTAGCTCTTAGCTATGACTAGCGCTCTGCTATGAATTTAGAGGATCTCAACAACAAGCAGCAATAGACACATACACAAAATACTGGTATTATCATATTCACGATTTAAGAACCACTACAGTCTTTGAAAAGGTGTTGTATGGTTTTTGGAATACAATATTTTCAATTTTAATTCCGTGGAATAATAATTGAGTCTTAAAAATTCTTGAGATTTGAGTGTTATAACAAAATCTTAGAAATATGATTGAACAATTCTAGTGAACACAATTATTTCTTGAATGATGTGTCTGACTGCTGAGTCAACAAGAACTTTGAAAAGTCGTTGAGTAAATTCTAAAAGGTAACGGCAATATAGTGCATTAATTTGGTTCCCACACTAATATTCTTAAAGTACTGATCTGAAGGGAAAGTAGTTGATGAATGAAAGTTTTTGATTAGCTTGATCTACATTTAGGTAAAATAAGGAATTGAGCTTGGTTGCAGCCTTGTAAACTCATAGGCAGCTGAACTAGTTTTTCGAATACTAGGTAATCGATGCGTTGAATCTCCAATATTTATTGCAGTCATGAGAAAACTTGCATAAATCAAACTATCGAGAAAATTGGTGTCAGAGTCAATTAGTTAGCGATAACGTCCCAAATTTCAAGAATAAATTACGCTAATCTATAGAGATTTGTGGAAAGTTGGATTCTGCACAGAGACAGAAGTCGTGATAAATGATTAACATGTCGCTCACCAATTTTTGAGATTTTTCAGTGTTCACCAACCAATTGCTTTTCCTGATATTATGTAGCACAAAAATGTTCAACAATTTGTAACTATTGTTCATGATATGTTTGACAACAAATTGTAATTTTTCTAGTGGGTATAGGTTCAAATGAAATGCCTAATGATTGAGCTCTTCGATATAATATGATTTATTACATTTATGTACATTTCCATCCTACCCTGAATAGCGAATCATTTGAATAGTTCGAGGATTAGATGGAATTGTTACAATTCACACATTTCAATTCACAATGGAATTTGCAATGTGATTGAAAAGTTTGTAATATAAGAAATTCGTTGATGAAACAAATTAGTGAAATGATAGAATGATATGTGAGTCTGTTGATTTTATAGAAGTAGAATTCAATATTTATTTCAACTCGAAGAAATATTTTTTCTGTAGATCGGACTGCTGCAGATTTCCAACATTTTCGCGCTACTGATTTATTTCATACATGAGCCCCACTAGTAACATCTTAATTGATTTCAGATGACCCTCTAATACTCTATACAAGGTAGAATACAGGATGAAGACATCAAGTTCCATTACAACATCTACAAGGTCCACTGAACTGATTAATTACATCTCCAGCTCTTCCTCACCTTTGATTAATTCATAAATTAGTACAAACATTTTTCTCCTTCCTGCAATCGACTCGTATGGAAGATTGATGACTGGATGAAAATTAAATTGACCGGAGAGATGAGCCAGGAGGAGGGAGGTGTGATTGAGGGGGGTGGAGTGAGCAGGGGCATTGTTTGTGGCGTGCCGACTTTTGCAGAAAGTAATTAAGACCCAAGTCACGTGGAAGAGTTGCGTTGCATTGCTGTGCTCTGCGTTGCGTCGGCCTGTCGTGCGGAAATAAGTGAGCAACTAGGAAACAGAACGGCCTTCGGCATGCAAGTAATTACCAAGCCTACTCTGGGCTAGGATTTGAGTGCTGCTGGTGCCTGAGAAAGTATGTATGGACACTACTGCACCCTTTGGGAGGGGTACTTAGAGGTGGTCTGCGAGAGAGGTTGATTCTCCGAGGAAGAGAGAGTAATTTTCCGAAGAGAGGCTGTGAGGAAAGAGGGTGATTTTCCGAAGAGAGACTGTGAGAGAGACAGATTTTCCGTTAAGGATGGGTAGGAGGTGATGTGGAAGAGGGGCTGATTTTCCGAGGAGAGGTCTGGAAGAGAGAACGCTATTCCGATTAGGGCGTTCTGCCAAGATCTTGGAAACTCACCCATTAGAAAGATCTGCTTCATTTTACATCGACCTTGTTCTACTGTTCTCTCTGTACTACTCTTTCTTCAAAGAAGTTTTTGGCGGTCTGTCATTTTCTCTCACGGTATCTCCTTCCATCTTTCATCATCTATAATTTTTCAATTCCTTCTTATTCTCTCATGCTCTTCCTTGTATTTTTAGCTTCCTCCTTTTGTTCACGTATTTGTTCTCCTTCTTGATCTCCTATTCTCTATACTCAAAATTCCTCTGGTTACATTTCTGTCCTTTTTCTTCACTCAATTCATTTCTTGTATTTTTGAAATTTTTGTATTCCCATGTCTTCATAACTGAAATTTTATCTGCATGAATAAAGAAGTCTAATTAAATCCAAACTAGCTTTCATTATCTTCCTAACCCATTCCCTCTAATCAATCTCTTCCTACTCCTCTATTGCCCTCTTCATCTATTTTCCCTCGCCTTATCACCTTTCATCCATCTCACTACATTTCATGTCTCTTTTGATCACGTTCTCTCCTAAAGATCAATTGCAATAATTCTCTATTCTCTTCTTTAGCTTCCCCCTTCAATCTCCATTCTTACCCCCTTGTTCACTCTCTTGATACGGAAGAGAACACTTGCTCTCTCTCCCTCTTCATCTTTTAATTTTGGCTCTCCGTCATCGAACCACTAGCACTCTGAGCGGGTTACTCTCATCAGTGTACTCCATCAACTCCACCTCTTGAGTAACTTATCATCGTCTGTTCGAAATCATCCTAATGGTACTGTACTGACGACTAATCCACATGCAAATATCCCCAATTATAAAGTTTTTCGATGAAAATTCATTATGTTGACGGCAAGTTGAGAGGGAAAATATTGCAAAGACTTTAAACCTACATTGTTTTCTCTATCCAATAAATAGGTAAATGAGTAAATAAATAAATAGATCTAGAATAGAAATTGTTATGTTATTATTATTTGTTATTGTTTCATTCGTTAGCTATATCATTGAACAGTATTCCTCAATGATTTTTTATGAGTAGTTTTGATATAAGTTATACTTTTGAATATAGTATATTTGGAATTATACTCTGGTACGAGTATTAATTATGGTATAAACCTCAAGAATATCGTTATTCCTAATCGTTGAACTAATATTTTCAACTTGAACTTTATTCAACGAGTCTAGCTACTTATAAATTGGATTGAATTTCAAGTGAATATTTTATGAAGAGTGATGAGGAAAAGCGTTTCTCTAAAAAAGCTCTTGTTCATTCTTATTTGTTGGAAAATTCCAGACGACTAGAAATAATATTCAATAAGCGAGAAAGTATGAGAGATGTAATATTTAAACCTACTCTTATTCTTATAGTATGTGGATATAGTATGAAGAATGGGAACCAGTGTTGAATGAAGTACTTCTGAAGTTCACGTTCAGAATTGAATCTTATATCGCGGTGAGGAATATCATATATGCATCTGGAATAAAACGAAATAAATGTGGAAATGTGATTACCAAGAGTGAGAATAATTGGAACTGTGAATCTTGAGGAATAAAATATGTTACAACATATTATACGAATATGAATTTTCTTCAAATTTAATTAGCCTACCTCTCAGCTGCAGGAAGCCAAATAAGACAATATCTTTGTTATTATGAATTCAGAGTATCTTGATGTATTGTAAGAAGCTGTATAATTCCATGAGAATGATTATATGGGATACTAGCTGGCAGGCTCGCTTCGCTTACTTATCTGCTAATCAGGGGGCTCCATGCCCGCCCTGCTGAATCATCCAGAATTGAGTACAGCAGACTCGCTTTGCTCGCCTGTATTCTCCATCTCTGAAGACAGCTTCCTCCAGTCAAATAGTGGAATACAGACTTCCAGGCTCGATTCAATCACCAGTTGACTTGAACAACATAGAAGAACGCTGGAAAATGCTAATTAAGGTCGTATCCCTGGCGAACTTTGGAAGATCTGTACAAAAAATTTTTGTGTCCTAGCTAAGCCTCTGTACGTTTATGTACAAATCTGAACGTTTCCTGGATATAAGTCCTCGACAAAATGTAATGTGTAGCTCAGGATTGCAACAATTTATGTCCATTCAAACATATATATCTTTCACCATGGAGAGAAGTTTTCAAGATGTGAGAAATTTGTATTTCAGTTAGTTCTTTGAAACTAATAATGTACAGAAATTGAAAAACATTCATATTTACCCTTCAAAGTTCTGATCCACTTGAAAAATCTAGTGCACCGTCCTAATAACAATCAACTTTGTTGAAAGTCGTGTCCAGAGGTCGCCGAACTCGATCTGGTCAATAATGTAGTCTACTAGTGGTTTGAAGGTTTCGAAAAAGAGAACATAGTTTGCGGTTGACTTACTGCTATTCAATAGTAATAAAAATAGTAAATTGATTGCAAGAAATTCTTTATGTGGAAGACTCAAATTAACTTATCTTTAAGATGCCAAAAATAACGGGGTTTACATTTTTTGATATTGTTGTGAGGGGTATCAAGTACCTAGATATCTAGGATCTGTGAGTATGGTTTTCAAATGAGTGATAGAGGGGGATGGAGTGTGATTAGCCTCCCGGCATCCAGCTAGTGGCAACTGGATCGGAGATGGACTTCTGGTTCCCGCAGCAATGTCAGATGTCCGATATCTCCGCCAATGTCTTTTTCATTGACCATGAAATATAACAAGTCATGATATTTCATAGTCATGAATAATTTAGTAATTTATTCAAAGTATACAAATGAATGTTGGTAATTTATTAGAGTGGTTTAGAAATTTAGTAACTTAGTAATCATGGATAGTTATAGATGTATAGAGTTATTTTTTTTCAATTTTGTATCAGGAGAGAGTATAGTAATAATTCTCTTATTATGAAGTTTAACATCTAATTAGAAGAATCAGAATATTAGAAGAATGATCAGAACAATGCAATAGTGAATCATATTTAAATAATTCTCTAGTCAATATCTTGAATTAATTATTTCTCTCTTTGAGATCCACTTCTTTAATACAAATCAATAAGGTATCAACTGGAAATATTTATGCAGTATCAGAAGTTGAAAGATTTCATAGATACTTCAGTTTAACCAAGTGATAGGATATTATTACTTTATAATAATTATCATTCCAAATATCCAATGACATCTGTATAAATAGAACTAAGGAATTCTACTACTGCAAATATTGACCGAAGAACTATTTCCCTTCTGCTATTTAGTATGGTCAATATTTGAAGTAGCAAAAGCCCTTAGTTCTATTCATATAGATTTCATCGAATATTTGAAATATTTATCATAAAGTAATATTAGTTAGTATCAGAAGTATCTCAATCATGAGAGAATTTCATTACAAAGTATAATGCTGCATTTTTATAATGTAACACAGCGATGAAACTGTAAGTTTACGAAATTCAATAATTTATTATTATTTTGAATATACAGTTGAAATGAATATTGTTGTAAGCTGGGAATATCAGGATGAAATCCAGAGATCGTGACATTGAATGTATTTCGTTCTCTGTTTGAATGAATTGAGTATGCTTTGCTCTATAGCTTGAATGCAGATGTTCAGTAATATAAACGCAATTCACAATTCTATAAACAATTTATTCTCAAAATACTGAAGGTAATGGAAAGTTTACGTTTGAAATAATTCCTTGTGAATTCCAGATTGATTTATGCGAAGTAACGCTCTGCAAGGAGTGCGACAGAATAAATTATTCAAGTTGTTCATGCATTTTTTTCAATATATTTTGGAAGTAAATATATTTATATAATATATTGTCACGATATTCTTTCTTTTTAAGGAACTGAAATTGACAAACGAATTATGGAAAAATCAAATTATAGAAAATAAAAATATTTCTATCATGAGAAGTTTTTGTAAACCGATACAAGACCTAGCTAATGTAACTACTGCTATTATCTCACCTTATGTTTATAATGTTTCACTATGCATCTTATTTTGTATGTCATTTATATATGATAATGAATTTATTATGCACTCTTTTCCGTATAAAATTATTGTATTGAATATGAATTATTGTAAAACTAACCTCATTTAGTCAACATGTTTTTTTTTAAATATGTCAAAGGAACACAGCCTCATAAATTATTCACCTGTCAATAAGACGAGAGGAATGTTCTTTATTTTTCATATTTGAATTTATAAAATATCTTGAAGATGTTGAATTAAGAAAATATTGAAAGACAACATGCAATAAAATAAATAAATTAAAGTTGTGTTTACTCACCGGTATATAGTAGTTGAATTGTGGTTATAAGCAGACAATCACCTGTCAAGCGCTTATCTTTGTACCGTTATTATCAAAATAAGCCTCCCTTGCTATTGCTTTATTTTCTTTCGTAGAATTAAAATTTATTTATTGTAATTATTTTTTATTTCCTCGCACTTCACATCACTGTATCATATGGCTTGTGCTAATGCTATCGTAGGTCAGTGATTCTTGTAATCACCACGTGTATGTGATGTCAGCTCCATAGGGTATGTTTTAGTGATAAGAGGTTCGACTTTTGTTTTTATTAAAAAATATCCCTGTTTCAAATTTATGTAAATTACTGTTTTTGAATCACTGCATCTGGGAACTACTTTCTTTATTTGTAAACGTCATCGTGACGAAAGCAATTTTTAATTTAATCAACCAATCAGGAGCCCAGATTTTTTTATTCAAGGGTGTATGAATTTAAGTATTTTCGAGAATAACCACTTTTGAGATGATCATCTAGCGGTAAACAACCATGGTTGAATGTTCCCTGTTTAATTGTTTTCAATGTTGAATTAAATGTCCTAAACAACTGTAAATCAGCACCAAGTACCGTCTCTTATATATTTTTGATCAATTACGGAGTGAAGTGGAATATAAAAAATTAAAACGTCACCGAACTTAGCCACCGACACCCTACCTGTGCCACACCGTGAGCGGTCCATATCCGGGGTCCAGTCAATTTTTATCCGAAGGCATCGAGTGAGTAATTGCATTTCATCATTTTGTATTGGGCCCAATGCACAGTGCAGTGCATCGATAAAATATAGCAAAGCGCTAACGACGAATTATTTGAAACTGTGAGTCTCCGACAATACATGAAACTTGTATTAATTGTAATCTTATTCCTTGCTTTCCACGCCAGCCCCCTGAGTCTCAGTTGCTCAAGGCTAGTAATTAACTTATTTATCAAATATTATCAAATCTCTCCAATTCAATATCTGGACTTTGTTGGATCAAATATCCTGCTGGAAAATTTGAATAGAGTAACTCTTCAAAGTACCATCAGAGTGTTGAATGTGTTGCACACGTTAAACTGTGATTATTTGTATAAAGTGTGGATTTTTTGTGCGCAATATATTTGCAGTTTATTATCAACTTATAGCTATTCATTTTATCCCGTGTTTGGCAAACTCACAAGGTATAGTTATAAGTCGAGCAAAGGCCTTCCTGAACTATATTCTTGACTGTGGGAGTCAACCAGAAGTGTTGAGCTTATTGATATATTCGCAAGCGCCACGTTACACCACATTCCGTCATCTGTGATTGGATATTATTTGGATATTTTTATTGAGTTTTATGAGGACGGTGTAATTGAGTCTAAAGGAGAGAATAACCACCTCCCAGACTAATTATTCCAGACTCATTCAACTTTTTCTTTGTATTGACCTTCCTGCTCCCGGGCGGAGGTGAACCTCAAACAACGTGGAGATCATCACAAGAGGTAACCCCCAGGAAGCTCATTACAATATAGATATAATATAATATTATATTTTATATATAATTCAGAAAATATTCATTGCAATGATTATATGTGGATTTTTCCAAGTTTTCTTGAATCAACTAGCTTCACAATAAGTGATATTCCATGTTGAAAAACCATAGCATGAAAATAATCACTATGGATAACAATAACGATAATTACACATCATAACTTCATAGTTAACGACACAGTCAGTCTATGGACTTTGTGAAGAACGGACGAATTTTGTTTTGCTCTCGTTATCTTGTTATCTCTTAACTTGTGCCTGTCGTCTTTCACTCGTTCAATGTTGTTCTAGTAAATCTAACCTAATTCCATACTGAAATATAATGCGTTGAAGTGACTATTTCTTCACTGTAATTACTTCTTCCACTGGTAGACGGTATGAGTTGTCAAATTGTAAACCTTTGCCCTTGGAGGATTACCTCTCGTGATAGAGCGATGACATTGGTATTTATAAGAGCAGTTGTTAAATTCCCTCTTTTGCGAATAAATTCACAAAAAATTAAGGCCGTCCGGCTCGCAAAATTACTGGGTTCAAACCTCAGCTCTAGCTCAGTGATAGATACATGAATTTTACAGATACAAGTAATCACCATAAGGTTCAATGACCGGTGATTGATAATTCTTACCGCTGCTTCTATGAAGTTCTTGAAGAATACCAGTGAGTAAACTAAAAGAATATTCGATGACTGATTAACAGTAACCATGTACCACTAGAGAATGATAAGGACCAACTATAGTTGTTTCTAGTTGATTCTTAAAACGCTCGTCGTGAATACAGGTATTCACCAATATATCCTCCCAAATTCCCTTAGAACTTACAGCGCCAGTTCTTGAAGCTCTCTGGATCCTTATATGATATAACTGGAACCTTATTAATATAACTTTTTAATATACTTGTTCTGGCAGATAAAATGAATATCATCAAAGGATGATAAATATTGAGTGCTCTGAATAAGATTGATATTACTTGATTCAACAATTTTAAGTGCTGCTGAATAACTATTGGTACCAAAACAGCTCAAGCTGTATATCACGAGATGAACTAGGATAAAATAAATTTCTACGATTTGTATGCTGACATAAAACACAAAATATATTCCCATAAAAATGTGTGTATAAAATATTCGATATATCTATAATTTTTCTTAAATAAATGCTTTCTAAAATCTGAATAATTATCACAGGTTTTGTCAATATTCACAATAGTATGTTTCAAATTCATAAATATATTATATTTAATACTGATACTTAGACTTCCAGTCAATACAAATTTCTACAAATAAAAACCTGTTTGGTCTATAGGTTTGATATGATATACTTTGTTCAATTAACAAAATTAATAATTGATAAATTACTATTCAAACATGAGATCTCAGGGATTTATATGAATTCGGGCCGTGCGTGGAAGTAAGCTTCCTACATATATCAAATAAATTTATAAAATGTTCTTATGAACTATGTGATATTATTTAACACGTGGTGACTTTTTATTTAATTTAAGTCAATTTGAATAGCGCTTTTGATTAATTCCCCCACTATACGCAGAAAATCTAAAACGAGCTCGTTTGACTTATCACTCACTTAAATGAAGTTCTTGACGGTCTCGTGGATTGAATTAATTATTCCCAATAACTAATTAGGTAGGTTCCTTTCGTCTCTGCTGGGCTAACGCGTGATCCAGATTTTTATAAGTTTCTTTCCGAATTAAAGATATATTTATGGGGAATAGTTACAAATTACGAACTCTTTGACAGCACTGACTTCACAGATAATTTAACATTTAATACAAATATTTCACATTTAAAAGGGTTTGGCTTAATAGTTTTAAAATTTAAAAAAGAGAAAGAAAGAACCCTAAACTCCATGTGCATCCTCTCAGGTCAAGATCTCAAGCCAGAAGAAGGAGGTTTTCAGAAAAATTTGTCTCTTCCAAGAATAATTCTGTAAGCTACTCTCTGATTGGTCTTCAATTTACTAAACTCAATACAATTGGTCGGCTTGGAAACAGGGCTTCCTCGACTTTATAATAGAAAAAATTAAATAAAAAAGTTTTTTATTCAAATATATGGAGTGTTTATCTTAAATTGATTTCATAAATAAATCATAACATACGATTTTAATACATTTAGTCTTTTATATGAGTTTTGTATACTCTTGATTTATCATGCTTTTTTAGATTATAATAAATATTTATACAGAAATAATGGTTGTTCGTATTTTTACACATCGACTTCCTTTAGTATACATAATATATCCTTTGTGAGTAAATTTTATATAATTCAACCTATTATACTGGTTGATCGAATAATCAGCTGATTCGTCCAGCATTGATTCTAATAATTATCGATTTATTCAAGATCGACTAATTCTTTTCAAAACATAAACAAATAATTCTAACCTCAATGTTCATGCACTTTTATTTTTTTATAATCCGCCAATAATAAGTAAGCCGCTTTATAATTTTCTTGATCTTACCAATGGGTTCTCATAGTTATAGAATCACAATTATGCATGTTTTCTTATCGTTTTTGATAATGCTATTACTCCTAATCGCTAATAATACTTGATTTAAGTTGATTTATCCTTTGACTAGGTCTAACCTTCTTTCCATTTTATAGTTCTATTAAAATTCATTGGTTCATTTTAAAATATTTGGTGGTATTAAATTACCACGTGACAGAGTGCATGCGGGATTTGCTCCGTAGTCCTTGCGAGGACTGAGAAGGATAAAATCAAAATTGGTCAATGTAAGGACATGTACCATGCTAAGTGTGTGAATCGCACCGCTGCAGAATTTCAACATATCGCTGGTAAGCCGTGGTCGTGTAGTAAATGCCTTAAAATGAAGAGACTTAATCGCTCATTGACGGAAGGTGATATTTCGGTGAGTAATGTCAATTCATTTGATTACACTGATGCTTTCATGACTAAACCGCTGACTTTGGATGGAGTCAAAATGTTGATCTCGGACTGTTTGAAAGAGTTTATTGTTCAAATGGACGAAAAAACCACCAACTCCTTGCTTCCTATTAGTGCTAGTCTTGCTAGTAATAATGAGCTCCTAAAAGAGTTGCAGAAGACTATCGCTAGTCAGGATGAAACTATCAAGTGTCTCCGTTCCGAAAATGAAGAATTGAAGCATAAAGCGATTAAACTCAGTAGTATAGTGAATTTGAATATTTGGAACAATATTCGCGTAGAGAATTTATCGAAATACACGGTGTTCCCGAGGCGAGAAATGAAAATTTGCAAAAGCTATTCCAGGATGTAGAGAAAGCAATTAAATTCAAAAAGGGCTAAGAGGCAGTCAGCTGTTGTCATCGACTGAAAAAGCGCAAAAATCAAGCTACACCTGGGATAATAGTAAAGTTCACAAGGAGGGAGGATGCGGAGGACTTCATTCAGTTGAAGGATAAGGGAGTTCTAACTACACGTGATATTGGTCTAACTGGAGCCAATCACATATTCATCAACACATCGTTGACGGCAGAGCGTAGAGTTCTGTTAGGGAAGGCCAGACAGCTGGTGAAAGCCGCTAAAATCAAATACCTGTGGGTAGATCGAGTTGGAAGAATCAAGGCAAGAGTTGTGGACGGTGGACCTGTCTCTGTGATTCAATCGGACGACGATTTGCTGCCCTTTTCTCGATTTGCTGACATTTCGCAATAACTGGTTATTCTAATTGAATAAACTTTAAAATGAACAATCAGTTTGATCTCTTGCATTGAGTGAACTATTACTTTCCTTGCCCTATTACCAAAGGTAAGGAAAGTATTGCTTTCCGAAAAAAATTGTGTGTGTGTGTGTGTGTGTGTGTGTGTGTGTGTGTGTGTGTTTGGTGCCTCGGCTTGTTAGTTTCTATTCTGACTACCTGAGTGATCGTCTCAATTTTATTATGTTTCTGTCTTGAATTTGAAATCTAACACTTATGTCAGCTCCTCTGGTGTGCCTTAGGCCACTTTCACACGATAGGAGACGTGCAACTTGAACACTGATCAGTGTTCACGTTTTTTTGTCGAAGTACATTGAGTCCAATTGTGGCTTTCACATGGTGACTCCCAGCCAGGAACCTTCTTTTGTCACGTCTTCTCCCCTCGAGGCAAGCAGAAACCCGTTTGGATCGAGATACTAGCGGACATATCGCCGCTTTCACATGGTGATTCTACGTCTCTCCGATCCTCACTTCTTCTCAAAACAAGGTTATGGCTGTTTTCAATAAAGCTTTCTATTATCATACGGTAAAAACGAACAGGTACTGTGCTATACAGTACGTATGTACTGTAGCTATTATAATACAACTTACTCTGTATTCGTGTAGGAGATTTGGCGGGATATTTATCTTGATTTCTGAAAATACCCAAAAAAGAGGGAGTAAGATAACTTTGAAAAACCAACGTTTTACTGCCGATTGACAAAACATGTAAAAAAATTAGTCTAAGACATATTATGTCTTAGACTAAAACGTGTAACAAATATCAGATCACTATTCAAGCTATCAAGCTTTTCATAAATTTATTTGTCTCCCCATGGCAGTAGGGTTGGGTTTGCGCCCAACGTTTTCACTTGAACATTTATGTGATAATATTATTAAATTTTGATAGAACACATTATCGTATTGATCTTCTAAATCCAGTTACATGTACATCGATTCCCGTAAAATTGATTTTTACCGTTCCTTTGAATTCTACCAGGTTCAGCGCAACTTGTTAAATATCATTATGTTTGATTCAACAGAATTTATAGGAACGGCAAAAAATCGAACAACAAAAAATCCGAAGCTTGTGTCGACGGTATACGACATAGAAAGCAAAAGCTCGCGCTTGGTCCATAGTTCTACGACTGAGGATTCAGCTCAGCGACTAAAATCGACAAGCCATGATTATGTTAATCAATACTCATATAATAAAACAAAGCATAGAACTGCTTTTCACTATGATAAATGGTTTTCATTCTTTAATAAAAATAAATCGAGATTCCGGTGTCAAAAGCATCAAAGTCGCCAGGTTGGTCTGGACTATTCATGACTTTCTCAGTATGCATTATCCACTCAGCAGTTCTAATACAAACACAGACATCAGTTTCGTTTAAGTTCGAATGGAATGACATTTTTTATTCTTTCAGTTCCTATTTGTCATAGATCGATTCAGATCACCACAATGTTTATACTGTATGTTCATAATAGATTTTTCTGATAGTTGCAAAGAAATACTTACTGGTATTTTGGAGTTACGCTATATTCAACTATTTGAACCTGATAAATTAGATTGTTGAATGACAATTTATTAAGTTTCAGTGAAGTTTACTTGTCCTTTTCCTCGTATTTTATTGGGTGATGAGTGGAGATGATTTATGAGTTCATATTTGGATTCATCTTTTAAAAGTTTAATTTTTTTTGAACTTTTAAAAATTGAAAATGTTCATGTTTAAACTTTTTAGGTGTTTGAAACCTTTGCCTGTTCCTTTGTGAGGCAGGAGTATAATTATCTTAGTACGTTTACTATATAATCATATGATAATGGAAAGCTATATTAAAAACAGCTATAACTCCCTTGTTTTCGGGTATTTTTGAAAATGGGACTTACGCTTTAATGAATTTGAGGTCGCTGAATTCAAATCCGAAATCAGAAATCTTCTATCTATATTTTTTAGGAAGTTGGACTTTTAGAAAAAGTGATGAGTCATACTTTGAGCAAACGTCGGCATAGTTGTTAGATCTGTCGGCTTATTCGTAAGATCCCCATGTGAAAGCACAGGAGAGCTGCAAAATATGAAATATGATCTTCAGTAATATGATCTTCAGGAGCGAGGATTCTGCCATGTGAAACTGGCCTTAATTTGGGTCCTTTGTTGTTCCTAATGTTTATTAATAACCTACCTGGCTGCCTGTTGCAATCCAATTGTTTGATGTTTGCTGATGACTTGAAGATCTACAGGAGGATTGAATGCCATGATGATTCTGTTCTGCTGCAATGTGACCTGGATTTTGTCTTGGAGTGGTGCACGGATAACGGCCTCGATCTCAATGTTGGCAAATGTAAATTTATGGTCTTCACTCGTAAGCTGAATTATCCTATTTTCAATTACAAAATTAACGGCTTTCAACTCTCTGGTCAATAGTCTCAAGGATCTGGGTGTATTGTTTGATTCTTCTCTGAGTTTTGCTCCCCATGTCCATTCTTTGTTGGTAGGGCTAATAGGATGCTAGGTTTGATCATGAGATCTACGGCTTGGTTTAGAGATGTTGAAGCCTTGATGGCTTTCTTTCCTAGCCTTGTTCGGAGCTTTCTTGAATATTGCGCGGTGGTTTGGGATCCCCATGAGGTGGGTCTCATACATGAGATTGAAATTGTTCAGAATAAATTTTTGAGATTGTTATTTTGTAGAAAACAGAATCGTTCTTGTCATTTGGGGTTTCCAACTGGTGTGTTGCGCAGCATGTTTGGCTTTGAGACTTTGGCATCCAGAAGGAAGGTAATTTCTGGTTTATTCCTCTATTATCTTGTGAACGGTTCCGTGAGCAGTCCTAATCTGTTGACAAGGCTGAATTTTAGGGTTCCTGTCTTCAATAATCTTAATCGGCAAGAGTTTTCAATCTGTGGATGTAACACGGTTGGTCATTATCACTCACCAATGAATCGTATCCCTCATATATTCCTCTGCTGTAATAGTCAGGTGGATCTCTTCTCCTTGTCCAAATGTAACTTAAAGAGAAAAAATTCACCATTCTTCAATTGAAGAGTTATATAGACATGTTGCTCTTAATTTACTCTGGTTCACAATGGCCTTTTCTTTGTTCTCTCCATGGTCACCCTTTTTCCACTAACTCACTTCTAATATATTCCCACATCCCTTTTGCACCATTTTTTTTCTGGTTCTTTTATTACTTCTCTTAGAATTTACCATATGTAATACGTAGGTTATAATATGTTGTTATTTTATGTGGTTATAATTGATCTTATTGAATAATCAATATTCATTTTTATCAATATTACCATTAACATTAATATTAATCTTTTCTTTCTCCAAGTAGCTCTAATATTTTTTTTCTTGTCTGTTTTTCTCATGTACCATTTCAATCATTCTCTTTTATTACTTTTCTAGTATTAATATATGATTCTTTTTGTAATAATGTATTTCCTGTATTAATGAGTGCGTTTGGGCTGTTATGCATGTTGCACTCCTAGATTTTTGTAAGAATAAATAAATAAATAAATCAATAAATAAATAGATGAATAGATAAATGAATAAATAAATAATTCAAATTACACAAACATCATTACAGATAGTTTCATTGCTTAATTTTATGTGTACAAAATTGAAGAAAATCTATGTCGCTGAAAATGAATTCCAGTCATAACTAAAACCTTCACACTGGAAGGAGAGACACTATGAACTTGACAACAGAATGCCTTTAACGGGTGATATTGCAATAGTCAGGAAGTTGGTTCAAAGCATCATGAGTTGGTATACTATGTATCGAAAAACCAGAACTCAATAATTAATCTGCACTTATTATTACTAATATCGGACCGAGCTTTGCTCTGGAGTGTAAAAGCATAGAAAATGTGTAACGAAAGATTGAATTTATAGTTTATATTTATTTATTCATTTTCTCAGTCGTACAATTATTTTTACAGTTCTATGAAGAGGCACAACAGGCTTATGCCCATAACTGTCCCTTTTCAAATTTATACTACAGTCCAAATCGAAATCTAGGTTAAGCTACTATCACTCATCAAAAAACAATTTATTCACACTTCAAAAAACAAACACATAATCAATTAAAAATAGATATACTATGAATTTTGATTTACTATGATTTACTATGTTAGCTACAATATTTGTTTATATACTATGTACTATTCTACACTAACAGCATCTAGTTACTATTTTGGACTTTCTGAAGAAAACATGTTTTCTAAAAAAAAAGAAATAAACGAAAATAAGTTTCTCTAGCTGAATTTTTCTTCTCGTGAGGTCAGCTGGATAATCCCACACACATGCACTCGTTTACTCTTTTACATTACGGTATCGACAGACGACAAAATTTCCAGCTGTTTTTTCAAGGACGTATTTATCCTCTTAATGTTCTTCAGCGAGTAATCCAAGGGTTGAGACCTAGTGCAATTGAATCTTCATATCATAAACCTACTTTGTTCCAAATTTCGTGAGAATCGTTAGAGCCGTTTTCTAGATCCGTTGAACATAGATATATACCCATATAACCATATAACCACATAACCAGATAACCACATAACCATATAAATATATATATATATACATATATACAGGAATTGCTCGCTTAATATAATAGGATTACTCTAACACATACTATTCCTCTACCACTATTTCTCTGCTATAATACTGTATATCTATCATTATTCGCATTACCATTTCTACAACGTAATTTATTATCTTCATAATATCTACATCGCGCTATGTAACTCAAACAAAAAACTACAACTTCATATTATTCACTACACCCCTCTTCCAGAGACAGAAAAAAGTTTCAGATGAAAATAGTTTTATTCTTTCATAAAGAATGATTTCATACTATGAAGAGGCACAATAAAAAATTAAGACTCCATCTTCCCTTTGTTACTTCCTACAACAACAAAATGCCAACACACAGAACAATGAATCAAAAAATTTGCCAAGGGTTATGATATGTGAAACAGGGCGGAAATAGTTCACATGAGTGTGAATAATATTCATGGGTGTAATACTGTTAAAAGTATTGAAGATTGGTGTCAAGCTATCATGGATGCTCGTTTTGAAAGTAGTAGAGTCTATATGGTTTGTGTAGTGATTTAGAGTAGTAATACATTTATCCCAATACGTGAGCGCTATAAAATCAAGGATTAAATCAAATCAAGAGCCAGCCGTTGGCATCCGATGAAGGTTGAAGAAGACCCTGGTCTGAGTTGCACTTTTGGCATGTCGCCCTGTTGCCTTTCTCAGGGCGTTCTGTCTCTATCCTTCTTTGTTCTCTCTCCATCCTCTCTTTATCACCTCTTCTCTCTTCCTCCAATAAGAACCTTTCTAACTTCGCCAGCTCTGGAGTTGTTCCTTACCTCCCACCACCAACATGGAAAAAACATGAGATTGAAAACTTTCAGGGACCTGCATGCTCCCATTCATCTCATCCCCACCACCTTTATTCCATCCCTTGCTAGCCGGCAATAAATCGGCTAAGAGGCACAAGGTCTTCAATTCGCATTAAGCGTTGCCAGCCAAAGATCTCCATTCCAAAGCCCAACTCTGTTCTCTCCAGAAATCATCGCAGAGGGTTAGCTGATAGATTAAAAGCTTTTGCGACCAACGAATCAACTTCTCCATTAGAAAATCCTAATTGGATCATAGATCAATGACGGTTGAAACTGTCATTCCTTCTCTAGTTTTGACCAATGTAATAGCAAATATTTTTCTTCAGAGTGGAATGCAAATTAATGAAATTATTTTCTACTGCTTGAAAGGATAAGTTGGTACATTTCTCTTCTTCATAGCAGCGTTGAATAATATAAATTTGAGTAGAATTTATAATCATTATAGGGAGAGTAAGGTAGTTAGAAATCCATTTTTCATTGATTGTAATAAATGTAGTTTGTAATATTTTTCTTCATTGCACCGTTTCAGCAATGTACAGTATAGTTGCATTTGGAGAGAAACATTCCTGCTCAGATCTGTTTCTTTCACAATTCATGAGGATATCCCTCTTGAAGTTCGAATTTATCCACGAAATCTTATCTTTTTTTTAATACTTTTCATCTATTCACAAATTCACAAGTCTTGAATATCTTTGGAAGGACAATAACCCAACCCAAACTTTTACTCTGGATATATCTTGATTTCCGAACTATTTCTAGAAGCTGCAGCAATAATTATCATCTTAAGCATGATTGAAAGCCCCATCTTTTGCTCAGAGATGTGTTGGATTCCAAGAATGACTGTGATTGAAAACATGTTTTTTTCTTCCTAGTTTAAATCAGCTTCCAAGTTTAAGGCCAGTATTTCTTACTGCACTCTGAATTATTATGTTATTAATTTCAATTGTCACCATTTAGAATTTAGACTAACATATTCAATCAATCAAGTTCCCAGTTTTCCGAAAATAACACATTGGCTATTTGATTTTGAAATATTTTAAAAGAGAACTCCTAATGTTAGATTAAATACATCAATGATATTTTCCATTGATATTCATCACAATATTTGGAAATGGAAGGTTCATCAAAGAATTGAAAACGCAACCATAAAACTCTGAATTTGTCCCGCATGTAATAATGTCTTGAAATACATTACTTGGAATAAATGTAATTCTTAAAGATTGGAATTTCAAATCCCAACATCGCAATTACTGAAATAGAACAAGAAAACTTCAATTCCATAATATTTCTTCTTCACATAGCCTCTGTCATCGGGGTCGCTATAATGTGAGATTTACATTAATACTGAAGAAGGCTTTTGTCATCTCTCATGTTTGCTTCATGTCATCTCTCAGTCATTCTGAAATTGCTGACTGTAAAATACGATGGAAAGCTGAGATGCCACATAATCCCAACATTGTTTTTTTGTTGTTGAACATTTCCTAATTCCCAACCTAAACACCGGACTTTTGTCATGCTTATTTTAGAAGCTCGTCGCCGGCTATATTATCATCGAAAAAGATTCGCTTACAAGACTTGAGGAGATAAAAACAGGAGGAAGAAAAGAAGAAAGGACCAGCAGAGAACGCGTAATGAGTATTCTACTTTCGCTAAGTCGCCTTAAACCCTAGAGGATTTATTCCTGGCCAGAAATTGGATTAGAATGAAAGTCTTTTTAATAGCATCTGGGAAAAGCTGGATGACTTGAAAAAGGTGAGAGAAATTCCAAGCTTGAAAGATAATTACAGAGCGTTAATGTTAAGCGCTATATCGCTACTATATCGGCTATATAACTAGCAGCGTAACAGTAAAACTTTAAATGTGCATAGTAAGCTTTAATGACAAAGTAAGTTTTAATTGAGAAGTCCGTTTCTATCAACACAATTAATTCAGAATGGGGGAATTCCCTAGTTCTACTACTGTACTTCTAGTATACTTGTCCAAACATTTTGTTTGGTATTTCCTCATCGGAGAAACCAATTATTTCGATAGATAAAATCCTGTAAGTAGTTCCAGATACATGAATTTGAAACGATTAAAAGATAGTTGCATTACATTTGTACTCCTGTTTCATTATATTCTCCAATTTGAATGTGCGGCAATCATTTTTGAGGATCTCACTCATAGTCCAGTCAATATAGACATAAAAAAGGGGGTGTGCTTGCAATTTATATTGTAGCTATGATTTTTAAATATATTATTTGGGTACATAAGAAGAGTCCAGAACCAATTTCTTCATGCGAAATTTCTTTGTGCTAGAGACAGGATGGCCCAAAAACCTAGTATTTTCGACTCATTTTCCAGTTTTCAGCTATTTCTGCCAAATCTTGTAATCGGACAGAAATATTTGCTCTCGCCTTTTTTCTACATTATGAAATTCCGAATTAAATGAGATCATTCGGAACTCTCTATCTCCATAAAGTACTGAGTTATGATTTTACAAAAATACGTCCAGAGTGACTTTGAATTATAAATCTAAATGGTATCTTCCAATCGGAAGATATTGTTGATCAAAACCTAAAATTAATCAAAATTAATTTTTCTTCAAATTTTACTCATTTTTGGAAAATTATAACTCAGTACTTATTGAAGATACAGAGTTCCGAATGATCTCATTTGATTCTGAATTTCATAATCTAGAAAAAGGCGGGAGCAAAATATTTTTGCCCGATTGCGAGACTTGGAAGAAATAGCTGAAAACTGGAAAATGAGCCGAAAATACGAGGTTTTTGGACACTCTGTATCTAGCACAAGGGAATTTTGCATGAAGAAATTGGTTCTAGACTTCTCTTATGTACCCAAATAATATATTAGAAAATTATAACTACAATATAAATTGCATGCACCAATGTATATAGTGACTGGACTATCATTCATCGGATATGACAACATAGCAAGTAATAATATTTATTTTTCAAATAAATGATGGTTGAAGAAACATGAGTCCAAACCCCAACTGGCCATTACGATTCTATCTATGAGTGATTGTCACATTGTGACACAATGACGCTTGGAACCAAACATACAATTTTAAAATTAAAGAACAATAAGGTTTAAAATTGTATAGTTTCCTAAACGAATTTCATCTGTGCTTATCATCGAAGGCTCATCTATTTGAAATGACACTGTTGCTTTATAGAACGTTTTTATTTTCTGTCCTGCAGAATTTAGAAATTAATGGGCCTATATGAGCCATCTGTGACAGCCAACTCACCGGCAATTTTATATTTGTTAGTTATTTCCCGCGCCTGTCAGCTGCCCATGACAGAGCCGACTACATTGATCATGCCTACAACTAAATTATTTAATAAATATTTATTCCCATCAAGAATTGATACAAATATATTGCAATCATGAGGCATTATGATAGATTTATTGTTTAATAATGCTCAATTGAGTCATTGAGCATTATTTAGGGCTGTTATATATTCCTTTACTAGTATGTTATTTCTCTGTGTATTCAATGTCTCCGAACTCATGATTATTCATTGTTATTATTTGTACAGTTCAATAAAGTTATTTTTCATTATAAAAATGCATAGACAACAAATATACAAATAACAGTATTTAACATGAACTAAATTGAAGAAAAATTGCTAATCACCTTTATTTACGGCAAAAATTTGATTGTACTAGGTGTCAACCCTGGGATAACTTGCTGATAAACCTCATTTAATCAAACACAACATTCAATAAAAGTTTATTTTTCGAGCGAAAAGCAGAAATTCGTCAACGTCTAATGATCACTGATCAATTCTACTCTTGTAGGTGCTTTTTGTAAACTTCTTTGCATCATAAATTTTTTCAGCGCCCTATAACTTAGATTCGTTTAAGGAGAGTAGGAAAGTAATTGGGTTTTAAAGTTTGCAGAATAAACTTCAAACTTATCTTCCAAAAGTATTAACTGTCAACATGAAGGCCATTACGTTGATGTTGTAGATAAAAGAGTTGCTACTAGTTGGATGCTGAGTTTCCTACTAGGTGAATTTCCAATTCTAGAATAATATTCAACGGCAAGTGCCTCAGCTCTCAACATGCATTGTAATGATAATGGCACTCTACTCCCCAACTCGCACGAGCACACAAAGAAAGACCTTCTACATCAGGAGAAGCTTTTAAATTGGACAAGTTTGAAATTTATTCACGGGAAAAGACGTTTCTGGTCTTATAAATCTTGCACTGACAATTCTCACCTCATGACCAAGTAGATCTCTCTAACAGAGTGTGTACTTTAGGTGTGGACATTATACTCGGCCATAATTCTTTTTTTCAAAAGTTATAATTCCATAGAGCAATAAACTTACAAAAAACTGAATAAATTTATGACACAATCAGTTCTGTACTAGGAGAGGGGAAATGACCTTGAGAAGACTAGTTTGCAAAAACAAGGATACGAGTTAAAGGATGAAGGAATCAGGAGATTGAGCGGCCCGGAGCGTAAACAAGTAATTGTCTTTGAGCCTGAATGGCATGAATTTTTTAAACTGCATTTGCAATTAAACTTGCTTCAATCTCATCTCACAAGACTTATCATGTGAGGTGCCTGGAAAAGTCGATTCTCGAGTCTAAACATTGTTTATTAATTTCAGTTGTTTCAAGAGGCGATGAGAGTGTTGTATGGCAATGTCACTACTTCTATCAAAACTTGAAACATCATTCGCCAGTTATTCACTTCTACTGTGTTAAAGCCTATTCTCGTGAAAGGGTAGCATATCAATATAAGAGGAATATAATTAGTGATGGAGACTAAACTAATAACATTTATTAATGTGATGGACAACAATCAATTAAATGAGCTCTTATATTAATCTTATATTTCAAGGAGTTCATTTATCCTACCATACACTAAAGAAGTCACACATGAATTTTGGCTTTCAAGCTTACGCATATTTTGTAAAAGTAGCTCCTGAAACATGATCTCTGCCAACGCTTCAAGTTCTTTGAATAATGGTCTTATTATAAATCTCGTGACTAGAGCAATAGAAAATGCGCAATGTTTTTTTATTGTAAGTGTAATTCCAGTCGTCCTGTGACAAGCATACTAAGCACGGCCATTTGTACTAATTTTTTATTCGCAAATTCTTCTGAAAACTGCGAAACCTTATCAAAGTTTTAAGGTTGCATGTCAGATGAGCGGTCTTGTGTAAAGCGCTGTCTAATTAGATGAATGCTGGCTGTCTGCCAGATGAAATTTATGAATTACTACTGTCTAAAAGCACAATGAGAGCTGTGTTGCAGCTATAGTTGTAGCCGAAATGCCAGCTCCTCTTCCTTTTCTCGGCATTCAAAATAAAAAGAAAACACTCAGTTTCCCTCCCTATCTCTGACGCGATCACTGTACCGTGCACTGTTCCTCCCAAGCTTTTCGCGTGGCTAAAAAGTCGTCTCGACTAATTCTTTTGTGAAACTTTAATCATTCTTCGCTGACTTTCTACGATTTGATTTTATTATCCAATAAGAAGCTAGAGAGGATAAATTTCCAGTCGCTCTGCAATTGGATAGCTGAGACCCAATTCTTGCAACAAGGCCACGGAACGATATAGGTAGATGAAAAGTGTTTCAATGGTAAGTATTATATTGCAAGAGAAGTAATTGAATTTCAATTTTATTAGTCTAAAATGCTGTTTGCAACAGAATTACTTCTGTACTTTATTCCAAATGATTTTCAATCTCTACATCTTTCATCATAAGTATAAAACATTTTCTTCTATTTCATTATGTGATTAGAGTTTAGTATACCTCGTGAAGTGTTGTTTTAGATATTGCGTCAAAGGTCGTTGGTCAACGTCGACCAGCTTGGTTTTTTATTTTAATCATTCTGGGACCAAAAATGTTTGGAATTGCTGACATATCATAACCTCTAGGGATTAATTTTCAACTAAAATTCGGGAATGGAATAGTAAGGGCTATAAGCCTGTTATTTTCATTTCCAATCATTTTATGATTATTTGTTTTGTCAGTGTTGAATAAAAAAAAACTTTTCATTTGACCATCTAAATGATCAACTTTAATAGGAAATTAATCAACAGTGTTGTATTCCATTCATGTAAATTTACTTCTGTAAAGTATGTAATCAACAGTATTCAGAAGAGAGTTACACTTTGATATTCTTGAACATATTTAGCATAACCTCAAACTTTGAAAAACACCAGCCGAATAACATTCACTGGAATATTCTGCACGACTGATTGGAAAACCATAGATAGTTTTCACTTTAAAGTCATGGTTCATAGCTCAAGATGAATCAAACGCACGATACAATATTTCATCCTATTATTCCTCATTTTTATACATTCGTTTTTTTATTTTATCCATCATTCAGATTGAATTGGCTGTAACTTAGTACTCGTATTGTGTTCAACCATAAACTAAGTCAACAGATCTGAGGTTCAACATTAAAATCCCTTTGGCAGATACGGTACTGATTAATAAAAACATCAAACGATTCCCTCTACATCCATATTATTAAAAATACCAAGAAGCAGAAATGGGTTCGATGTTTGAAGAAACAACGACACTAAGTATTCTCTCGAAGTATATTCCCACACAAATCCAGTCAATAGAAGCTGATATTTGTTGTTTTATAATCAAGAACAAGTAGAGTAGGAGAATAATATTGTATAAAACACTATTCATGATTCTATAAATCTAGTACATGGCCGAAACGAGAGAAGTAAACAGTGATCTGTGTAATACTGATGGGGGATGGAGCGTTTAGCTTGTTTGGTATGCTAATAGCCAGAATTCCCCTCTCTAAGATTACCACTCACCGTCATAAGAAACTTTAATGGGCCCCGGGGTGGAAAATCAACCGACTGCTCGTCTAGCCGCCCATTTATGGTGTTATGCAACTTCAAGTTTGGTTACTTGAGCCTTCTCAGCGACGCGAGAGGAAGTATTGTGTACACAAGATAGAGCATCTAAGCTTAATAATGATACAAGATCAATATTATCATCGATGTTTAAACCTGTACAACATGTATGCCATTGGCTTCATGTGGCTTCTGAGTTGACTTTGAGTTGCTGTTGCAGACTGTATTTACTAATAATACACAAATGTTGGAAATAATACTTCTGCATATTGGAAACATGAAATTAAAAATTAGGGAATTGAAAGCAATCACGTCTCAATGGAGGAATTAGTTGATTCATGTAGAGGATATTTGATGGTTCATAATTCTATCAACATATACTGCAGTTATATTTTTTGGAGAGTTATATACGAGAACAAACAGTTATGATTGTCTATTTCATGTTTACAGACTTCAGCTTAAGTAAGCTCAGTATGCTCTTAGCCATTGTAGAGGCTTCAATGAGAGTGAGAAAATAGTATAGAAAATGAGAAGATAACGTTTATGAAGTGAATCTGGAATTTGTTGGAATGTTTATAACTATTATATGAGGTGACGTTTATAAAATGGATCTTGAATTTCTTATCAGATCAGACAAACAGATATGACGGGTAGAGAATCAGGCATCATTGGATAAATATATTCTAGACTAGCATTTAACCCGTGCTTTGCACTATGGGAAAATTTGATGTTTGAAATTCAATCGCCTTATGTCTGGGAAACATAAAAAAATTATTATTCATCATTTTTTTCCAAATTACATGGATAATCTTTATAAGATGTGAACAGAAAAAAGTGAGTTTGATAGGTTTCGAACCCGCAACCTTTGTTTCATAACCGTGCTCGCTACCAACTAAGCTTCGGAGTTTAATAAGCTCTAATTTGTTATTGGGAGTACAATATATTGAAAGTAGGATCAGCTGCTTCCAAGGAGTATGTATTTCAGAAGCCGTAATCAATAACTCTATGAAGTACAAGTAAGTCCTTCAATAAAGTAAAATAGAACTCTTGAAAGCCTCTTCTAATCATAATAACTTTGAATTAGTGTCTCATAAAAAAGGCTTAAGTAGGCCTACGTGAAACTGTCTAATCACTGTCATAATTAAACATCTCCTCAAAGATATGGTTCATAGAACAGAATGTAAAGTTCTCCTCAGTTGAGTTCAAGAACTCGATTAATGATTGCAGTCACATTAAAACTGGTGAGAATAGTTTTTCAGTGTAGTTCATCTGTTCGATTCACGGTTGCATTCACAAGACTCTTGATATTTACATTAAGTTTTTTCTTGAAGGGCTGTTGAACACTGCAATGTAGCCAGGATAATTGTTTCTGACTAGAAGCTCGAGTATTGTTAATTAAAAGGAGATTCTGAGAAGAGCGACTGCAAAGATAACTATGATTCAATTTGTGGAAGCTTAATGAAACGTCTGCAGGCAGGCAAGCAAGTGAATCATCATTACTATTATATAACCTTGTTGCTGGAAATGAATGTTATGGTAGAGTGTGCTTTGGGCTACATCATGAATCAGAACAAGGAAGCGCGGCCTCAAAAGCTGTTCTCCAGATTCGCTTTTTATTGCATTAATCCTGAAGCTTGCAAACAATAAAACTTCTATTTTACAGTCTTGTTGGAATAAAACGAAAGTTGGAATCGGGGAAAACTCCCGGGAACATAAAATCGGTACTTTTATGCGATCTCTGGATTTCATCTCGAATTTTTGAGAAAAAGTTGCTGTGTGATTCCAATACCCTGATTGCAGATTGATGCGTATGGAAAAGCTTCCATATGGAAATCCAAATTGAGGATGTCGCAAGGTGAACTGCTATAGTATGATTATATATAATAATATTTCTATACAAAGTTTAATATGATTCAACTGATAATTATAAACAACAAACTTTTTTACGCAAAAATGGTTTAAAGTTATAACAAAATTTATATGAATGATGTATCGATATTATGGGATAGTAATATGGTGCTCGAAATCACTACTACTCTCTTGAATTGGCTACTAAGTTACCATAGTATTAATTTTTGCATTTATTTTCTATTCAAAACAGGCTGATATTCTTAAAATATTACACTTTTTCATTGCTGAATTAATTTTTTTGAAACTATAAACTACTAAAAATAGTTATGAATGATTGACAATCACTTCAATTGTTGAGGTCAGGACTTTTAAATTTTGAAGAACAGTACTTTCAAAAAGTTAGGCTGAAATTACCTGGAGTGTTATAATGAAGTGACTGTCAACTGATGAAGTGATCTTTATAGCTTCCTATAAAATTTACGGTGATTTAGTATTTATTAATCACAAGATTCATTCGAAGAACACATTATTATCAGTCTATTGTTAATTGTTATTATCCTGTTGGAATATGATGATGATAATGATATTTTCTAATAATACGAGTATTACATCGATTTTAACGAGCTAAGAGGCACATCATGACATTTCTGAGAACGATCCAAATAATATTTCTCTGGTACCGTTAGTAAGTCATCATCAAAGAATTTTATTTATTAACTAGCAGGTAACCCGTGCTTCGCAAGGGTCTTTCTTAAAACTTGACGTAATGAAATCTAGAAGAATTCAAAATAGGCCTATAAGAATCCTCGGTTGATTAAGAATTTATATGCTGCATTTCAAGTGAATCAGTATGACCACCTTTCCATTAAAAAAAGGAGTTTGATTCGAAAATAGCGGAAAAAATTCGGGTGTGACGGAAAACCTGTTTTTATCATTCGAAAAGGATCCCCAATCATACCTATCTCCTAATTTCCCTTTTAAGAGAAATCTCCATACAAACTGGAAGCATGACAAATAATTGAAAACTTGACAAACTGAAAACTTGATGTAATCAAATCTTGGAGAATTCAAAATTGGTCTATAACCAACCTCGATTAAGCAAGAATCTATATGCAAAATTTCACATTGCATCATATGCAAATAAACATTGCATCAGGAAAACGAAGTTTCAAAACTATGTATTTCAGGTAGAAAGCAATAGTCTATAGAAACAGATGTTCCTTTTTTAATTTCGACCATATGATTTGGTGATTTTTAATGAAATCGAATGTACCATTAATGAAATTTGAACATTAATTATGAAAAATCTAGAAGGAAAATTGGAATTTGGGCTTCCAGGTGCACGAGATTGATATTTTTAGAATCTATGTGCAAAATTTGGAGATCTAAATCGTTCCCGTTTTTCCGGTATGCAATCCACAAGTTGACATGTTTTGATGCGAACAAACGAACAAACGAACACACAAACACACGAACACACGAATAAACACAACCCTACTATCTCTTATTATACAGATAATTCCACATATAATGACTGGTCAATCCAAATGTTCCGTTTTATTTTCTAGACAATTTTCCACTTTTCCCTCCAGTGAACCATTATTCCTCAATTAATAAGCTCGGTAAAAACAAAGCAAAATCGTCTTTGTTGTGGACTGAGGTATTTCAAAAAGTGAGACGGCTTTGTCGGAGGTCTGCTGTGGACAGGTTTATTCAGGTTCGCGGAACACTCTCGACCAGGCTTTTAGTGGATTAAATAAAAGAGGAGCACATTGCCAAATTTCATGAAAGCAACTGCTAAGCGTTTGCCAAGTTAAGTATTGGAAAATTGTACAAATTGAAACATTGTTTCATCTCTCTAGAGAAAGGGAGTATGAACTGTGAACTATATTATTTCAGTACAGTATATATTTGCGATATCACTTTCTACGTAGTACTAGGTAACAGGATAATAACTTTTACCAATTTATATCTCACATAATTCAACATGATAATATATATGTACTTGATTGTACTTGAAAAAATTGTTTTATTCAAATTAAATAATCCAAAGTTACACAGAAAATCTATAATGAAAATATATTCTATTGAAAAGTCTATTATATTATTAAGAGTAACTCCAAGGAATAGTTTGGGAGGAATTGTTGAGGGAATTTATGAAATACTTCTTGATATTTCTATATCAAACTGACCGATCCGAGAATTGATGAAATAAGGGGAAGAAGGATAAATATAATAACTGTACTCTAATTTTTTATTTATACAGAGTATAAGGTAATAGAGATTATGCGTACTCGAGCCTCAATGGTTTCTCGTAAATCTACTCTACCACATTACATGTATCATATCTCGGAGTACTAAGCTAAGTTTTCATCTTTTCACGTTCCAGTTTGTCCTGACTTTTCTATAGTATCGACTATACTATAGATTCCACATGATGATAATCGGTGACATGCAAGGTATTTTCCTCACTGTCACGGAATTTTTGCCCTATACCCAGAGAAACTGAGCAATTTTTCATGGAAACGCTATCAAATAATAATCGTTCGGTCACCATTCACGAGAGCGCCATCAATTATGATGCCGAAATCTCCGGTATAATTTTATGAATTCCGGCGAAATCGAATTCCCAGCGCCTTTTCCGAGCGTCCTCTAATATCTCGCACGACCTGATCGGGAGGTATAAATAATTGTTTCTCGATTATTTCCAGGTAGCGAGCCCTTATCGGTGCAACTCAGTATGATGGCTAATGAATGCTCCGAATAGTAATGACATATATATGCATGAAACCACGCAGTCACCAGTGAACAAAATGCCAAAATTAGCACCTGAACTCATCTATCAATTTTGTTAAATGTGGGTTTGGTTTAGTGCATCAGCCACTATTATGCAAATCAAGCCGAGAACGATCACACAAGCGAGCAGAGCGAATCGAATTGGGTCGCTCCTACAGTTTACATTCGAGTATCGATCAGTTTTCCCATCATATCATTTGATATTATTCCCCATCACCATTATTATAGAGGAGAGAAATTCAATTTCGATAATTGACACTCATTGACTATCCAAAATATTTTGTTCCTATCTGGAATTTCCGGGTTCATTACCATCAAAAGTGGTATTGAACTTCAGTTTTGTTGACTGTGATTTGAGATGTAGGTTCCAACAGAATTGATTTAAAGGATGAGACACTAGCGATGACAGACGGTGAATATTTTATAGAAATATATTTTCAATTTGTAATTTAAAGAGTAAGTAATATATTTTCTCATAGAAATCAACATTATTCTTCTATTTTGGTGACAGCCAAAAAAGGACAAATACCACTGACTAGACTGATTGCTGTATTTCCCAGAGGGATAATTAATGGGAACTTAGAGTCATAGAATAAGGATTATAACAGGCTACTGTATAAGTTCATACTCCGAGTTATCAAGTTTATAGAATCCATATATTTATTAAGTAGTATATTCTATTCTAGTCATACATACCTGATCCAGTGCAAAAGGTACATTATTGTTTCTTTCAAATAAGTAGTTAAGGTGATCAGTATGGGCTGATCTTTCAATATTTCTATATTATTCTTACAACACTTCGTAGTTGAGGTATAACTTTTCTAGCTATTGTAGTGCTTTTTGACGGCTTCACATATGTATAATCCTGTAATGCTACTTTTTAAATGTCTCACGTTGTGTCGGCAAATCATGTAAAGCAGTTTTTTACTCGCCTCTCATACGTAGAGTGAATCTTGTACTAAATCAACGGTGTTGAGGTTATAAATTTTGTAACTGCGTGCGTGGACGCTAAGTGTACACCAGACTGATTGACTCACTACAAGATTCAATACAATTGTCGGAATCGCAGGAGGCCTAAATGCTCGCTCACCCTTGATTCTTCTTATGACAGATTGTATGGTGATGAAATTTCTATAAATAGTGTAGCGGACGCTAAACACTGAATACGGATACCTTAAAATTATTACCTGTGAAGAATGAGCATACAAAATCATACAGGTCGAGCAAAAATCCCGATGTAGATAATTTACGGGACTGCGTCTCTAATAAGTTCTGGAGGATTAAAATACGGTACTTGGACCAAATATCGTTCAGAATATATTTTGAGAACAGAGTCTTGTCGGGTTTTAAGCTCTATTGTAGGAAATTATATGATCTCTGGCTGCATCTGCTGTACTGTTGATGTATTCGCTCCTAAGTCGAGGTTGGTAACAGATAAAAGCTGATATATGAGCAGGTAAGGACAAAGAACAAATATCTCGATCTGACCCCACTCACTACATCCACTTAGACCTGTTCCAATATCCAGCTCACTTCAATTATTTCAATGATCGTATTCGATCGGTTCTTGATGATATAGAACGTATCAGACACAATAATTGACAGGCTTAAGAAATAATCGAACTCAGAAAACGAATTAACAAAATTGAAATATATTATAATAAAATATATGATCACACAGTGCAGATTCAGAATTTGATTTACGGATTGATAATAATTTAGCATTAACAAAAGATTAGCAATTTTCTTGTACTTGCATGATACCATGCGTGATCCGACAGAATTTTACAATTGATAAAAGTTAACAGTTTTGAGAAAATAATGAAAAATGAATAAAAAATGTTTTTTAAAATCGTTCGGGGTCGTGGTTCTGGCAGCGGAGGATAGTCAATCAACTACAAGTTTTTATAAATTCTATATGAATAAATTCTAGGCTCTTAATAACTAAAAGCGCTTGTCGGCGTGGTCAATAATTTAACGAAGAAAATTTTATATTTTTCTGCACTGAAATATTTTCGAAGCATAGATTGGGGCCCCTTTAAAGTTATAACTCACGTGAAATTCCTTGGCGGTCGTGGTTTTCTTCTTTAGATCAAAATCGTTTGATCGGCGGTGGTCCTAGCTTCGGTCTCAGCACGTGGGGAATTTTAATTTAATATTTCCTTCACCAAATTAATTAAGGGATGATTTAACTTTAAACTTTTAATTTATCGATTGATGAAAATAGATTTACAAATAACAAATAGATTAGCCTAAAATATTGGCTCACAAATAGAACATATAAAATCGAACGAAAATCTTACAAATAGGTCTTGGTAACTTTAACGAGGTCTGAACGGTGAGGATTTCAAAAGGGAAGTGCAACGTCTTCTTCCAAGCTTCTTGGCTAGAACCTTTCTCTGAGAATCTCGGTGTAATAAATTTGCATGAAAATTTGCCATTGGTAGAACGATTGTGACGTAGACGTGACGTCAGTGGCAAGCAATAGAATATAATTCCTTTAATTACGATAATAATTCAATTTATATAATTCTTAAAACTGCTTAATCTCCTAGACATAGTTCCTCTTATACAATGTATATGTGCTAGCGTATATGATAAGGCAGGTTTGTTGTCTGATAGTAGATTAACATATGTTGTTTTCAAACGATCACCTTTTTGGTGCTATTTCTATGCACTATGATTGGCTTAGACTTGCCAAAGAGATTCAATCACCATGTGGTTCAGTTGAAGTAATAATTAATAAATGAATATTCTTATACAATTTTTATTATGTCTGAGACTGTTATAATTAATTTCTGCTGTTTTTATCAATAATATAATGTTCATGCTACGACCTAGTTAGTTACAATAATACTTGATATTATAATATAATTTTTTAAGTAATAAATAATTTCAACAATAATACATACATTTTATTTTTTATTCGAAATTCTTGGTCCTTTATTGATAGTTTTTACTTTTTTAGACATAAAATTATAGCTTGCATGAATCTGGCATGACATTTTAAAATTCGCTGAATCAGTCAGCTGTGTTTGAGCTGCTTTAAAACATCTGATCGGTAGTAAACAAAGTGTAACCTCAAAATTCAATGAGCAATTCATAAATGGTTCGTACTTTATTTGCAGAATAGTTATAATTTTATTAAATAATTCTCTAGAAAATATTCAGTACAGAACGGTACTCTTATCTAATATACAGTTACTGATAAGTAAGCTTTATCGCTCGGTCGCTAACTATTCCTTTAGCAAATTCTTTCATTTTAAAAGGTAATCACAATTTTCCTCTCTTCTCATGAGGTCTATTTAAAAAATTCATCACACTATCCATTTTCTATTCTTACTTTCTTGTGATTGATTATAGCATAGTGGTTCACATTGATATAATAATATACTCACAGGAATATAATAATTGATATCGTTCGATAGAACTTATTCTATAATAGTCGAGTCACTACAATAGTCTTCAGCCACTTAGATTAACGACAATTTGAGCTTTTCGAATCAATCACACAAGAACAGTCAATCACACATGGACAGTCATGGATACATAGACCTAAGAAGAAGAAGAATCAATAACAACGGGTATAATAGGGGTATGATATAATCTCACTTATTATATAATTGTTTTATGAATTATTTCTAATTGTCAAAAAACAAAATCATATTATATTCTTGAACGAACTCCCTTACTTGTAGACAGCTCAGAAAAACCCACTAATACTACTATAGATAGGCTACTATACTGTTGCAGTAGGATACTCAAACAATTCTATGGGGGGTTTTCAGGTGATAGCTTTCTAGAGACCATAGCACAAAAGAAGTCGATGCAAGCACGTCTTGGAGGTGGCTTCCATAGCAGGCGAGGAAACTTCATAAAAATCGGTAATTCAATCTGACCCTTCCGGTCTCTTCACATTCACACTGCTCGTGTGCGTGCGTGCAAAAGTGTGAATGGAATATGCACTTCTCAATACCCTATCCTCAAACCTAGAGCCTGAGCCCAAGCATCTTGTCCCATTCACACTGCGCCTGAGAATAGTGATTCCCAACACATGGGTGGAGTGGATCCTTCATTCTGTAAAGATTGCTCACAAGAGCGGAATTCCCATTCGGGACATTTTTCTAAGAGGACAAGTGCATCATTATTTCTTTTCCGGTAACATTTTGAAGGAAAATATTTTTTAAGTGTTCTGAATTGGATCTTCAGTTGATATGAATGACACTCATGTGTTCGTTCCTGTACATTTCATTACTGAGTACTATATTTGAGGCCTCTTTCTAAAGGGTTCATAGAGGGTATGATGAGAGATTATGATGATAGATCAGTAATGATTGAGAGCTCGACGAGAGCGGTCGTATCAGAGAGGTTGCTGCGTCAGCTGTGCAAAGTTTAAATGTTCCGTAACAAAATATTTCGTGCTAGTGAACCGTACTGTAGTGAATATTTTATTTCAAGATTTAAAAATCTGGTGTGGCGCACTCACACAACTTTCCTTGCCGTTATGAAAATTGATCACCTGACGCTAGTGTTCCCGCGCATCTCAAGTCTACTATTCAAAGATTTGAGCCAGCTGGTGACAGGGCAATAACGCTGGAGACAAACATGAGGTCTGTTATCTCTTCATAGTGAATGATCTAATAGAATCAACAATAATTTGCAATTGAATAATCACATTTTCTCGAATTTAAAGCTTATTTTCAATTGTAGGTGAAAATGTTACTGAACATTAATTGTAGAGATTTTCATGCTCAATCTACTCCACTTGATTTTTTTCGTTTCAATTGTATCTGAAGCCTGATGATTGGGAATCTATCTGCATTGATGGGGCGAAGCTCCTGAAATTTTTACAGATATGGGACTTGTGGCAGTTGATAGAGCTCATCGATGACTATTTTAGGTATGAATTTGATCAAAATCGTTGGAGCCGTTTTCGAGAAAACTGCAAAAAACCCTGTTTTTGATAACATTTTCGCCATTTTAGCCGCCATTTTAAATTGCATCAGATCGAAATTGTTTGTGTCGGATACTTATATCGTAAGGACCTTAAGTTCCAAATTTCAAGTCATTCCGTTAATTGGGAGATGAGATATCGTGTACACAGACGCACATACACTCATATACACACACATACAGACCAATACCCAAAAACCACTTTTTGGACTCAGGGGACCTTGAAACGTATAGAAATTTAGAAATTGGGGTACCTTAATTTTTTTTCGGAAAGCAATACTTTCCTTACCTATGGTAATAGGGCAAGGAAAGTAAAAAATCTTGTGTGGTGCACTCACCCAACTTTCCTTGCCGTTATGAAAATTGATCACCTGACGCTAGTGTTCCCGCACATCTCAAGTCTACTTTTCTAAGATCTGAGCCAGCTGGTGACAGGGCAATAACGCTGGAGACACACGAAGTCTGCTATCTCTTTATAGTGAATGATTTAATAGAATCAACAGTTGCCAACAGTTTGCAATTGAATAATCTTATTCTCTCTAATTTCGAGCTTATTTTCAATTTTAGGTGTAACTTCTACTGAACATTAATTGTAGAGATTTTTATGCTCAATCGTTTTCACTTGAAATTTTTCGTTTAAATTGTATCTGGATCCTGATAATTGGGAATCTGAAATCAAACTTTGCATAGATAGTGCAGTGCTCCTGAATTTTTTGCATATATGAGACTTGTGGCAGTTGATAGAGCTTATCAATGACTTTTCTAGATATGAATTTGATCAAAATCGTTGGAGCCGATTTCGAGAAAATCGCAAAAAACCCGGTTTTTGACAACATTTTAGCCGCCATCTTGAATTGCATTTGATCGAAATTGTTCGTGTCGGATCCTTATAGTGTAAGGACCTTAAGATCCAAATTTGAAGTCATTCCGTTAATTGGGAGATGATATATCGTGTACACACACACACACACACACTCAATTTTTTACCTCAATTTTTTTTTGGAAAGCAATACTTCCCCTTACCTATGGTAATAGGGCAAGGAAAGTAAAATGTCTTGTTCTATCTGCTCTAAATCCGTTCGGAATTCAGGTGAGCTGATTTCATGTTTCAACTGTGAAGCGAATTTTCATATAGGATGTGTGAAAATGACCAAGGACGATGCGGACTACATAAAGAAAAACTAACAAATTTGGAGATGTAGCAGCTGTTCCTCTACACGTCGCAAAGGTATGGTGAGTGAATCGACAACAGGAGACAACGACGTGACTCTCCAAGAACTCGCAGGAGTTCTTGAGGTAATTGCAGGAAATCAGACGTCGATGAAGGAGAATATTAAGAAAATTTCGAGCTTGGGAAATCGATTGAATCATGTCATCAGGCGATTAACGACATAAATAAGAAGTTTGATGAGCAAAACAAGCAAATTAGCACATGCCTCATCAACATCGATAAGCTTTCAACAGAAGTAGCTAGCCTCAGGAAAGAAAATGCAGAACTGAAGGAACGCGTCGAGGATATGGAGCAATACTCAAGATCGAACATGCTGGAAATAAATGGTATACCCAAAAAACAGGATGAAGATGTAACAGAAATCATTTGTAGAATGAGCGAAGCATTAGGACACAAAATAAAAGCAGATGCAATCGACATTTGTCACAGACTTAAACAACGAAATGAAAACCTACCTCCACCAATCGTTGTTAAGTTCGTTTGTAGAACAGACAAACAAATAATATTGAATGAAAGGAAGGTTACGAGGCAGTTTTCTACAAAGCATATGGGAGAAACAACGGACCATCCAGTCTATGTGAATGAAAGACTAGCACCTACGCGAAGAAGGATTTTCACCATGGCGAGAGAGATCTTCAAAAGAGGCGACATCAAATACCTTTGGATCAAGGAAGGGAAGATTCTAGCAAGGAAAGAAGACGGAACACCAGTTATTGAACTCAAGAACAGTGAACAAGTGAAAAAGTTGAGCGTGGGAAGTGCATCAGAGCAGCCAGGTAACCAAGAAAATAACAGTGTCAGTAAATAAAAATGTCATTCAGATTCAGATTCAGATTCCTTTATTCATGTGTTTAACAAAACATAATTCAACTTACGTTCTAGCGTTAAAAATAAATACCAGTAGCGGAAAAATGACATGGCGAATCATATTAAACTAATGAGTTCTCCAATAATATTGAGCAAGAAAAATGATGGAAAAATGCAAAAGTTAAGGTACTACTGTAATGTTTTTACATGAAACGGTGAAGTTTGGACCTTAAGAAGTCCATTCTCAGAGAGGGTATCAAGGATACCCTCCCCTTCAGCACTTAACCGTAAAAAAAATAAAGTTAAAAATTCAAACGAAATATTATGTCTAAGCGGAAAAAAAATTAAGACTAAAAATATCAATAAGTAAAAACCAAATCATAGAAACGATGAATCATTCAGAGTTGAATAAATTGACAGAGAAGAGTAAATAATAATAAGGATAAAAATAAAGAAAAAGTTCATTCCCAATAATTAGAAAATCGATCTGATATAATGATTGGAATAATGAAGAAGTGAAAGTTATTATTAGAGTGGAGTTATTATTATAATCCAAAAATAATGTTAATAACAAAGGGAAATTATTGTACAGAAGAGATTAGTTCATGTAAATAACAAGATAATATGATTATGAAAGTTCATGAAGAAATAATAATAATTCTAATTAGGGAATTGTGAAGGGAAATTATAATACAAAAGAGAGGGTAAGGGATATAGAATGAGGCTGCTAAGATCCACTCGAGGAAGAGTTTGAATAAGAGACAATCTTATGCTAAATTTATGCACTAAGCTTATGCTAAACTTATGTACATTTTTTATGTTAAGTTTACATGAATGAAATAAAAAGGGAAACCCCATCATTTTTACTTGGGAGTGGAGGGAAATAATTATAAAGGATAAGGATAGGGATTGAGGAAGGTTTAATTGAATTTCATGCTGCTTTAGGGTTGGACGGTTTCAGTCATTTTTTCTAAAAGATAATGTCTCAATGTACGGGTGAAGCCCGCTCGACTCTCTATGAACCTAATTTGATTTGGGAGTGCATTCCATGCACGACAACCGCTAACAAGGAAGGATTATTTATAAATAGTTGTTCGATGATTTGGAATTCTTAGAGTATTTTCACCTGTTCTAGTGTGGGAAGCATCAATTCTCCTACCTTCAGAGACAAATTTATAATCGTTTTTGAAATAGATTGGTTCACCATTATTTTAAAATGTACCTAACAAGCTTGATCATACGAAGCATTCTCTGATCAGGTAACTTTAAAGTTGAACTGTCAATATCGGCTTGAGTGATTCGTTCATGGCGCTGGAGAGAGTAAACAAACCTGAGGCAATAGTTTTGACATCGATGAAGTTTATCGTTTAAGGTTACTTGCCTATATCATTGAGCACAGAATTACAATACATAAGATGTGGGAATATGAGCGATTTGACTAGTAACAATCTAATTTTCCTAGGAAGAATATCTTGCATCTTCTTCAATGAATGCATGGCAGAGAATATAAATTTACAAGTCTTATTAATTTGATCAGACCAGTCAAGATTTTTGTTCATAATCATTCCAAGGTTTTTAACTGAATCACAGTAAGCTACTTCGACACCATCAACATTAATTTTGTTAAGTGAGTTTAAATCGAAGTTGTTTACTAGTCTTGAATATCCAATTATTATGGGCTGAGTTTTTATAGGGTTGAGTTTTAGTCCGTTTTTCTTTGTCCATTCTACTATTGAAATTATATCGTGATTCATTTTATTTACTGTTTCATTAATTTTAGTGATTGGGCAGCTTGCATAAATTTGAAGGTCATCAGCATAAGTATGGAAACTAGAAAATTTCAAGACAGAGGGTAGGTCATTCGCATAAAGAGTGGAGAGTAGGGGGCCTAAGATAGGACCTTGAGGGACGCCATGGTTAACATTTAACCAATTAGACCTATTATTTTTAAGAGAGACACATTGCTTTCTACCTGAGAGATAGGATTTGAACCATGCAAGGGTTTGATAACAAAACCCAAGAATAGCTAGTTTGTTCAACAGAATTTCATTATCTACAGTGTCGAATGCTTTTGAGAAGTCAAACAGACAGAGGACAGTACACTTTCTTTGATCCAAAGCTAACCTAATATCATCGGTGACACGTATATTTTTTAATGAATAATGCTTTGCCTCTGCTTGGCTTCAATCGGTAGAGCATGAGAATTAAATACTATAAAATCTGGTCGTGGTTTTCTAGGATACAATTTTGCTAAAGTCTTAATAGGCTCATTCAAAAGCTCTCGCAATAATTTAATACTGATAATTAACAGATATATATGAGATTTGTACTCTATGGTATTGGGGAGTAAAATGAATGGTATACCATAAAAAATTTGATACATATATTGAACGAATAATCTCAAAGTCAGATCAATATAGAGAATATATAGAGCAACAAAATATACAATAAAACAAGAATAAAAATCAAGATAAAATATCACAGATCAGTACACTATTTTTCAGTTCTATAGCACGAAACTTTACCATGTGCTTTTCAATTCATTGATAATATGCATTTATTTGCATGCAGCTTGGGTATCGACTTGCTGTTGCTTGTCGATTTAGGGAATCTCACTTTATATATTATTCCCTAAATCAGAGAATGATAAATTGACAAATCAATAGACTAATTATAAATATATTGATTTCTATAATGTCCAATAAATTTCTCAATAATAAATATATATATCTCAGGGTGTAAGATTCGGCACCTGATGGAAATAGATGAATCAATTTATCCAATGAACCAGAGCTACATTACATTATTACAAATTATATTATAAAATCAATGATTGGGTGAACGTTAGTATTGCCAGTTTAGAACTTAATATTCTTTTAATTGGTGTACTTTTGATATACAAATTGACTCATTCCTATTCAATAAGGTATTTCTTATACCCTTTTAAGACTTGTGCAAGTTTTTTGTATTAATTCCTTAATATTTAAAACCTTTCCAATGAGCTAGCTTTTATTTTTATTTCACTCAAAGCACTGAGGGCGCCCTAATTTTATTTCGACTATTTTCTCACTCACATGCTGAATTTTTATAAGTTGCTGGCGGCGATCCAAAATTCCTGGTAGTCCTGGATTGTTGGTGGCCGAAGTCGTCTCTTCCAAGGGATTAAATAAATATTTGGATGACTTTTGCTTTAATAGAGCATCACAAAGTCTCATAGAAAATTAATAATTAGATTAAAACTTTAAGTCTTTAAAATGTACAATAAAGAGTATTGTGCTCTACAAATTTTGGTGACATTCCATGGTAGTGTCTGGCAGGCAAGTGGTCAAGTTCAACTTTTCTTTTCACAATTTTCATTCCCGACTTGCAAATTTACATAAATTTAAATATTTTGCTACTATGCCATTTAAAGTTTCAAATAGTTTGTGCCAATCTATTAAATTATTGCTTATATCATATATCTGGTATTTTATATTTCCTCAGGCCATATCCAATGCATAAACTGAACAGTAAAGATTTACAAAATCTTATCATTTTTAGAAATATATATAAATACATTTGAATTGGCTCACTATTGCCGCCCATTGATTACTACAATTTGATTGGTTCATGCAAATTTATTACGGTATACATGCACCTATGAACTTCCTACCTCCTTAATACTCTAATTTATTTTTATTTTGGGTTTTAAGTACATTTATCACATGCAATATATTTTTATAAGATTTATTAGTTGTTTCTCACTTTATAGCAATTAGCCATGTGCTTTTTTATTTCCTCTAATTGCATACCATTTAGTTACAATAAATTTCTGCCAAGGTGTCTGGCTAGATTTTACGTTATGCGACTTGATCAATCATTATGTTGCCGATCAATAGAAATTTTAAGCCTAACCTCAAATTTTCCAATACTTTATATGATATTATATAAGTAGCAAATAACTTTCTTTTTCTATTTGGCTGTTCTAATTTTAGCTGTGTTACCTGATATTATCTAATCTATTAAAACGTTATCGCATTTGGTGATGCTAGACTATTATTCCACTTCAGACCTATAAATTTCTTTCAAATAGGGATTTTGTTTACCCATCCAATTTTAATACGTTACACACGCCCCCAAATTTGAATTCAAAATATTTTGAGAATCAACAATGTTTTTAATACAAATTCTTTCTTCAACACATTGACATAACCTATAAATATCCACCAAAAACGCTTTCAATATCATATTAATTTGTAGACCTTATCTGCTTAGCCTCCCTTAAACCTCCATCAAAATGATAACAAATTCCTCCTTATCAACACAAAAAATACCATAAATACAACATCTTAAACACATTTCCTCCTCTACAACATAATACAGTACTTTCAAATCTGCCACTTGCAGTGGCGCCAACTTATCTTCATACAATAAACATCTGATTCTCATACAATAAATTTTTCTCAAGAATAATTTCGATTAACAATTTTTGGGGCTCATACTTCATTACAATTTCTAGGTCTTAAATATTAATAATATTCTATGAATCAGCTACAAATTCTTCTTTTTGCTATACATTGGGTTAGGTTTTTTATGGTAACTTGTTTCAATGGAGGTTTCTCGGTAACAACATGGTATAAATAATGGTAATAAAATATAAAACATATGAATAAATATATTAACATTAAAAGATACATTAAATAACATATAAATATCTTTTTGGTTACAATACTTTTCATAAACATATCTATGAAAGCTACATACTGGATTCAGGTGGCTTTGGCCAGTTGACTGGATTTTGGATTTCTGTTTTTGACGTAATAATTCTCTAGCTTATACTCCAAGCGATACAAGTTAACCTATTCATCACAATTTTTACATTCTAAGGTAATTTACTTAATTTACTTTACTATCCCCGCGTGTACCCTTTTTTATACAATGCTGATTACGAAAATACATACTTAAAAATTGTTCTCTTGTTTGTTTCAGGCTTCTAACAGTTGGAAGAAATTGAAAATTGGATTTGTTGACACGAGGTACTCCATCAATATTAAATTTATTAAGAAAGGTCAGTAATTGGTTGATCATGTTATTTCATTTCACTTCTTATCATATTTACTTTCAAATTCTATGATATTACATGTAGAATTGTCGTGGTTTTCCCGTATCTTCTGGTGTTTCTGCTTGTCGACATTGAAGTAGGCCGGTTAGGTTATCTGTTATCCATTTGTTATTGATAGATGAGGCTGTCCAAATGATAATTTATCCTTCATGAACTTGAGACCCTGGTATCTTGTGTATCTTTTTAAACAATTCCTTGCTTCATTAATGGTAGTTCCTTTCAATTCGTTCTTTTCCCAATCATCCTGTAGTCCTAATGCATTTTTCCTCTCATTTTCATTTAATATTCTCAATTCCAGTTCATTATAAATCATTATGCTCACAACAATAAACATTTTTATAATATTAGTTTTCCAATTATCAATAGTAGATTCTTTTAATAATAACAATACAATATTTTTCATCATATCCACAACACAGTCTTTTATCCATATCACAGCTATAGCAAACATTACACACCATATCAAAACATTTATCATCTCTTTAATAATATCGCCTCTCAACATATAGTAGCTAGGTACTTCCACTCTCTTAATATAATTCCTTATTTCTCTTGATCTTATTAACCACTTTCTGTCCCTCATTAATCTCCACGAGTAATCCAATTTATTGTTGCCCATTCATAAATCCATAGTATTCCTTCTAGTAGCTCCAGTTTCATTTCATTTATTAGGTCCATTTTTCCGGTCACATCACTGATTATAAGCTTAAAAGCGAATGTGCCGCAGATGCATGACGTCGATCCTCTGTCCTCCATCCTGGTGTCGGTCCGGTGTCCTCCTCGGGCGTTTGTAACATGCATGCGGCCTGTATGCGCGTGCGTGGTTCCTCCTGTGTCGCTTCTGCCTCTGGGCCTTGCAATGCATGCTCCTCCGGTCCTGTAGTCCGTCCTCCCTATCCTGATGTTGGTCAGGTGTCCTCCTCGGGCGTTTTCGTCTCTGGGCCTTGCGGTGGGCGCTTCTTTGGTCCTGGATGCCGTCCTCTCGGTCCTTCCTGGTGTCATCCTTCCCATCCTTGGTGTGCCTCGGTGGGGTCGATTGATGCGCGGGTGTAGGTTTGGTGCGCGGATGCATGGTGGTGGTCCCTTGTCCTCCATTCTGATGTTCCTCGGTGGCGGGTTGCTCCTCCTGCGGTGATGGATCGTCGATGGGGAACAGTATGCTTAATAGGGGTTGTTGCTTGTGATTTGTTTTAATTGCATGGTGGGCGGCGGTTTTTGGTGTTGGTTTCTGTTCTTCCAATAGTATTTCCAGTAAGTCGTTTCTAAAAGTAGTATATGATGCTAAAGTATCTTTATTTTCTCTGTCTATTTTTTCTGAGCTCGTATGTGTTATATTGGGGGTATCATGTAGACATAATTGTTTAGATGTAGTCTTCTCTGTGTTTGGTGATATATTGCCTCTATGATCAGTATGCTCTTGTTGTGGGTTTATTATAGTTGCATGTTCAGTGGTGTGATTTGTGCTAACTTGTTGTGGTGGCGGGTTATAGCTTCTATTGTAATTATTGTGAATATAACCATTATTAGTGTTCAATCGATCACGTCCATCATAATAATTTCTGTGATTATTTTGCTGTGAGTAATGATTTGTTGGGCGATTTTGAAAACTTCTGTTATTCCAATTATTATTTTGTGCATGATCATAGCGGCGTTCAAATTGAGGAGTAGATCGGGAGCGATCATATGATGCCGGTTCATAAGCTTGGCTGGTGTACTGATTGATCTTTGAATTGTATTGATTTTGTGAATATGATTGATCTGATTGGTGATTTGGTATTGCCATCATAGATTGTATATTGTATAAATGATCTATCAGATGTTTGCAACTAGTTATTGGCTGTGTAGCCAATGCTGTTCTGACTCGGAAAGGTAGCTTTTCAAGATTATATTTGCTAAAACAGAATCACTTATTGGCTCATCTAATTGAGCATTCTTCAGTTTAAGGGTAGTAACAAAATTGATGTATATGTCGTCTGTCCTAGGATTATATTCACAAGCAATGATATTGGCTAGTGTATCCATTTGTCTATTTTTACTCCAAAATTGTTCCAGGAAAGCTGCACTGAATTTGTCTGATGTCCGAATTTGTGATTATGGATCTGGAAGAACATCAGAGGTTCACCGCTTAACAAGCTGGATAATTGAAGTCACCACATATTCCAAGATGTGGGTGTTAGGGATTGAACTAGTTTTATCTGATCTATAAATTCTTTAGGTTGAAGATAGCGGTCTGTATTGTCAAAACGGCCTAATTCATTGAATCTGTGCAGTAAATCAAACGTTGCTATGGAGATAGGCTCTACATTCTCGTGCGGAAATTGATGTACTTGACACTTGAGTTGTACTAACTTCTCTTGGGCCTGTTTCCAATGACTAGTAGCTTCCGTTTCATCATCTACTACTTCAGCATTTAATTCAGATAAAAATAATTGCTGTTCTCCAATGGCTGTTTCCAATGAATTAAGTAGTACTTTGTTTTGATTGATATCAGAATTTAGGTGAGCTATTTGTGTAAATTTACTATTCTGTTGTTTATTTATGGAAATAAGTTGACTATTGTTCCTGTTTACTGTCGAGTTTATGTCCTGTGTTTCAATTACTACTTGCTCTTGAATTTCTTTTTGACAATCGGCTTTAATGTTTTTTGCTATTTCATGAATTTGCGCGGTGTTTTGTGCTGTTATGTTATCTATTCTTCCATTTGACTCACAAGTAACTGTATCTATTTTTGCTGTTAAGTCGGTTGTAATTATTTCCTGATTTCCATTTTGTGAATCTATCATAACCTTCAATTCCTCCCTATAATTTTCTACCTTGCTATCAATAGCATCCAACTTAAGTTCTACCACTGGCATTGTGTCTGCAGTTTCCTTACCCATCCTTGCATTCCTGCATTCCCTTCATTTCTCCCTTTAAGTCCTTCATCACTATTGCCATTGTTTTTTCTAAACTGTTAGAAAATGACTTGATCATCCCCTCTACTATAACCCTCCTTATTGTTTCTTGGGAGATATTAAATGATTTATTACTGCTCCCAGGATTCTTGGCAGTGATTGGAGATATCTGGGCGATGGACTCCATCAAGCCCCCCTCAGCATCGACCACCGCTACTACCGCCGTCAGCAGTGTGTCTGCTACCTCACTTTGCGCGGACAAAAAGAGAGTCATTTCAAAAAGGATAAAGTGTCAAAAGTTTTTAAAAAAGTGAAAGTTTTGGCTAACAAAGCTTTAAAGTGACCACAAGAAAGGATAGGCCCATGGATATTACAAACCAGGTATTTATTACTTAAGTTCTTATAATATATAAATACTATTTCTATTTAATTGTCAGTTTCTGACTAGCTTACAGACTGTGTGTGATGATAAAACAGCTGTAATATTTATAATCTGTTATCTCTGTTACTAAGACACATATTTAATGTCGAATAAAGCTCGTGTTGAGTCCAATTCTATTACAATTTATTCGACATTAAATAAAAAATAAATGGGTCCGAAAAGAAAAACGAGTAAACGTCAAGATTTAGTCAGTGAAGGAGAAAATGATTCGCAAAACCAAATGCTTGGAAAAATACTGAAACCAACAGTTTTATCGATTGACCAAGATTCAGATGAAGCACCGAAAACGTGGAAACATTGGAAGGTAACATTTTTAAACTTCTTAAAAAACAGTTCAATCCCGAAAAAGGATGAATTGAATGTTTTGATCAATTATGTGTCACCGAATATTTTTGAAAGTATTTGCAATTGTATATCATTTGAAGAAGCTATAACAACTCTTGAAGAAAGCTTTATAAAACCTCAAAATGTAGTACATGCACGTTACTGCTTATCTAAAGCAAAACAAACCCATGGAGAATCAATTGATCAATTCTATAATAAACTAAAACGGCTAAGTTTACCATGTAACTTTCAAGCAGTCACGGCTGATGATAACAAAAGTGAATATATCCGAGACGCGTTCATCTCCGGATTAGAATCATCGAAAATCAGACAACATCTTTTCGAAATGAAATCGCTAACTTTGCAAGACGCTATCTCACAAGCACAAATGTTAGAGAATGCTGAAAACATTGCTAAAGAATACGAAACCAGTTCAGAATATGTTAACACAGTCCTAGCAAACGAGAATAAAAATACCGAGAAAACGACTTTAGTCCGTAATTCTTACCAAAAGAAGATTCAATGCAGATTTTGTGGCTATAATAATCATACTGATAATAGCCAATGCCCAGCAAAAGGACAACCATGCCTGACTTGTAATCGAATAGGCCATTTTTTAAAAGTATGCAGAGCACGAAACGATAAAAAAAACCAAATGGTATCTGCCACAGTAATTTCAGCAGCAAATACCAGCACTGACCTCTCAAAATGTCTTGTTCCTATACGTGTTAATGGAATAGATACATTGGCACTATTAGACACTGGGAGCACAATATACTACAATTTGATTGGTTCATGCAAATTTATTACGGTATACATGCGCCTATGAACTTCCTACTTCCTTAATACTCTAATTTATTTTTATTTTGGGTTTTAAGTACATTTATCACATGCAATATATTTTTATAAGATTTATTAGTTGTTTCTCACTTTATAACAATTAGCCATGTGCTTTTTTAATTCCTCTAATTGCATACCATTTAGTTACAATAAATTTCTGCCAAGGTGTCTGGCTAGATTTTACGTTATGCGACTTGATCACACGAACATGAACATGAACTCATTCACATAGTTATTTGGACTCTTTTATTTTGTTGATTATTCTAAAAATCTGTTTCTGAAAGAATGCTCAAATCCTCGCCTATTCCCATTTCCATTTTCATCAGTTAGTTTTACATCATCGATTGCTTGATAGATTCTTGTGGAAACTGCAAACTATTGTATCTACAAAATATTGTAGATACTTCTTACAATGGTGTGTGTGTGTGTGTGTGTGTGTGTGTGGTGTGTGTGTGTGTGTGTGTGTGTGTGTGTGTGTGTATGTATGTGTGACTGTATGTGCATCTGTCTACACGATATCTCATCTCCCAATAAACGGAATGACTTGAAATTTGGAACTTAAGGTCCCTTCACTATAAGGATCCGACACGAACAATTTCGATCAAATGCAATTCAAGATGGCGGAAATGTTGTCAAAATCAGGGTTTTTCGCGATTTTCTCGAAAACGGCTCCAACGATTTTGATCAAAATCATACCTAGAAAAGTCATTGATAAGCTCTATCAACTGTGAGACACTGAATTATTCCGCATGACAGAGGCAGGGTTCGGTCGCCTGATTGATGTAACCACGTCACGGTGGCACTGCCTCAAGCTCCCTCTCATAGCTGCTGGGTTGATCACCGCTGCGACTGCGTCACAAAGCTATAATTATTTAGCGCATCGATTGGCACACTCTTGGTCCAGCCGGCACTTCAGATGCTGCTTATTTTATTAATTTCCTCACAGTACCTGATGTTGGAAAGCCGAGTTAAGGTATTTTATTCGGAAATGTGTAGAAATGTATAGAAATTTAATAGTTCAATAACAAAATTGAAACTGATATAATCTTCATTTTGAATAATTCAACATAAAGGTATCGAAGGAAGAGTTTTGAAATGGAAGCTTTTCACTTGGAGGATGCTTATATGGTACTCAATGACGTTCTATACTGGTCGTCAAGGGAAACACAAAAAAAAATGTGAAGTAGAAGACTCATTTGGCACGTTATGATATTGGAAAGGACCTAGAAAAGTTGATCCTATTTCATCTATAAATTAGTCATTGACAGTACGAAGACAACAAAATTATGGTATGATACGTCTTCAAAATGTTATTGAAACTACAGGTTTCCCATACTCTGATGGAGAAAACTGCGCTGATTCGTGCTAGTTCAGTAAAATTCAATTAATGTGTTAATTATCTTTTCTCACCATGAAATATTTCTCATTGAATCTCATCATCATCACTCAGACTCAGAATTTCATCATCACTCATTGATGTCTTGATTTTTCTCTGAGCGTGAAATTACACTTGTGCTTGATACCCATTGTCCAATAATTCGTCATACTTCGCTCGAATTTGCCTCCAAGTGCGCAGTTCTATTCAACAATTTCAAGTACAGCAATGTTTTCATACATCAATGTTTTAATTCATCATGGTCTTCGGCACAGTGTAAGTTAAAAGCTCTATCGTTCATTATGAACTAGGATGTATATCGTTATATTTGATTGGAACATATAGTTTGTTTCGGAAATTGAAATGATGCTATCGAGCTGAAAAATAAGTTCAGTAACTTAACTCATCAACTTCCACTTACCTTTACATTGATTACTACCACTAATGTTTCTATTATTATCATCAAAACTTATCATATTTGATTTTATTCATTCTTGTGGCTTTTATCGGCAGAGAAATCCTTTCGGATGTTCTACCTTGCCGTATTACCCAATGTTATTTCCTTTCAACACTTAAGTTTATAGGTTATGTATTGGGTTCTTCATTTTTTCTCATTAAAAATGTTCACCTTCACTTCCTAAGTTTCTAATATCGGGGATCGAGCTTCGCTCTTGAGTACAAAAGCATAAAAAAATTATTACGAAAGAAGAAATTATCATAACATTCATATAAAAATTTTCTATCTTATCACAATTTATTCCCAGAGGAATGCAGAAATTTCCCTCACGAAAGCCCAGTTGCACAAAAGCCGGTTAAATTCCAATCCTGATTAACTTCACGTGAACCAAATCAGAGAAGACCATTTAAAAAAGATGGATCTACTGAAATTAATCTGGATTGAAAATAAACCGGCTTTTTTGCAACCGGCACTAAGTACCTGATTGAATGATTACAGAAATTCAACTGCTGAGTCATAATTTTGACACAGTCCCACACACATGAACTCGCTCACTCAATTCCATCACGACGACGAAATAATTGTTATCATCTGTTTTTCCAAGGATGAATAATAATTATCTTTTTAATGTCCTTCAGCGAGTTTTGCCAGGGAAATCGAATGTTTATATTATAAACCTATTATGCTCTGAATTTCGTGAGAATCGTTAGAGCCGTTTTCGAGATCCGGTGAAATGCAAACATATAAACATCCAAACATCTAAACATATAAAACATATAAACATAATAGTATAGGATTTTATAAGGTTTAAAATCAAGAAAACTATTTCCAAACACAAAATCACATTTGAAAATCACAAATCGTATTTGATTTCAGAGAGCCTTATGAAGCATACTCCAGCTGTAATTCATCCTTTACTTCAATATGCCTCTACCGTACCCACTGACCTACAAACCGCACTCGTATTTTCATTTGGGAAATGTCAAAGGGGATCGTTTTCCTCTACAGCAATTGGCTGCCCCATCAGCTGATATCAATCAAACTAAGCCGACCAAGTCAGAGGACACGCAGAGCCGAATACATTACATGTGCTTCAGCTGCACCCGGCTTACTGCTCATTGAGAAACACCCTTGCGCTCTGCCAAAATCGGCGGGCGTTTGTCGAATTCCTCTGAGCGCCATTCAACGCGCAAATACCTCGCAAGCGGAAGCCTCTCGCAAACGAGCAGAAGTGGTAACAAGCTCTCTGCCATTTGATTTCTCCCTAGTAGCATATTCGATGAGATTTGTTGAGAAGAAATGTATTGTTGAAGAATGGATACTCGCTTTGGAAGAATCTAATAGTGTTGAATAATAATGAAGTACACAATAATAAACTTACAAGAATGTTTTCGGAATCAATAGAGATACAATAGATTATAGTTTCTTCAAATATTGTGGAAACTGCAAACTATTGTATCTACAAAATATTGTAGATACTTCTCACAATGGTTTTTTCATACTATTCAAATAGGTGCACTAGTACACAGGATGAATAAAGTTTATGTTTATATATTATATCACACTGAATGAGAATATTTTATTTTGGAAAGGAAATTAGAATGTTTAATGGGTGAAAACAAGCTTATTCGAAGAAGTTATTTCAGTACGAATTATTCAGTTGATTTCATTATACTGTCATACTCGTACAAGATGACAGAACAAAAATAGAGAAATCACTCAATTGTGAAGGTATGAAATTAATTCCAATACAATCCTGTTAGATTTGAATGGCAAACAGAAGTCACCCAGTTTTCCCGATTACAGTATTAATTCATCTATTCATTTATGGATTTTGAAAATAAACTGGTTTAAACTTGCGAGATAGTGAGTATTTTGCCGTTACATCCCTCTCAGATATGGCTATTCCCTGTTTCACCACCTCCATTGGAATAATAATTATAATCGCTCCTGAATTGATAAGTGAATGAGAAACGAATAAAGTTACAGATAAGAAACATTGGAGTCGGATAGAATAATGAATGTACGAGGGTCATATTTTTCAACCTCCGATTACATATCATAAGACACAAAAAAGCTGATCAGCTCATACTTTTCACAAAACGTCCTGTAATTGTTGTGGCAAGATCGTCAGTTAATGTTGTCGAGTATAACAGTATAGATCCGAAACATAGCTGCCAACATTGAGTCTACTGCCAAGTTGCGTAGCGTTACTTGGGCTACGTTGCGTAGCGTTACGCTGTAGCGTTACTGGAAGCTCCAAGATACAACACTATTAAATGATTTGAATCGAGATGATACAGATCCTTTGACGGGAGAATTGAGATGCGATGGCAGTGTAAAAAACTTTTCAAGAATGTCAAGTGACGATTTTGAAAGTTTAATTGTTGGTATTGGACACATAATTAGTGAACAGGATACTAACTACAGGAAAGCAATTCCAGTGCAAAAAAGATTGGCTATTACATTGCGCTTTTTGGTGAGTGGCGACTCTTATACTAGTCTTAGTTATTTGTTTAAAGTTTCCAAAAGTGCGATATCTATTTTAGTGCCAGAGGTTTGTGAGGCTGTTATAGGTTTCCTGAAGGATAACATACAGGTGAGCAAAGAAAGAAAATGACTAAATATTGTTATTTTTAGGTACCTTTTATTTGTTTATGTTGTGCACTGAGTTAATAAATCTAGACAAAAAAAGTTGCAACCTGGTAGTGACTTGTTAATAAAATATGAGCACAAAGTTAAGGTAATGTTTCAAAGTAACACAATTCATAAAATTAGAAATAAATGTATACAACAAAAAACTTCAAATCAAACAAAGAAACTCTATAGCCTAATTAATGTATAGCTTAGCTTGAGTAATGTATAGCTTAGCTTACATTATAGCTTAGTTAATGTATTGGCATCTTCATCACCCCCATAAAAGTCATCACCCCACGTGTCCACCACCGGGTTCAAGGTTGATGGGGAGTTTTGAAAGTTATCTTCCTGATTACCAGCCAGGCATGAAGACGACTCCTGTAGGGACAGTGAACTGGAACAGCCAGAATTTGATTGTGGCTGCCTATTTAATTCGTGCATTTCCACATCAAATAATATGTCACTAATTCTTCGCTTAGCAAGTGCTCCATACCTTTTATCAGAACATTTACGTAATTCACAAGCAACAAGATCACCAAAGATATCAAATTCGTCTTTTTTTTTAAATTGCTCCCCACTTCCTTCATTACGGAATAAGCATCATCAGCCATGGTGTTGCGTCGTCTATTATTTGAAGGCCTATGCTGGGCTACGCTCGGAGGAGGAGCAGAGACGATCGAAGAAGAAGTTTCGCCAGTGGAACTTGAGGTTCGTGAAGTCTGAGTGGGCAATTCTTCGTGTAGGTTCACGTAAACATTGTTGTCTTCTGTTACCTGAAAAAAAAACAGTTCACAGGTTTAACTGCTCTGACGTTATTTTTTAATGAATAACGATTTGCCTCGGCTTGGCTGCAATCGGTAAAGCATGAGAGTTAAATTATATAAGTCTGGTCGTGGTTTTCTAGAATACACTTTCGATAAAATCCTTATAGGCTCATTCAGGAGCTCTTGCAATTTATTGCTTGGACAATTTATAGAAATTTCTAGAAAGTATTATTTCCAGAGATTTAATCGACAACACAGTATATGGCTGTGAAAACCAGTTTATTCTATTACTGATAAAATTGGATGGTAACTCTCCCAATAATTTAATACTGATAATTAATAAATAAATATGAGATTTGTACTCTGTGGTATTGGGGAATAAAATGAATGGTACACCATAAAAAATTTGATACATATATTGTATGAATAATATTAGAGTCAGACAAATATGGAAAAATATATAGAGCAACAAAATATACAATTAAAACAAGAATACATAATCAAGATAAAATATCACAGACTAGTACACTATTCTTTAGCTCTATAGCACGAAACTTTACCATGTGCTTTTCAATTCATTGATAATATGCATTCATTTGCATGCAGCTTCAGTATCGACTTGCTGTTTCTTGTCGATTTAAGTAATCTCACTTTATATCTTATTTCATAAATCATAGAATGAAAAATTGATAGATCATAGATTATGAATATATTAATTTCTGTAATTTCCAATATATTTCTCAATAATATATATATATTGTCACGTGGTAATTTAAAACCACCAAATATTTTCAAATGAGCCAATGAAATGTAATAGAACTATAAAATTGGAAAGAAGGTTAGACCTACCCAAAGAGTAAATCAACTCAAATCAAATATTATTAGCAATAATATAATCATCAAATATTCTTTTATTTTCCGTATTGGTATTCTTCAAGAACTTCATAGAAGCAGCGGTAAGAATTACCAATCACCGGTCACTGAACCTTATGGTGATTATTTGTATTTATAAAATTCATGTTTCTACCACTGAGCTAGAGCTGAGGTTTGAACCCAGTAATTTTGCGAGCCGGACGGCCTTAATTTTTTGTGAATTTATTCGCAAAAGAGGGAATTTAGAGACTGCTCTTATAAATATCAGAAACATCGTATCATCTGTGAAGGATTTACAATTAACAACTTCACATAATAATAGCTTCACAACGTGGGGCTCTATCATAAGAGATAAGCCCTCCAAGGAGCACAACTTCACAATATATATATATATATATATATATATATATATATATATATATATATATATATATCAATATATATATATAAATATTCTGACGTTATTCTTTATATTTAAATAACGATTAGCCTCCTGCTTGGCATCAGTCGGTAAAGCATGAGATTTGATATAATTATATAATTAGGTCGTGGTTTTCTAATAGTATTCAGTCTTAAAAAATCTTGATAGGCCTAGGTATGGGCTTCTCCTATAACTCTTGTAATTCAATAAAAAATAAATATATATAAATATGATACTTATACAATAGTGATGAGGAATAATAAATAAATTGCACACCATAAACGTTTCATACATATATTAAACAAATAATGCAAAAAATAGATCGAGGCAAAAAATATATAAAGAGCGATAAAAAATATAATATAAAAATAGAACAATAATTGAAATCAATAAAATATCACAGGCTAAACTTTATATTCTAGATTTATGGCACGAATCATTACCATGTGCCTTTATCTTAAAATCATATGCATTCTTTTTCATGTAGCTGCGATAGGTGCTTGCTAATACTTGTCGACTTGGACAATTCAATTAAAAATGTGTGCTTTAAGATCAGCTTGATAAATTAGCCACTAATAATCCACATATATATATATTAAAATCTCTAGTACTTAGTAGATTTCTTTATATCGAATATATATTTTTATCTCAGGGTGCAAGATTCGGCACCTGACGGAATAGGTAGAGCCATTCATCTAGTGAATTAGAGCTATAATAAACTATCGCAAATTATATTGCAAAAATTAAATATCATATGCATATGTTTTAATAGCCTAGATTTTGTACTTCTTTGAGTTAATAGAAATTTCTGAAATATTGATCTATCTTTTTTCTTTCAATAAAATACCTTTAATACTAAATTTTACTTGCGCAAGTATTACTCTTATTAATTTCTTAATTTATAATAAAAACCCTTTCGGCGAGCTAGCTTTCATTATTATATTAATTCGAAGCACTAGGGCGCCCATCACTAATTCAATATTTATCACTCACGTGTCGAAATCTTCTTGTAAGCCGCCGATGTCGATCCAACTCCATGTGGTCCGGGAATATGGTAGCCGGAATCGTCTCTTCCAAGGGGTTATAAATTTATTTAAAAATGAAAATGACTTCTGCTTCACAATAGCATCACGAAGTCTTTTAAGAAATTTAATAATTTAATTTAACTTTAACTTTTACAAAATCATTATCAAGGTACTACGCTCTAAAATATTTGGGGTCCTCTCCTGGTGGCATTTGGTTGGCGAGTGCTGGTTCTCCTTTCTCAATTTTACAAATCTTATTTCCGACTTTCAAATTAACATAAAATTTGAATATCTTAGTCCTCCGCCATTTAGGTTCAAATAGATTGTACAAAAAATATCAAATTATTGCTTAGATTGTATGATTAATAATTTCTTTGCTTTCGAGCCATATCGATAACATAGACTATACAACAATTCAACATAGATTCCGAACATTTATAGAAATATATATAAATATTTTTGAATTGGCCTACAATTGCCGCCTATTAACTGCCGTTTTACTATTGGTGCATGCAAATTTTATTCGGTATTCATGCGCCTGGTACCTCTTATTTCCTGAATACATTAAATTATTTTTATTTGGTTTATTTGTTATGCTCTTTACATGCTAGCTAATATTCTATACATTAATATTAATTCCATGCTACCTAATAATTAGCCACGTGATCAGGTGTTTTTTCACATTGCACACTATTGATTGCAATAGAGCTCTGCCAAGGGGTTTTGGTCAGATTCTACGTTTCTCGATTTGATCGATCTCTAGGTCACCGATCCGTGAATACATGTACCTAACCTCAATCTTCAAATATTTTATATAATAATCTATTTATGAGCAATAAAATTCCTTCAAATCCTTTTTAGGTTTTTGTACCGTTTAGCCAGAACAAGCTGATGCTATCTAATCTTAGTTATTATCTATTTGGCGATATTAGCCAGTTACTTTATTTTCAGACCTATTACTGTTTCGGTTAGGGATTTTTATCTACCCAAATTTGATACCTTACACGCGCCCCTGGGTTTGAATTCAAAATATTTGAGAATCACAATGTTTTTAATGAAAACCCACCCTTCAATACATAGATATACACTATACTTTATTTATAAATTATACTCTCATACTTCTATCACAGTTCGCAGACATATTTGCTGCATCTCCTTTATATCTTTATCAAATACACTAACAAATTTTCCTCCTCAACACACATAAAATATCATAAATATAAACTTCTAAACGCACTCCTCCTGACAACACTTAAAACATAATATTTTTAAATTCGCCGCTTGCAGGGCCGCCAACCTAACTACACACATTTCATGATTCTCACAATCGATTCCTTTCAGACAATAATTTCAATTTACAAACTTCTGGGCTCATATCTTATAGTATTTCTTAGGTCTTAATATAAATAATTTTCTATACATCAGGTACAATACTTTTCTTTTGCTAATGGCTCTTTGGTTTTTTGGTAGCTTGTATTCACTTTAGTTTTTTTTTTTCAGGTAACAAACGTGGCATAACTAAAGGCAATAAATATAAAACATATAAATAAATGTACTAACATTGATAAATATAATAAATAACAATAATAAATAACAATAATAAATAACAATTTTGGGGTTACCATACTTTTTCATAATCATATGTTTACAGACATTACATATTTGATTCAGGTGGCTTTGCTCAGCTGGTCACTGGCTCTACAGAATTTGCTGTCGAATTTCATAACTAACCTAATTGCTGCATTTTTTTCCTTTCAAAGGTAATTAACAATTTTTAAACATACTATCCCCGCTTGTGTCCTTTTTTAGTTGATGTAGCTAATTTAATTACATATTTAAAAATTGTTCTCTTTCTTATTGCAGGCTTCTAACGGTTGGAAGGAATTAAAACACTGGATTGTTGCCATGCGGTCCTATGCCGAGATTAAATTTATTACGAAAGGTTAGTAATTGGCTTGATAGTGGTGTTTTCTTTGATTGCTTATCGTATTTACTTCAAATTCGATGATATTTCATGTAGAATTGTTGTGGTTTGCCCGTATCTTTAGGCTTTCTGCTTGTAGCTACACTGTAGGCTGGTTGGGTTATCTGCTGTCCGGTTGTTGTTTGTTGAGGCTGTCCTAATTGATAATTTTTTCATCATAAATTTAAAGCCCTTGTATCTTGTGTATTCTTTCAAACAATTCCTTGATCTGGTTCTGTTTTCTTCCTTATTATTTCTATTTATTCCGTTGAGTATCGATATTTCCACTTTAGTGGCATTGTTTATAATTCTAGTTACACCAATAAACGACTTTATAATATAAAGCTTCCAATCATCTTCATCCGATACTTTCCACTTAAATTCATTATTAGGCTTCATCATCATAATAAACAATTCAATAATATAACACTTCCAATCAACACTAATAAATTCTTTCAACAATAACATGGTCTTAATTATAGCATCACTTTTCAATATTATCACAGCCATCATAACAAATATTAAACACCATAACAAAACATTTATCATCTTTTTAATAACATAATCTCTAATCATATCATATCCAGGTACTTTCACTTTCTTTATATTACTTTTTATTTCTTCCATTCTTCTCAAACACCGTTTATCCTTAATTAATCTCCACAAGTAGTCCACTTCGTTGTTGCCCATGCATGAATCCGTAGTAGTCCTTTTAGTAGCTCCGTTTTTATCCCATTCATCACGTCCATTTTGCCGGTCACATAGCTGGTTTGCCCTCTTGAAACGTATGTGCCGCGGATGCATGTTCTGTTCCTGTTCTCCTCGGTGTTGGTTCGATGTCCTCCTTTGCCTCTTGAAGCGTGCATGCGGCCGGTATGCGCGCGCGCGGTTCCTCCTTCGTCGCTTCTTCCGCCTCCGGGCCTTGCGATGCATCTTCTTCTCCCGAATGCCGTCCTCTCGTTCTTGATGCCGGTCGGGTGTCCTCAGGCGCCTCCGTCTCCGGGCCTTGCGGTAGTCGCTCCTCTTGTCCGGTAGTCCGTCCTCCCTGGTGTAATCCTCTTGGTCCTCTATCCTGGGTTCCTTGGGGTGCTGTGGGGTCGAATGATGCGCGGGTGCGGTGGCGGTCTCTTGATGCGCGAGTGTGACGTTCAAGGCGGGTAGTATGGTGACGGTCTCCTCCTGGCGACTGTTTATTTTTGGCAGTGGTGGGATTTCAGCATTATTATAGTGTATCGGTTCTTGTTGTAGGGTTGTGGCCGGTAGTGATTCTTTGGTGGCGGGTTGCTCTTCGGCGGGGAACAGGATACTTAGTAGGGATTGATGCTTGCGGCTGGTTTTAATTGCATGGTGGGCGGCGGTTTTTTGTGGTAGGCTGTCTTGTATTGGCTTCGGTTCTTCTAATAATATTTTCGGTAAATCATTTCTAAAGGTGGTGTATGATGTTGAAATATCTTGATTTTCTTGGTTTGTTTCATTTGAGCTTGTGCTTGTTATATCGGGGGTATCATATAGTCCTGGTTTATTAGCTGTAGTTTTCTGTATATCTGGTGGCGGGTCGTTGGGTGCTGGGTTCTGGGTTTTTTGTTGATTCAATCCTATTGCATGTGCTAATGTATAATTTGTGCTTACTTGTTGAGGTGGCGGTTTATAATTTCTGTTGTAATTGTTCTGTGTGTGATTATTATTTGAGTTTAATCGATCACGGCCATCATAGTGATTCTTACGATTGCTCTGCTGGGCATAGTGGTTGGTTGTGCGATTTTGAAATTTTTCATTATTCCAGTTACCATTTTGCCTGTGCTCATAGCGACGTTCAAATTGAGGGGCAGATCGGTAGCGATCATATGATACCGGTTCATAATTTTGGCTGTTATACTGATTAAATTTTGAGTTATGTTGATTTTGTGCGTATCTCTGGTCTGAACGGTGGTTTGATTTTGCCATCACAGACTGTATGCCATATAAATGATTTATCAGCTGTTTGCAATCAGTAATGGGTTGTGTGGCGAGTGCCATTCTAACTTGATACGGTAGCTTTTTTAAAATAATACTTGCTAATGCCGATTCATTAATGGGCTCGCTCAATTGAGAATTTTTAAACTGTAGGGCAGTGACGAAAGTGGTACATGCACCGTCTAAGTTAGGGTTGAAATCGCATGATATAATGTCCGCTAGCACGTCCAACTGTTTACTTCTGCTCCAATACTGTTCCAGGAAGACAGCTACAAACTCATCCAATGATGTAAATTCATGGACTCTACTCCGAAAGAACATCAGGGGTTCGCCAATCAATAAACTAGTCAAACGAAGACGCCAAAAATTCCAAGAGGTGGGTGTTAATGATTGAACTAGTTTTATCTGATCTATAAATTCTTTAGGTTGGAGATAGCGGTCTGTATTGTCAAAACGGCCTAATTCATTGAAACTGTGTAGTGAATCAAACGTTGCTATGGGAATAGGCTCTATATTCTCGTGCGGAAATTGATGTATTTGACTTTCAAGTTGTACTAACTTTTCTTGGGCCTGTTTCCAATGACTAGAAGCTTCTGTTTCATTATCTACTACTTCGGCATTTAATTCAGATGAAAATAATTGCTGTTCTCCAATGGCTGTCTCCAATGAATTAAGTTGTACTATGTTTTGATTTATATCAGAATTTGGGTGAGCTATTTCATGAATTTGCGAAGTGTTTTGTGCTGGTAGGTTATCTATTCTTTCGTTTAACTCACAAGTGATAGTATCTATTTTTGCTGTTAAATCGGTTGTAATTAGTTCTTGATTTTCAGCGGTAGATGCTGGTATTGTGTCCGTAGTTTCCTTACCCGTTCTTACCGATGTATCCTTCAATGATTCCCGCATTTCCTTCATTTCCGCCTTCAAGTCCTTCATTACCATGGTCATTGTTTTTTCTAAACTATTAGAAAATGACTTGATCATCCCCTCTACTATAACCCTTCTTATTGCTTCTTGGGAGACATTTAACGGTTTATTACTGTTCACAGGATTCTTGGCGGTGATTGAAGAGATCTGGGCGTTGGACTCCATCGCGCCCCCCTCAGCGTCGATCTCCGCTACTATTGCCGTCTGCAGTGTGTCTGCTACCTTACTTTGCGTGGACGAAAAGAGACTCATATTTTAAAAATGGATTAAGTGTCAAGTGTTTGTTAAAAAAGTGAAAGTTTTGGCCAACAAGGCATTAATAAGGACACAAATGAGGATAGGCCTATGGACATTACAAGCCAGGTAACCTATTTATTACTTAAGCTCTTATAATATAATAATACTATTCATTGATTTCTGACTAGCAGTTTAGGCTTATAAAATATAATCTCTCTCTATAAACATGTATTTTTTACAGTACTAATAATATAAAATTTTCTTTAAAACATATAATTCTTCTTATTTAAAGCTATTGATTCCCCAAAGAGTAATACAAATTTCACTTCGCCAGTTTTCCTCAATACTCGTATAAGTTATCTATAATTTTTAATATGGTTATTGACTTAATTTCAAATAATTATTCAATGAGCTCGGCTCTCATCATCAGTCCCACGTTGGTACGGCATGTTTCTCTGCCGTATCCGTGGCCTATCACGTTGGGCGACATGTTTCTCTGACGTTATTCTTTATATTTAAATAACGATTAGCCTCCTGCTTGGCATCAGTCGGTAAAGCATGAGATTTGATATAATTATATAATTAGGTCGTGGTTTTCTAATAGTATTCAGTCTTAAAAAATCTTGATAGGCCTAGGTATGGGCTTCTCCTATAACTCTTGTAATTCAATAAAAAATAAATATATATAAATATGATACTTATACAATAGTGATGAGGAATAATAAATAAATTGCACACCATAAACGTTTCATACATATATTAAACAAATAATGCAAAAAATAGATCGAGGCAAAAAATATATAAAGAGCGATAAAAAATATAATATAAAAATAGAACAATAATTGAAATCAATAAAATATCACAGGCTAAACTTTATATTCTAGATTTATGGCACGAATCATTACCATGTGCCTTTATCTTAAAATCATATGCATTCTTTTTCATGTAGCTGCGATAGGCGCTTGCTAATACTTGTCGACTTGGACAATTCAATTAAAAATGTGTGCTTTAAGATCAGCTTGATAAATTAGCCACTAATAATCCACATATATATATATTAAAATCTCTAGTACTTAGTAGATTTCTTTATATCGAATATATATTTTTATCTCAGGGTGCAAGATTCGGCACCTGACGGAATAGGTAGAGCCATTCATCTAGTGAATTAGAGCTATAATAAACAATCGCAAATTATATTGCAAAAATTAAATATCATATGCATATGTTTTAATAGCCTAGATTTTGTACTTCTTTGAGTTAATAGAAATTTCTGAAATATTGATCTATCTTTTTTCTTTCAATAAAATACCTTTAATACTAAATTTTACTTGCGCAAGTATTACTCTTATTAATTTCTTAATTTATAATAAAAACACTTTCGGCAAGCTAGCTTTGATTATTATATTAATTCGAAGCACTAGGGCGCCCATCACTAATTCAATATTTATCACTCACGTGTCGAAATCTTCTTGTAAGCCGCCGATGTCGATCCAACTCCATGTGGTCCGGGAATATGGTAGCTGGAATCGTCTCTTCCAAGGGGTTATAAATTTATATAAAAATGAAAATGACTTCTGCTTCACAATAGCATCACGAAGTCTTTTAAGAAATTTAATAATTTAATTTAACTTTAACTTTTACAAAATCATTATCAAGGTACTACGCTCTAAAATATTTGGGGTCCTCTCCTGGTGGCATTTGGTTGGCGAGTGCTGGTTCTCCTTTCTCAATTTTACAAATCTTATTTCCGACTTTCAAATTAACATAAAATTTGAATATCTTAGTCCTCCGCCATTTAGGTTCAAATAGATCGTACAAAAAATATCAAATTATTGCTTAGATTGTATGATTAATAATTTCTTTGCTTTCGAGCCATATCGATAACATAGACTATACAACAATTCAACATAGATTCCGAACATTTATAGAAATATATATAAATATTTTTGAATTGGCCTACAATTGCCGCCTATTAACTGCCGTTTTACTATTGGTGCATGCAAATTTTATTCGGTATTCATGCGCCTGGTACCTCTTATTTCCTGAATACATTAAATTATTTTTATTTGGTTTATTTGTTATGCTCTTTACATGCTAGCTAATATTCTATACATTAATATTAATTCCATGCTACCTAATAATTAGCCACGTGATCAGGTGTTTTTTTCACATTGCACACTATTTGATTGCAATAGAGCTCTGCCAAGGGGTTTTGGTCAGATTCTACGTTTCTCGATTTGATCGATCTCTAGGTCACCGATCCGTGAATACATGTACCTAACCTCAATCTTCAAATATTTTATATAATAATCTATTTATGAGCAATAAAATTCCTTCAAATCCTTTTTAGGTTTTTGTACCGTTTAGCCAGAACAAGCTGATGCTATCTAATCTTAGTTATTATCTATTTGGCGATATTAGCCAGTTACTTTATTTTCAGACCTATTACTGTTTCGGTTAGGGATTTTTATCTACCCAAATTTGATACCTTACAATATATATATCAATATATATATATATATATATCTCAGGGCAGAAGGTTCGGCCTCTGATGGAAATAGATAAATCAATTTATCCAGTGAACAAGAGCTACATTATATTGTTACAAATTATTATATAAAATCAACGATTGGATGAGTGTTAGTATTACAAGCTTAGAATTTAATATTCCTTTAATTGGTGTACCTTTGGATATGTAAATTGACTTATTCTTATTTCGAAAAATATTTCTTATACCCTCTTAAGACTCTTATACCCTATTAATTTCTTAATATTTATAACCTTCTGACGAGCTAGCTTTTATATTTATTTCACTTGAAGCACTGAGGGCGCCCTAACTTTATATTTCGACTATTTATCACTCACGTGCTGAATTTTTATACGCTGTTGGTGGCGATCCGAATTTCCTGGTAGTCCTGGATTGTTGGTGGCCGAAGTCGTCTCCTCCAAGGGATTAAATGAATATTTAAATGACTTTCGCTTTAATGCAGCATCACAAAGTCTTATAGAAAATTAATAATTGGATTTAAACTTTAAGTCTTTAAAAGGTACAATATGATAAAGAGTCTTGTGCTCTACAAATTTTGGTGACATTCCATGGTAGTGTCTGGCAGGCAAGTGAGTGGGTTCTACTTTTCTTTCCACAATTTTCATTTCCAACTTGCAAATCTACATAAATTTAAATAATCCGTTACTACACCATTTAATGTTTCAAATAGTCCATGTCAATCTACTAAACTATTACTTGTACCCTAGGTCTAATATTTTATACTTTCTTGGGCCATATCCAATACATTAACTGAATAGTGAAAATTTACAAAATCTTATCATTCATAGAAATATTTATAAATACATTTGAATCGGCTCACTATTGCCACCCATCGATTACTACAATTTGATTGGTTCACGCAAATCCACTACAGTATACATGGGCCTATGAACCTCCTACTTCCTTAATACTCTAATTTATTTTTATTTGATGGTTTAAGTACATTTATTACATACAGTATATTTTTCTAAGGTTTATAAGTTGTTTCTCACTTTATAACAATTAGCCATGTGCATTTTTTAAAGTCCTCTAGTTGCATACCATTTAGTTACAATAAATTTCTGCCAAGGTGTCTGGCTAGATCTTACGTTATGCGACTTGATCGATCATTATGTCGCTGATCAGTGGGTATTTTAAGCCTAACCTCAAATTTTCCAATACTTTATATAATATAATATAAGTAGCAAATAACTTTCTATTTCTATTCAGCTGTTCTAATTTTAGCTGTGATACCTGATATTATCTAATCTTCTAATACGTTATCGCATTTGGCGATACTAGACTATTATTCCACTTCAGACCTATAAAATTCTTCCAAATAGGGATTTTGCTTGCCCATCAGATTTTGATACATTACACTGCATACCATTTGTTTGTGTGTATTTGTAAATAAATTCCCAATATTCAATTAATAGTTGTTAAAAGACAAATACAAGTTGCTTATTACAATTTCATGCTACTTGTTTTAAAAATTTTGTGTTACTTGTTTTTATTTGTTATGACCTCTGCAATATTTGATCACTATATTTTCTCTGGTATTTTCAGCTACCTACAACTGAAGAGGAGTGGCTACATCACGAAAAAGAGTACAATGGCCTGTGGAACTTCCCTCACTGTATCAGGAGCATGGATGGTAAACATGTTGCTATACAAGCCCCAATAAATACTGGAAGTGAGTATTTCAACTACAAGTCGTTTTTCAGCATCGTCTTATTTGCAGTAGTTGATGCTAATTACTGCTTCACCTACGTTTCGGTAGGCAACCAAGGATGACTGTCAGATGGCATGTTTGCTCATAGCTCGTTGCAAAAACTTTTACAAAAATCAGCTTTACATTTTCCAAAACCGAAATACTTGCCAGGTAGAAACTTTCCTGTACCCTCTGTGCTCCTGGCTGATGATGCCTTCCCCTTACAGCCATCAATAATGAAGCCATTCCCGGGACTCCACGATAAGGGAAGCTTGAAGCGTGTCTTCAACTACCGACAGTGCTGTGGTCGACGAGTTGTCAACAGTGTCGTGGTCGAGAATGAATTCGGGATAGTATCGGTTGTATTCAGGGTTCTGAGGAAACCAATGCTTCTTGAACCAGAAAATGCTTCAAGAGTTGTGTTGACATGCTGTCATTTACATAATTTTTTATGTAAAAGTAAATCATTGACTGCCTTGTACAGTCCATCAGGATCTTTTGATTATGAAGACACGACCACAGCAGCACTAGTGCCTGGAGTATGGTGAGTGGAGGGAATGCCTACTACTACTCTACTGAGACTGAAACGGATCCCTAAAAAACCCTCACACCTCCCAAATGAAATTCGGAAGGGATTAAGTGCGTACTTCATGAGTGCTGAGGGGTCTGTCCCTTGGCAAAACAACTATTAATGAAGGAAACTACAAACAAGAAATTAATCTGTTATTTGTCTGCTATACCTGTGAATCAGTTTACTTGTAACATTGAACAATATAACAATTTACCTATTTGTTACATTTAACAGGTACTCTTGAATGTTGTTTAAATTGGGTATGGTATGTTAATTTTACTGTCATTATTAGTGTAAATATAATTATCTTACCTGTGCTTGTGTGTCATTTATTCCAGCGTCACGGCTAAATGTTGGAGTTGTTTTGTCTTGTAAGAACATGAGGTGGTCAAAAGCAAACCATTTTGATTTTGAGCAGGCTCCAGAATTACTTTTTCCCCTCTTATTAATTCGTTGGAATGTTGTAATCAAATTCCTCATTTTAGACTGGACTTCAAGTTTGTTTACTTTTATTTCCTGGGAAATTTCATTCCAAGCATAATTTTTGTTTTTAAAATCCGAAAGGGTGTGGTTCCACAAGACAGGCTTCTCTCTTAACAACTCTATCAAAGTAATGACCTGATCATTTGTCCACTCCACTTCACTTGAAAGATTTTCCATTGCACTAGCACAAACAACAACCATACACAAAACACAACAACTCACGACGACTAGCCTGCTTGAACTGAGGAACTGACTCAGTGCGACCACATGGAGCCAACAGGTGGGAGGGGTAGCGGGGTAGTTGCAGACTCAAGTTGCAGGTCAAGTTAGTGCTGCAATTCGCATTGCCGACCGGGGTTGGCAACCACCTTTGATCTTTACCGACTCCAGTCGGAAAACCAAATTTCGGTTGCCAACTCACAAAATCTGTCTCCAACTACAGTTGGCAATGCGAGTTGCAGTTGTTTTGAAGTGTGCAACTCAAAATTGCCAATAAATGTCGGCAATCATTGGTTGCCAACTCTGGTGAAGATACTAAGCATAGCATCATTCTTCAATTGTTCTTGTTTCCTGAATATTCAACTGTCAGCTAATTAAGCCGCGTTTACACCGGAGTTGGCAACAAAAAATTGCCAACTTCGATTGCAGACGCTAGTTGCCGATGGAAGTCCGCAACTTGTACTTGCAACCTGGGCACATAGTTTGTTTTTAGGTCTGCAACCTGCAACTTGCAACTAAACTTTACAGTATGTGGAAAATCAGACAGTATGTAGAATGTCGAGTGCTGAAGAGGTTTTTTCTTGCTGCGGCAGCGTGTGTTATTTTATCAAAATGTAAAAAACCGAGAAGATACTGGGTTCGACCTTCATTGCAGGCAAGAGCAAAGTATAGCGGCAGCGATCTTTTAAATGATTTGAATCGTGATGATACAGTTCCTTTGACGGGAGAATTGAGATGCGATGGTAGTGTAAAAAACTTTTTAAGAATTTCAAGTGACGATTTTGAAAGTTTAATTGTTGGTATTGGACACATAATTAGTAAACAGGATACTAACTACAGGAAAGAAATTCCAGTGCGAGAAAGATTGGCTATTACATTGCGCTTTTTGGCGAGTGGCGACTCTTATACTAGTCTCAGTTATTTGTTTAAAGTTTCCAAAAGTGCGATATCTATTTTAGTGCCAGAGGTTTGTGAGGCTGTTATAGGTTTCCTGAAGGATAAAATACAGGTGGGCAAAGAATGAAAATTACTAAATATTGTTATTTTTAGATACCTTTTATTTGTTTACGTTGTGCACTGAGTTAATAAATCTAGACAAAAAAGTTGCAAACTGGTAGTGACTTGTAAATAAAATATGAACACAAAGTTAGGTTGATGTTTCAAAGTAACACAATTCATAAAATTAGAAATAAATGTATACAACAGAAAAACTCCAAAGAAACTCTATAGCTTAAGTAATGTATAGCTTGGCTTGAGTAATGTATAGCTTAGCTTACATTATAGCTTAGTTAATGTATTGGCATCTTCATCATCCTCAGGCTCCAGAACCACTTTTTCCCTTCTTATTAATTCGTTGGAATGTTGTAATCAAATTCCTCATCTTAGACTGGACTTCAAGTTTGTTTACTTTTATTTCCTGGGAAATTTCACTCCAAGCATAATTTTTTAAATTTTTGTTTTTAAAATCCGAAAGAGTGTGGTTCCACAAGACAGGCTTCTCTCTAAACAACTCTATCAAAGTAATGACCTGATCATTTGTCCACTCCACTTCACTTGAAAGATTTTCCATTGCACTAGCACAAACACAACCATACACAAAACACAACAACTCACGACGACTAGCCTGCTTGAACTGAGGAACTGACGCAGCGCGACCACGTGGAGCCAACAGGTGGGAGGGGTAGCGGGGTAGTTGCAGACTCAAATTGCAGCTCAAGTTAGCGCTGCAACTCGCATTGCCGACCGGGGTTGGCAACCGCCTTTGATCTTTACCGACTCCGGTCGGAAATCCAAATTTCGGTTGCCAACTCGCGAAATCGGTCTCCAACTACGGTTGGCAATGCGAGTTGCAGTTGTTTTAATGCGTGCAACTCAAAATTGCCGATAAATGTCGGCAATCATTGGTTGCCAACTCCGGTGTAAACGCGGCTTAAAATGGATGCACTTAGGAAGAAATTGTTGTGTTTCAACTGCTTGCAGCTGAATTTGCGTGGTCATTCTTGTTCTGGATCCTGTCATAGATGTTCTAAAAATCATAACACCCTTCTTCATGAAGCATTTGCAAACAGCAGTTCAAATGTTAAGAATATTGTCCATTCAAATTCCATACAATCTCAGCCCAAACATGCTAATAAGTCTTGTTCAGGTAATTGTAATTCTGGGATCAGTTCATCTCAATCCACATTGGATTCAACTAGGTCAGGTTATGTATCTCCATCATCCAGACCACCATCCAACAGTACTGTCTCCATAATGAATGTGGTAATACTGAACATGTTGGAACTAGCAAAAAGCCCAAATTTAATTCTGTATGTATAGCTGCTATAGATGCAAATATCAATACTGTCCACACAAATACTCCTTCAGCTGTGAACACTGAGTATAGAACATCTATTCCAATCTGAGGTCACTGCTGAGATCATAGTTTTTAACTCATGTGGAAAACCCATTACAAGTAGAGCACTTCTTGATAGTGGCTCAAATTACTGCTTAATTAGTCAGGAGTTGGTTAATCAGTTGGTCCTTCCTCCATCGCCCTATTGATAGTCTAATTCATGGTATTGCTGATAATCAGACCACATCTTCAGTTGCATATTCAGTGCTTGTGAAATCTACAGATCAAGCTTGGTCTAGTAATGAGAATTGTATTGTAAATAAAGTTTCACCCAATACCCCCCAGGTTGATATCAATATCATTGAGTTGAACATTCCCCAAAATATCAAACTTGCTGACCCCAACTTCTTTCAATCTAAGAGCATTGACTTGTTATTGGGCACCTCAGTATTTGCATCAATCATGTCTTATGGACAAATTGTTCTCTCTCCCAATTCACCTGTCATTCAAAACACCCTTTTGGTATGGATTATCTTTGGATCTCACAAAACAAATGATTCCATCTCTATTTCAAAAAATGTAACTTCTAATTCCATATCAGCCATTGATGTGTCCAAACAACTTAAAAAAATTTGGATAATTGAAGAACTCTTGTCACCTATTTCGCCCTCATTTGAGGCTATCAAGGTGGAAAACCACTATAATGAGCATATGGTTTGTCTTGAGGATGGCTGTTTCATGATGTCACTACCATGGAAAGACAAATTCTCAGCATTAGGACAGTCAAAATTTCAAGCTTTTAAACATTCCAATTCCTTCGAAAAACGACTGGCTGGACAACCAGAATTGAAAGAGCATTATGTCTCTTTCATGCGTGAATACCAGGAATTGGGTCACATGACACCCATTTCCCCATCCACCTCAGAGGGTAAATGTGATCACATACCTCATCATGAAGTGTGTTCAAAGCTGATTCCACTACTACTAAGGTGAGGGTAGTATTTGATGCCAGTGCCAAATCTTCTACTTGTATCACTCAATGATGTTCTCTGTGTCGGATCCACTATACAACCTGATTTATTCGACATAGTCTTGCCCTTTCGTATGCATAAAATTGCCTTCATTGGTGATATCACCAAAATGTATAGGCAAGTGATGCTGGATCCAGCAGATTGTAACTTTCAAAGAATTTTCTGGTGGGAGGATCCCTCATTGCCCATTTAATAATCTCAATTAAATACTGTCTGTTATGGTACTACCCCCGCCGCATGACTAGTAACTCATACTTTAGATAAGCTTGCTGAGCTTGAAAGCAGTCTTGATTCTCCAGTATTTCAAGCTGTTTGTGATGATTTTCATGTGGATGATGTTATAGCGGGGGCATCAACAGTGGCACAGGCTATTTCATTGGCTCAGGAAATGATTAGCATCCTTCAAAACGGCTGTTTTGAAATTCTTAAATTCATGTCCAATTCACCATAGGTATTGCCTTCAATTCTTTTACATCTAGCTGAAACTTCAACATCTATAAAGCCCATTTCAGACTCTGCTGATGGCATCACAAAAGCTTTAGGCTTGTTGTAGAACTCAAATTTGGATATTTTATCTATTTCATCAAATATTAATCAAGTCATGAACAAATCATCATTCACAAAACGTGGATTGCTGTCTTGTATAGCTAGCATTTTCAACCCTTCAGGTCTCATAAGTCCAGTTGTTGTTTTTCTGAAAATAATTATTCAAAGGTTGTGGCTTCAAAAATTGGAATGGGATGACAAACTTCCAGAATATTTGCTTCTCCATTGGCTAAATATCTTCAGACAATTGCCCAAACATTTCCAAGATTACAATTCCTCATTGCGTTCCCATTGCCAATCAAGCAGCAGTCATTGAGCTACATGGTTTTTCTGATGCTAGCACTGCTGCATATGGTGCATGTGTGTATGTAGGTTCTATCTTCAATGGTAATGTTCAAACTCATCTTTTATGTTCAAAGTCTCGAGTTGCACCACTATAAACTCTTACAGTTCCCAGGTTGGAACTATCTGGAGCCCTTGTATTATCAAGTCTTATTCCTAGAGTTGTCAAGGCTTTTGAAATGCTCAACATTTCAATTTCTAACACTTTTCTGTGGTCATACTCCAAAACTGTTTGTAGCTGGCTCCAAGCTGCACCTCATGAGAAGGATGTTTTTGTGACAGTTTGCATGTCAGAAATTCAACAGAAAACCTCTAAATTTATTTGGAACCATGAAAAACATCTAACAATCCTGCAGACATAATTTCTCGTGATTCGTCGCCTGATAAACTTGCCAACAGACAATTATGATGGCATGGCCCATCCTGGCTTACAAAGGACAAGGAAAACTAGGATTACTTTTCATCTAATGTTATAATAGCACAGCTGATTAATGTATCTCTTGCTATCACTAAGATTGTTTCACCAATTTCCATTTTATTCCTTCATTGTTCTAGTTCTTTGAAAATGATTTGTAGTGCTGCATTTATACTTAGATTTATTTATCATGTTCATCATCCTATTGAGCATCATCATGGCCCACTTTCTGTGGAAGAAATTACGGCTGGTGAAACACAGTTGTTGTAAATTGTTCAACAAGAGGCTTTCAGTGAAGAATTGCATGCTTTACAGTCAGATGAGGATTTGAAAGGTGATAGTAATTTCCATTCTTTATCACTATTTTTACATGCTGATGATCTTATTTGTGTTGGCAGCCGACTTCAAAATGCAGAAATTTCATTTTATTACCAACATCAAATACTTTTGCCACATAAACACAAGTTCACTAAGGCATTCATTTTCTTTACTCACCAGTCTTTATTTCATGCTGGAGTTCAAGCAACTATGTCTACCATTAGACAAGAATCTTGGATCCTATCAACTAGACACTCAATCAAAAGCATCTTGCACAGTTGTGTAAAATGTTTCCGTTTCACTCAGTTTTGTTCTGAGCAGTTAATGAGTCAACTCCCCGCTGTTTGGGTCAATGCTGACCATCCATTCATCACTGTAGGTTTGGACTATGCGGGCCCTGTGACAATTCATATTATATTTTGCTTTTAGGCATATTTTGCTTTGTTCATGTGTATGGTGACACACACTGTACATATTGGAGTTGTTTCAGAGCTTTCCACATCAACCTTTCTGAGTGCATTCACAAGATTTGTTTCAAGGAGATGCATACCACATAACATCTACTCTGACAACACAACTACCTTTCAGGGTGCAAGTGGTGAACTTCAAGAGCTGTTTGAATTTCTGTCTTCACCTTAGAATCAGCAATCACTTCAGGATTCAGCATCCATTTTGCGCATCCAATGGAACTTTATACCTCCAAGTGCTCCACATTTTGGTGGAATCTGGGAGTGTGCCATCAAACATTTCAAAGGTAAATTCAAAATTGTTACTTTCAAATGCATTCTGAACTTTGAGGAAATCTACAGTCTTGCATCTCAAACTGAAGCCATCCAGAACTTGCGGCCTATTGTTCCTCTCTCTGAGGACCCCCATGATCTGGCTTCTCTCTTTCCTGGACATTTTTTGATAGACCATCCTCTAAATGCTTTGCCTTCTAAGCAACAGAAAACTACACACGTTAATCATCTTGCTCATTGGCATAGGCTTGCTGTCAGTCGTGATTTGTGGGAATGCTGGTTCCATGAATATTTGGTCACACTCCAACAGAAGCACAAATGGACATCTGCTTCTCCAAATATCGAGGTGGTAACCCTTGTATTGCTGAAGGACCCAGGTACTCCACCCTTGCTCTGGGAACAAGGATGCATTGTACAACTTTTTCCTGGTATAGATAACAAGATTAGAATTGTTGGTGTCTTCACTGCATCAGGTACTTTTAAGCATCCTTTATCCAGTATTGCCATTTGATGATTCAGAAAATGTTTGATCCACTTCACTTATTCTTTTTTATTTTTCTTTGTTGTAGGCTATAATTCTTTGAATTACATAACGGTGACTGGTCTATGTGGAATTTCATCAATGTTTTCTTCTTTAAGTTATAGATTTTTTGAATGAAGCACGCTTGGCTTCAAATTCAGTGTTACCATACAGGTGTTCTTCTGGTCACACTAATTTTTTCTCACTTTTTCACTCTTATTATATTCCTGATAAATATTTGTTGTATTGGTTTAGTTTTTATTTTATTTTGTATTTGTGTGATCTGTGCCACTGAATGAAATAATAGTGGACTGTAAGAAATGCTTTTGTAAATAAAAATTGTTAAGATGTATGAATTGTATATTTATTGTACTACTGCACAAATCCGACATGCCAAAAAATAAATGATAATTTATAATAAAACTGGTAGCTGGGAAAGACGCCAGATAAAAAAATAAGGTTTAAGTAAAACAATTCAATAGATTTATTATATACTCTGAGAAACGTGACATATTGTCTTAAATTAGGAAATGCCACACAGGGCAGTTGACTGACGAGAAATAAAAAATGACATAGTTAAAAATTGAAACAGTAAAAATTGAGATTGTCAATTGATAAATGCTGACTTGATAACAGGAAAATTTAATTTAGGTACAAGACCAAATTCCTAGTGAAATTGATTGATACATTACAAACCATGATGCATGTACTGAAATACTGAAAATGTATAACTGAAAAACTTATATATTATATATAGCAAACATACATTTATGAATAAAGTGCCTACAGTAATAAATTCTGGGACTTGAATGTTATAATTTTAGCATTGAGATCGTTCGTCATTCAAATTAAAAAACAATTTGTGACTAATGAATAAGTATAAACCTACTATATGTAATGCTCCGTAATGAGCTAGTGCATAAATTCAAAGAGAAAATAAACCTTCAAATGACAATAAGTAATAGAGAAAAGTCAGGTCAATGAGTAATCGCAAAAAATACAAAAGGTAAATGTAGTTTGACAATAAAGAACAATTAAATATAAATACTAAATGTTGAGTAATAAACAAACGCTTTCAGGACATATTAAAACCTTTGTAGTTCTGGATAGGTTTTATTAGATACACTAAATCATGAGTTGAACGTCAATTGAAAAGCATATATTCAATGTAATTAATAATTTTAAAGACAATATAAAATAGGTAGTACAGTGAAATGAAACAGACACTGTATTCAAGAACGTAATTGACAATGGCTTAGACTAACTTTAAATGATAGATCAATAAGTCTGATATGATCAGATATATCATGATAAGATAAAAGTAAAACATAGGTCATAAGTCATAGAATGTGATCAAATTAAATACACAAACAAAAAGTTAATTGGAAATTGATCGATATTTAAATAAGTCAATATGAAAAATGTAAAGTACAAATACTTGCAATACTTCCAAAAATATTGGTAAAAGGTTGTGTCTACAAATGGGAATCGCGACTTTAGAATAAATAATTCCAAGTAAACCCTGAAAAGGTCAAATAATAATTAAACAAACAAGGCAATTGAACAAATAATGAAAAATGCTGATAATGATTCAAAATTGATACAGAATACTTATCAAATGCATGAAGAGCATGAGATCCAATCTTGAATTGGATGGGCAGTACATAGAGACCCCCTTGATGATACCGGACGATGGTGGAGGCCTGGATGGACCCACGAAGTGGAGCGGACCAGAGCGAGCTACCGGAGCTGGACTGGACGGCGAACCATGAAGAGCGGCGACTAGGATGACCCGCAGTCAGGACAAGAATCAATCTGAGCGACAGACTCCGGACTGGAATGGTGACAAATCAGGATAGCCAACAGCGATGGCTCAGTGGTGACGACACAGGAACGGCGGCGACACAGCGATGAGTGGGTAATGTCAGGTTAACTATTGTCAGTGCAATACGGGCAAGACTGACACAATGACGGTGTGACACAGTTGAGATATGCAACACATAAACTTGAAAGTAACGTAGCTGAAGATTCACTGAATTTGAATTGAATGAACCGTCCAAAAGTTAGGCACGGTGAATGAAATGCAAAGTTAATTGAGTTGGCTACGGCCAAAAATCACAACACTGATGCTAAGTGAATGTCTGAATAGACAACCATCCAAATGCTTGGCATGGTGAATGAAATGTAACAAATGTTCGTAGATCACTAAAAGAACTGGTTGAAAATGATACACCATCTACAGGGTAGACATGAAAATTGCTAATACTTCGATCTAGCAATGAATGATTAGGTAGCTAGCTGACTAACCTAACAAAAACGGATACAGAGCAGAACGTCTGACTGCACCGTGAAATGATGAGAGTGTGATCTTGGAATGCAAGCAACACACCAGTAATAATGTCCCGCGAGACCAGAATTACTTCAATGAAACGATGAATGCGAAAATGGGCCTCAAGCCCTACCAAAAATGCCTACTGCTAAATGCATGTTCAGTTCAATCATAAACTTGTTGCTGAATGTTGAATGTTCTGAAAACTTGATTTTCATAATCAGTAATATGAAAATGATTTGAGTTCTCACACTGAGAAGTGAATAAATTTGGATTGAAGATAAAAATTCGAAATAATCGTGACGAATGAAACGTGCTCTGACATACCAAATACTGATGATTGAAGATATTTCACAAACTAACAAACCGAAAATACTGAAACTTTAACAAAGCACTGGAAGAAACATTCTACGTTGAATGAACATAAATTTAAAACTGAGAATTGAAAATTTTGAATTGAAGGTGACAAAAAACCGAAGAACTGGAAAACGTTGATGTTGATATGCTACGCCATTGCTGTGTGAAGAAGGAAACAGGAAAGTGCATGCACAAATTTGCGTTGTAAGAAGCTACGTATAGCCACGTCGATGAAAAAGATATGTGTAAAAAACGTCTAGACACGGTAGGAAATACTCCAAAATAATATTAAATAATACCAAAATGTACAATAAAATTAATGTACAAATGTAGCATGACAAAAAACTGATGTAATCCGTGAACTGCAGAAAACACAGTGAAAGTGGACCGATGACAAAGTGACTTGCGCACTAACGCGACAAGTTGGGACAAGAACACAATGCATAGTGCGAAATCTGACAGTATTTATGCAACATTTGTGCATTTTGGCCATGGTCATTTTTGCATCCATTTCTGGCTTTCATTTTGGAATGTTCCAGTGATGCATAACCTAGAATCCGACGCTGCCCAATTCTATATTCTTTGAAAATGACTGTCTCTAGTGTTGCTTGGTTACTCGTGAAATCTTTTTCAGGTGGACAGCTTTTGTCAAACTTTGTTTTCAGTTATTATTATGTGTGATTCTCATCAATTGACATATTATACATATACACCCTTCATTTATGTGAACTTTTATCCTACTGTGAATTTGAATGTGTATCCCTGACATCGAAAATATCGATTTAAAACCATGCTGCTGTTTTGTGAATGAATTTTGCAATAATTATGTTCTTTGAACTATATATTTTTTGGAAGCTGTTAGTTAACACGGTGCCTGATAATTTGTATAATTACTTTCCTAAACTTTTTAAGTGATATCTATAGTTTGATTCGTATTTCAACTCTCTGAAACGAACTTTGAGGTTAGGGTAAACAAGCCCACGTTGGGACAATCCCACATTGGGACACTTCAAGTTGTGAATTAGTGAGTGTTAGGTTGGCAACAACTGCGATGTTTTATCAGCTGTTTATAGCCTTATTTACAGACAATAATTTCAGATGTAGCTACAGTCGTTATTAAGAAAAAATTAAAAACATGTTTTTGTAACCTCAAAGTTTTTTTTTGAGAAGAGAAATTCAATTTCTACTTTAAACATTTACCATTAAAGGTGAGCCGCACAGCTAATATGCATTCTGTATCATATTATGAATATTCTGACATATAGAACATTATTGTACTCTTATTTTTAATCCACTCATTCTGTCTAAAACAAAGTCATGACCATCTGCCCACCTTGAGACAGCCCACTTTGGGACACTGCAATCACATTATTGCTCATATTATAACGATGAGCATTGCTTCTGAAACTCATTTTACTCAATGTAGGCTACATATCAATGAAATAAATTATAAATAAATATGATGTATGATAATAGCCTGTAATGTAGCTTCAGAGGTAGCCATTTCATACACACTTTGTGCACATGACTTTTAATAATAGTTTTTACTAAAAAAAATCAAATAATGTATTTATACTATCAATAATTATAATAAAATGTTATAAATTAACAAAAATAATGATTTGTTTATTTTTAATTCAATATCCCAACCTGAGCAAGGAATGTCCCATCGTGGGCCGATCTTAAGCCCAGGTTGGGACACTCCCCAAAAAATTGTTTTTGCAATAAAAAAATCAATCGACTGTCAATGCAGTTGCCATCCTCAAGGATGAAAGTGTAAGCAGATACAATAAATATAAAATTAAAAAATGTAGATTTTTTCATTTTTGTCCAAGTTATAGCTGTTTGAATTTTGGTGTCCCAACGTGGGCTGGTTTACCCTACATGTATACTTGTATTAAATTGAAAATATAGGCTCATGTTACAGTTTAAAACTAGCCTACCAATGTTGCAAAATGAACTTTGCTCTTAACTGTTTTCGTTAATCATTCACTAGTAGATGTTTTGTTACAAGATGTTTGAACTGAAGCCTTTCAAGTATTAACTTTTACTAACTATGTTATATAGCCTTCTACCGGACTTTGTCACCTCTATCTCTTGTATAGAGATTTCACGGACATTCCATTGAATTTATTAGCAATTTATTGTCTATAGATTCATTTATGTTGCAATTGGTTATGTATTTAACTTCGTTCATCAATCATTTGAGCTCTGTTTCTACAAGTTTAATAGCTAACTATGCTTAGTTGGGCTATTCGTCCTATCTTGGACTCATATTATGTGCATCACCTGTGTAAAATCTGATTTACAACAAGTTTAGTGGCTAACTATGGTTATAGTTGGGCCATTCGTCCATCCTGGAGGGTGCTCATCATATTATTGTGGAATGATAATGAAAATACGGTTAGAGAACAGTTGTGTCATGTTAAGTAACGTTCGTGCTGGATAAACACAATGAGTTGGATAACACACTAATAGACTATCATCTTTTTAATGAAATACCATGGCTGTTGAGATATTTCTAATTCAAAATTGAATTAAGTTGAAATCTTAGAATGGAGACGACAGTTCTCAGAATAGTGAAATGCTGAATAATGTTTCATGAATATTTCTTTTATGAAAGGAATTGATGTATGGATGAATTTCTATAGAGGCAGCTAATAGTTTTTTCATATATGTTTGCATTGTGTATTTGATTGTTATATTTTCATTATAATCTCAAAATAAGAGAACCCAAGCGAAAAAGGGGGTTGAATTTCTATTAATATGTACTTCATTTTTGTGTTAGATTATTAAGCTGTCAGGATAGAGGTTTATTGCTGTGTAAGATTTCTTGTTTTCATTGATTGATTATAGTTTGGAATTTCTTGTCTTTGAAATAAACAATGAATAGATTTTTATCTCAAGAGAACATAATAAAAGTATATATATCTTCTTCTTCTCCTGAGCCTATGTCCCATTTCTCTCGGCCCCCCTAATCCTTTTCCGCCATTCCGGGCGTTGTTGAGTCAGTTCAGGCTCTAAATCCGTCGTCCCCATATCCTTGGAAATGGTACCCATCCAGGTTGTCGGCGGTCTACCAGGGCGTCTCCTAGGCTGTTCAATTTCCATGACGAGTCTGGTCATGTGATCCTCACCGCGTCTCATAACGTGCCCGTACCAGCGCAAGCGATTTTCCCTTAGCTTATCAGTTATATTAGCAACTTTAAATGTTCCTCTTACATATTCATTCCTAACTTTGTCTTTCAGGGTTACACCTCCCGACCACCGGAGCATCTTCATCTCTGTAACATGAATTTGTTGTTCATCTGACTTTCGCATAGCCCAACATTCAGATCCATAAATTAAAACTGGCCTGATTTCTCTCTTATATACGTTTCCTTTGACCTTTATGGGCATTTTTGCATCGCAGATGACTCCCGTCAATGATCGCCATTTCAGCCACGCAGCTGTTATCCGGTCCTTGATGTCTATGTCAACGGAGGCTGTAGATGCAAGAGTAGATCCCAAGTATTTGAAGTGGTCAACTTGTTTTAAAGGAGTGCCATCAAGCTGAGGTTGTGCCACGCTGATGTTAGATGTTCTGATTCCTGAGAAGTTACAGTGCATGTATTCTGTTTTAGTACGACTTACTCTCAGCCCTCGACTTTCTAATACTGTGCACCATGCTGTTAAATCTATTTGAACCTGTTGTGAAGTTTCTGCTACAAGGACTATGTCATCTGCATATAGATGCGACCAAGGGGTTGGCTTCTGAAGGTGTGCGGTAACGTAGTTCATGACTATGTTGAACAACAGTGGACTAAGAGTGGATCCCTGGTGCACCCCGACCTTGACTTATATAATAAAAGTATGTATATATTGATTCAAAAAATTGTTGATTCAGCATTAAAAATATAGTATGCTTTAAAAATAGATATATGTAACTTAGTATATTGTATGAAAGATAGCATTCTTTATTGGTAACTCAAAATTACTTTTTCATTTATTGATTATGAGTTAAGACTCTATTTGTCCATTATATTACCGTATACTATTTCCTTATTGAGTAAGATTTGTTATGTTACCTCAGTTCTCAGCAGTGGAATTGACTCTTTTTACTTTCCTTGCCCTATTACCATAGGTAAGGAAAGTATTGCTTTCCAAAAAAAGTTAAGGTACCCCAATTTCTAAATTTCTATACGTTTCAAGGTCCCCTGAATCAGAAAAAGTGGTTTTTAGGTATTGGTCTATATGAGATTTTAATCTCAGTTTTTATTCGATGCTCATTTTTTACTGATTAGATTCGCAGTGATAGGATTGATTTTTCTCTTCCTGAAAAAAGTTAGTTCAGATGAACAACGAGAGAAAGAAGTGAAAGTGAGAATATTCATGCAGAAAAAGGAGCTTAGCTAGAATAATGAAGCTGGAAAAGTGGGAGTTCAAACTGGGTGAAGTTTTTTATAATCTGCTGCTTACCAGCTTATGGGGCTGGAGGTGAAGAATTTGAATGTGTCAACGAGTGAACCTATTCAGATACTTGTTGACATGATGTTTTTCTTCTACCAAATCTACACATTTGAGATTTTTGTGCGTTTTGTAATGATCTCATTGTAGCTTCTGTTCAGCGTGATGTTATATTATAACAATAGACTTTCTAAAGTAGTTTGATCTGAGATAGTTGATAACCTATGACGCTAAAGGTTTGATAAACACTTTCCTATACAATTCATTGTTTGTGCTTCAATAATAATGTTAAGAGATAACAAAAATCGATTTAGTGCTACCAGGCTTGTATTTGAAAGAGTTGATTGGATGCCAATGGAGCGGCAATAGCAGGCTAGTGTTGCGTGTTGCGATACTACAGATCGTGAGATTACGGAACGAAAATGTCAACAAAGTATAGGATATACCAATTATAAGAAAATTAAGAAGTTTAGTTATGTTTAGTATATTAAACCACTAATTACTGTATAGATTCTGATTCATAGCTGCTTACCGCTTGTCAAGTGCATTACATTGGAATAGATTATCAAAAAGTACAATACATTATTAAAAGCAAAAAGTGATTCAATAAATTATAATTGAATCATATAAACATTATGTTGTCCACAATATCATGGTATTCATGATAAATTGAATAGGCTAGCTCTTTGAATGCTTCAATGTTTTCAAGGAAGAAATACTTACGTTATTTCACAATATGTTGTGATTTTTATAAAGTTTTATTGTACATCAAATGGATAAGTAAATATGAAATCCATTAAAAAAGACCTGATTATAAGTAACTTGTTGAAAAACGTTTATAAATGTGACCCTCAATGCCATTTGAGTTATTATCGTATGTTTTTGAGAACTGCGTTTCCCATTTTGAGGGTATCCTTTCATAATGTGCGTTCGAAACCCGTGTTTCCTTCCCACTTTGAAGATGGTGTCATGAGGGCTGTTAAAGAGGACCTACAAGACCTGTGAATGGTTACTGAGGGTGTATGGATATAATAATAAGAGGAGAGTGAGGCGAAATTGGAGGTTGGTACGATGCGATGCGATGGGTTAGCTGGAGCTGGACTGACCCTAGCAAGTGATTATTGCCCAGCGCCTAATCCAGGATGTTGGCGTAATTACTCGCCCAATGATAGCCAACCCAAGTATGCCTCGTTCTGAAAGACAAGCCTTGCCTTGCACACCACAATAATCGAGCAGAATGGCCTGTTCTTCAGCTGTGCTGCAATGTGCTTACATGCACACCACATCCTAACCCTCTCCTAAGCCCGGATCATTCAATTCATCGCTCAGTGACACTGTTAATACAAGTTTCTTGTAGTGTAGTCTTGTCAATCTCAAGTAATCCCTTCGCATAGATCATTGTATTATTTGGGACTTGATGAGGACTGCAAGATTTAAATTATAATTTTCCTGTATTTTAGACATTAGAAAACTCATCAACAGACTATATTTTCAAAGTGTGATTTCTTCTTCGACCATTATTATTCATTATTTGACAATAAATTCATCCATTCATTTATTTATTTGATTATAAATTGATTAAATGATTTTCAATCCACTGAAATGAATCCAATTCTACTTCAATGATTATCAGTAATCTAATTTCTGGAATCACACTTCACACTTCATACTGCTGGAAGTGTGAGTATTGCAGCGTTGTATCACATTTTCATATTCATATCAGTACTAATCATTGTGAATTTTGGCATCATCTGCCAGGAAACTAGATACAACAGTAGGTTTAAAATATAATTGTTAATCAACATTTTAATCATTTCTTCGAACGCTAGGCTCCACTTCTTTTGTCATACCAGCATTTTCTTGGTTATTTTCGTTCAACAATAATTGTGTTTCAATGGTTTCAACAAGAATATTCTATCAGCACAACAGAATTCTTTTTATATTGCTCAAGTACAAAGGAACATTGATATCTGAGAAGTTAGTATAGGAATTTATAGACCCTGTTACATTTACATTGTATTGGGAAATTCACCTCTCATAGACTTGTCGCAAATAGAGACGCAACGCGAAGTGAAATGATGTGACGTGAGTCTGCTAGATAAGTTAATATTATATTATTATCATATTATAATGTTCACATTAAGACCAAGCTAGGACGACTCATTATAATATGATATTAACTCATATAGCAGACTCACGTCACTTCATGTCACAACGCATCGCGTCTCAATTTGCGACAAAACTCATAGTTATTTGATGGCTTTTATCATCTCATTTACTACGTCTGAATCAACCACAATAATTAATATTATACTGAAAGATTCTGGTTCTATCAACTTAAACCTAAAAATTTACAAATGGAAAATAAAAAAAATGTTGGTTATTGAGTTGGAAACTTTTTACAACTCATTTCAAGAAAGCAACTCTTACACTACTGCTGTGAAAGCATAAATAAAATACTGCATGGAAAAGAAACAATATTTCTTAAAGTTTTATCGACTATGAAAACTCCTTTCAAGTTGCTGAACGAAAATATTTCTGCAAGACATTTCTGGAGAATGTCTTTATTTCGCAGATAACTCGAGTGTGCCCTTAGCATGGCGCAGCTATGCATATATTATCTTCAAGGACTCCCCAGTGTCTCACACGCTTAACCTCTTTCCCAGCCAGTGAAAATCTCACTATAAAGTGCACAGCCAGGATGTGTACTTTCCTCTTGAACATTCTCCAAATTAAAAATTAATTTATTCTGCTCAATCAACCAAACAAAACACGAAACAATTTTTAAATTATTCATTATATTAAATGTCATCACAATCAAGAATCATTTACTCATTGATAAGCTAGAGCAGAATGTTTTCAAAACTCGATTTTTGAAAAGTCATTGAATTATAAGGTAATATACTACCTTACCTATTCACCTATTCAATACAAGAATGGAGATGTCCAAGTATTTCCTACTCGATAGAAATTGGAAAGAAAATCTAATGGTATTGATAAAAGTATAAGAATTGTGTAATATATGATTCCGGAAATGAGTCCAACAGAATTATTTCGATAGCATATTCGTAGACTACATTCCTGAAGCCATAATAGAATGTGGATATTATAAAAGTTTTCAAATCTATAATTCAATGAACATGTTTTAGAATATTGATATCGATTCCACAGAGAATTCTTGAATGAAATTGTTATTTTGTTTTTTTTTTGAAAAAATAACTTGAAGACTGATAATTAGTTTTAAAGTTCTGGTCTCACCATTTTTTCCGTCAAAAACGGGGAACTAAGTGTATGAGAGTCGAAAGGTCGCTCAAAACTCAAAGAAACTGAGAAAATGAGAACAAAATTTGAGTGGAAAGGATAAGATGAAAATAGAAGCAAGCTATGCCTTCTCAAATTAGAAAGTCGAGATCAATTTAGCAACATTTCACGAAAGAAACACCATCACTATCATTAACGTCGTAATTTAATGTATGAAGATTTTTCGTGAGAGCACTTCCCTTCTCTCGAGAGATTATCAACTTATAATTTGATATAAAAAATTTCAGCAGACTTTTAAAAGTTGCAAGTTGAAAAGTTGCACTTTGGAGGAAACGCGGCCCTAAAACTTTATTTTGTTGCAGAGGGCGCTCGCTATATTCATATACTTTGGCTACAACTGTCGCTGTCACAGTATCTGCGCGGCCAGCGTTATTAATATTACATAGCTTGCCAGCCACCGCAAACAACACTTTAACCTCGACTCACATTAAATTCCTTCCTTTGTACTTTTTTGTCAAACAACGTCATGATCTCTGCAAGACCACAGAATTACAAATCTTGACGGAGAATAAGTAGAGTGGCCTCAGAAAAACTGAAAATATAGTTTCGCAAGATAGATAATATTTATCTCATTTCAATAGTTAATAGAAATCAAAACATTCACTGATCTTATCGAAACAAACAGATTTTCAGCTTAAGTATGGAATATTTCCCATGAAAAAACTTATTTAAATTTTCCAATATCATGGGTGATTTGTATTGTGGTTCGGTGAATATTGTAGCACCTTGTTTCAGTTGAGCTGAATAACAGGGACATTTATTTCTAAATTTCTATAAGTTTCAAGGTACTCTGAGTCCAAAAAAGTGGTTTTTGGGTATTTGTCTGTATGTGTGTGTGTGTGTGTGTGTGTGTGTGTGTGTGTGTGTGTGTGTGTGTGTGTGTGTATGAGTGTATGTGCGTCTGTCTACACGATATCTCATCTCCCAATTAACGGAATGACTTGAAATTTGGAACGTAAGGCCCTTACAATATAATGATCCGACACGAACAGTCTCGATCAAATGCGATTCAAGATGGCGGCTAAAATGGCGAAAATGTTGTCAACAACAGGGTTTTTCGCGATTTTCTCGGAAACGGCTCCAACGATTTCGATTAAAACTATATCTGGAATAGTCATCGATAAGCTCTATCAACTGCTACAAGTCCCATATCTGTAAAAATTCAGGAGATCCGCCCCATCTATGCAAAGTTTGATTTCAGATTCTCAATTATCAGGCTTCAGATACGATTTGAACAAAAAAAATTCGAGTGGAAAAGATTCAGCATGAGAATCTCTACAACTAATGTTCAGTAACATTTTCACCTAAAATTGAAAATAAGCTCGAAATTCGAGAAAATGTGATTATCCAATTTCAACTGTTGATTCTATTACATGATTCACTATGAAGAGATAGCACACCTCGTGTGTCTTCAGCGTTATTGCCCTCTCACCAACTGGCTCAAATCTTTGAATAGTAGACTTGAGATGCGCGGGAACACTAGCGTCAGGTGATCAATTTTCATAACGGCAAGGAAAGTTGTGTGAGTGCGCCACACCAGATTTTTTCCTATGAGACGCAGTTGAAGACTAGAGGAGCTATCAACACTTCAATATAATGAAAATCTAATAATAAGGATTGCTTCAAATTACTTTGAAACTGGAAAAATTGTAACAGTGTTCTTTGAAAAATGTTCAACCAAAGTAGCTCTCCACTCTCAAAGTATTGATTTCTTGTAATAACGTTTGAAATATCCGCTCCACAAGCACTGTATTGTGGATCAGTTGTGGAAAACTTTGGATGACTCTTGGAACCTGTAATATAAGAATCTCTTCTCAATATCTTATAATCTTTTAGTAATGACTTCCAATTCTGACAGTAGATTATTGTCATCGTCGTTAGTTCAAATTCAACATCAATGAGAAGACTGAATCGAGCTGTGTATTCTGCATATTTTTCAGTAGCAGTTTTTGCTTGCTTGGTCATATTTAGTCCAGGCAATGAATGCTCAAAAAAGGTATAGGAGGAAAGGTTTGGAAGACAATATTTGACCCTGCGGTATTTTGGGGTATTGGACAAGTAAAAATATCAAATGTCCTCACCCCTACCATCTGTGCTAAGAGTGTGGAGGTGGTTAAAAAGTACAATATTTGGTTTCTAGCATACTAGTAGTTCTGTAAACAGTAGACCTTACACCGTTTTCTCATCCACAAGTATCTGGTGTCACCTGTTTTAGTTGCAGCGGTACCAGTCTTTCTCTAAAATATCCGTGATATGTTTCACTTTCTATTATAAACTCCCTTAATTTCAGAGATGGTAAAGATGACGAAAATTTTCTTTACATTATTCAACCAATTGAATCTTCACTTTTCTTCTAGTAGATGTGCACTGGAGTTCTGTTTATTTTTCGAATTGATTAACACAATAGCAAAACAGGGCTAAAGTGCACGTCCAGTGCCAATATACCTGTCATCAAATTTTTGGTTGGGATCGATTTAGTATGTTATTTTGAGCACAAAATCACAGAAATTAAACGGCGGTCACTAATTGTTTTTAAAATAAAGTAAGTTCAAAGTAGCACAACTTTACATGCATTTAACCTATAAGTAGCAACCATAAGTAGCTAAGGTTAGGAAAAGCTTTAGGTTAGTAAAAGCTTTAGGTTAGGAAAAGCTTTAGGTTAGGAAAAGCTTTAGGTTAGGAAAAGCTTTAGGTTAGGAAAGCTTAGGTTAGGAAAAGCTTTGGGTTAGGGAAACTCAGATTAGGAATATCATAATTTGATGATTTCAATAATCAAAATGGCTGCTACTCATAGGTTAAATGCATGTAAAATTGTGCTACTTTGAACTTAGTTTATTTTAAAAACAATAGTGACCGCCGTTTAATTTTTGTGATTTTGTGCTCAAAATAACATACTAAATCGATCCCAACCAAAAATTTGATGACAGGTATGTTGGCACTGGACGTGCACTTACACCCAAAACAGAACCAGATTATCTAACTTACTTCAAATAAGGATTTTTGATATGAGTACGATCCACACTGTCAGCTACCATCGTTATATTACCTTCGTAGACGGAATATATGCTTAGGTTGGATATTATCTCATATATGATAAGTCTATTGGAAAAAATGCACCCCAGATATTGAACTGTACCTCAAAGTTATTCATTATCATTGTTTCAATGTTTCTTTGATATTGAAAACTAAAAACTATTTTTTTTTTTCAAAATAATAGCTCACTGGTAATTATTTGTAATGTTCACAAACACAGTTGGATCACAATGCACAGTTGAATCATAATTTACTCTTAAAAACTTTTTTTGTTTTCTCCAAGATCAAAAACTCACTTATTTGAAATGTTGACAAACTCAGTTCACATTTGAATTTGTATTCAATATGTTACCTAGTTCCTTAATAATCTTTCCATCTGATAAAAATAATTTTTCCAATCAAAAATATTATTATTCCTTCAGCATTATTTAGTTCATTAAATTATTTTGTATTCTATTTTTAATCACCTATTAAATTTGTTTTTTTCAAATGTGAGAATATTGATACTGATGGAGGCACGCATCATAATACAATGACTGCAAAACAAAATAATGGAACCATAGACCTTAGACCTAATGTTATACGAGCGCTAATGCCGCGGCGTTGGCTACGCTGAACCAAGTTATACACAGCGTTCTTAGCGCGCACTATGGAAGTACTATTGCCCAGTTAACGCGACGTTAAAAACGCAGCGTTAACGCCGCGGCATTAGCGCTCGTATAACATGGGCCTTACAGAAATAGACACGGCTTCTCCAGACATCTTTTAAATGATTGCAATGAATAATCAATCCACTTGTCAGCTGATTGATTATAAATAATTCTATAGTCTGATTAATCCTATCTTCAGAGTAGATGATTTATATTTACGTACATCTTCCCCTTGACAAGTGGCAGCCGATAATGCTAATTTCGCCATAACAAGTGGTAGCCCCTACTTATGGTAGCCATATACGGCTGCCACTTGTTTTTCCATTAATAACTCATCTCCCGAATTTCAAAAACGCCTAAATAAAATTGGTCAGTAATCTTCAAGGTTCAAAGAACTCGATAAAATTGATTATAAAGGTATTCAAAGTAAATGGACTTCAATAAAAAATGGTAAAAAAATTATTTTTGGTTGCCATACGTTGGGAAGATGTATGAAATGTATAAATCTTAGTTCAGCGTTCTACCGCCAGGTAGGGCTATCATCACCCATGTATATTTTTCCAGAAATATACAAAAACGGTTCTATTGTACAAATGGCAACCAGAAATTTGGCAACAGTGTATGAGCAACTCACCTTGAGTACGCTCGCGGGAGCGTCTGACTACTGCTTACATTTGCAATTCTCTAAACATAATTCTCCACTCACTACTCCTTCACAGGCTTCCTCGCTCACTCTTTCTCACTCCCTCTCTCTCTCTCTCTCACTCTGTCTCTCTTTCTTTCTGCCTTCCTTGAGTTTGTGTTCATGTTTCATTTCGATGCAGTGAAGATGATCATATCATCAGTAAACAACAAATTTAATTCCATGAACAGATATAGCTCTATAGTGATCTATGTCTATAAAATCAATAGTATTTTCAACCATTATAATCAATAATTCCAGTTAATATAGCTAGATTTCTTATGGATGAAATAAACAATTAATCTTACAGATGAAATGAAATAATGTAGATTAAAATTACACATATCTACATTTTATCCTCATTCCTCAATTGATTTGAAAGTTTCACAGAAATGAAATGGTGTCCTTAAAGATCTGTTTCATGTCGTCTCCTCCAATCCCTCTACCAAACACCTTTTCCAGCAACCACCCACCCTCATTTATAAGCAACCTCCCAACCTCAAGAAAATTTTCAGTAAAAACAAATCACTCTCTGATGAAATCCCAACTCCACCTGGTACCCTACCTTGCAAACGCCCCCGCTGTAAAACCTGTCCTATCACTGATTCTTGTTCTCTTTTCTATCAATTCCTAAGCTACACCTTTCCTTATTCATAACCCACTCAAATCTTAAATATCCCGTTTGTAACCGACCCCTAAATACCCCATAATGTCCCCTGAATCTGTACCCTTTTTCTCTCCATCCGTCTGCACCGCGTAATCTGTGGTCTCTGCTGCTACAATTGACTTTTGATTCTCCGTGCGTACTCTGTGGTCACGACCGTTTGATTTCAAACTGTACCCGCTCTTGAAGGTGTGACACTTTATAAAAAATGTTTGCCTCCATTTTCTTCTGTTTTTGTTCTTTCTGTTTTTCAAAAATCTATGGAAATCCATGCTAATTATAAACTTATAGAGCATTGAATTCTCTACAATTTCATGTATAGTTTCAGCACCCTTTTACGCATTCCCTCACAAAGGAGGAAGGCTTTCCTTTCAAAGCTATGTGACGCTGGTAGTCTCTCATAACGTGTCATTTTTACACTCTCATGCCAACAAAACATTAATAATAGTTTGTATTTTTTATTTATTGATATACATATACATATAAAGGCTCACAGACAATACCATGAAAAGTCTTTTTTACACAATTAATAGATAACCATACTACATAATAAAGAAAACTTGAAAGATGAAAAATATTATGGAAAAATTATAGAAGAGAATGAGATAAAAAGTGAATCAAAAATTGAAATAATAATAAAAATATAAATTAATAATAAAGATAAAGAAAACAATCAGAGTTTCAGCCAGAGCTCATAACATTTCATGACTCAAACGAGCTAAAAGATAAATTCATTTCACAATTTTTTTAAAGACATTACATGAGTACGAAAACGGATCTATATGTTCATTCAAAGTATTATATAATCTTAGACTTTCAATAAGAAACGAATTATAGTGATGAGTAGTTCTCACAAAAGGGATGTTGAACAATATGGACCGGTTTCCGAGCTCGGGATTTAGCTAAGTTCTAGACTTTAACTGGCTTTAAACTCTGGAGTCAGAAAATTGGCTTTCCGAGTCAGAGCGTTAACGTAGTTGAGGACTTAAATAGACTCTGGAGTCTAGAGAGTTTAGAGATCATGTTAGACCCTGGAGTTTATAATTTCGCTTTCTGAGTGAAGGTCTTATAAGTCCAGGACTTGAATTAGATTCTCGCCTCTTTCCGAGTCAAGGATTTATTAAAAATTGTTAAGTCAAGGACTTAAAACAGCGAGATTTTAAACCCTCAACTGCGGTAGGGTTTAAATTCAATTTCTAGACTTAACTGAGCAAACACAATTCAGTTATTGTTTTGGAGTAGATAAAAAGCCAAATAGACATCATGGAATACCTGAATTATTTGGATTAGTCCATCTAAATTCATAATTTATAGTTTGCAAGTTCATTTTGGAATAAAATTGTATCAGAAATATGTGTAAAAAACTAACCTCATTTTACGACTGTGACATAACCTAAAAATTTTAAAGGAAAATAACACAAGGATTGCCTTAGAATGGCCATCATCACATCTCCCAATGTGAATATTATTAATCAATGGCATATTCAACATAATAATATAACAATAATAAATTATTATTCCAGTTTTTTTTTTAAAAAAACATACAACATTTTTTATTCCAAAATCAATGGCAAGCATCAATGATGGATAATAGCATAACATAAAATGAAATCCTTATTTTTTATTCATATTTCAAAAGGTTAGGTTTTGCTTAAATTTATAGATCTACACCATACAAAGAAATCGAAACGTATTTTCACAAAATAGTTGTCACAAAACAGTTTGGAGAGCATTTGAATTATCCCGCTGCAATCAGCTGTTTTGCTAAAGGCCTAATGCCAACAATACAACAGCAAAATATTGAGAATTTCCCTCATGTTTACTGCCTTAAAGTCCTGGACTCAAATAAGTCGAGAACTCAATAGACCCTGGAGTTTAGAACATAAACCCGTGACTCAGAAAGTTGATTTAAACCCGAGAGCTTATTTCAGTCCTGGACTCTGTAAGTCCAGAACTTATAGATCCCGAGCTCAGAAACCGGCCCTATATTTTTTCTAGGCCTAGCATAAGGTACATTGAAATTCAATAAATTTATGAATGATGGAATATGAACTTTATGATTCAAAATGTTGCAATAGAGCATTTATAGATCTGCGTAATTCTAGAGAGTGCACTTTAAAAATCGATCTTAACTCACTAGTTGGGAAATTAAAGGGACAAAAGCAATTACATTTTTTTATGTATAAATGTCTCAGAATTCTATTTTGAATTTTTGAATTTTGAATTTTGAATGTCTGTCACATTATAAGGCCCCCAAACTACTGCAGCATATTCAAGTTTACTGCGAACTTGTACATTGAATATTCTTAAACTGACATCACAATAATTAGTGAATGGTTTGGTATTGCGAAATATAAAACCCAGTAATTTATTAGCACTACCTAGGGTATAGTTAATGTGGTTCTTGAAATCAAGTCTTGGGTCCATGATAACTCCAAGATTCTTGGATGTTATTAACACACTCAAGATTGTAACCTCCCAATGTATATAAATATGGTGCTGAAAATTCATCTGCCTTGTATACACCATGAATTTAGTTTTAGATACATTCAACTTAGGTCCGTTCTGACAACACCAAAGGTTAACTCGATCAAGATCGTCCTGCAATCTGACACAATCATCAATGCTTTTTATTGACCTATAAAGTTTTACATCATCTGCAAATATCAGGATTTCAGATTCTCTAATGCAATCAGGGAGATCATCAATTAAAAGAAGAAACAAAAGAGGTCCAAGATTAGACCCTTGTGGGACTCCGGTAGTTGACAGTAGTCAACAGTAATCGGCTTCAAAAAATCAACTTGAAATTTGGATCATGAATGACTTACATCATGGAATATCTTTTTACGATATCTTTTCTCTATGATAAAACCTCCACGAGTTAACTGAATCAACTGCATAAAGCATTCACTCGATAACTGGATGGAGCCTTCAGTTGATAACTTAATGAGTTTTTCACATAATAATTGAATCTGAAACGGATGAAGCCAAGGCATAATAACTAAATCTAACTAGAGTTGCCGACTTGACAACTGGATCAACTAGACGAAAACCTCACATGAAAATTGAATCAAGTAGATGAGAGCTCTACATAATAACTGAATCAACTATTCCTCATGACTATGCAAATTTTTGAAGACTGCAAATTATTAGGGCGCACGGAAATGATCAGAGGTTAGTGACAAGCGGCTGTCTTCAAGACAGACAACATCTCAACGAGTGACAAGCAAGACAGAATGCTAGATGTGCTCGACTAAATAGTGTTATTCGGGCCGTTTAGTCGGTGCCGTGCAGGGTGGAGCGGGAGTGTTGTAAATCAGTAGGGATCCATCCCAGGGTAGCAGGGTTGGAGTGGAAAGCTGGCTCATCGTTATATGTCGACATGCTCGATCGGCCTCAAGTGACGGCCACAAACGAGAAGGATGGAATGCTGTATTACAAACAGAGAGAGAGTGAGAGATAGATAGGAAGTGAGGGTTAAGAGAGTGTAAGTGAGTGAGGAAGAGAGAGAGAAGCGTACGACACGGATACAGATGTAATTACTCGGGGTTGGCAATACGACCCAAACGCTTCCATCAACCAGTTCAGGACAAATTCATCGTCATTAGAGCCGCCTTGGCTTGATACTGGCTGTGGAAAGGAAACCCTACATTGGCTCACTGTTTTCCTCACCTCCATATTTCTTGCATCATGCTCCATCCAACCGCTGGCTCCAAATCCATGGATATGTGACTGGGACTACTAGTATTAAAAGTGTGTGCTTGAATTCAGTAATATCAGCCCCTATCTTATATAGTGCCTGGTTTCCCAACTTTTATTTATTTTTTTCCAGAGAGTGATTCTCACTTGAGCTTTATGATTGTGCGTGGACAATGAGACGAATTATGTTGAGATGAGTGGACCTACAGTTTGAGTTCAGTTTGATTTCGAACAGCAGTGTAGCGATTAATAGCAAGATTTTCTGTTTCAGTATTGAATGCTCGATTTTAAGAAAATGTAGAGAACTTGCAAATTATTAGCAATCTATATCTAATCGAATTAGATATGAGACACTCTCTCGTTACTCCTCTTTGATGGGTGTCCACTTCAAGTTAGCCTTACTGTCAACTCGATTATGAACAGCTTCAAAATCCCTTCAGTTTAGAATACAACAAAATTTGCAGGTCAAATCATTTATTTGTCATGTTCATAATTTTTTTCAATTACAGTCCTTTTTTCGGAACGGTCAGAAGTCTTTCAATTGTACTTCAGTTGTCAAAGACACATCAACAATCAGTGTAAAATCCATGACTTCTATCTCACTGTTTTCCAAAAATATATTCATGAAGGACATTCAACCTTTACCATTCCACATCATCATCTAGCCAATGAAGAGGAAGCGGAGAGATGTTTTTTCAGGTACGGTTATTTTAGGAGTAGGGGTTCAGTTTATGCAACCTTAGATTCTACACTTAATGATGATTGAATCCTTTACTGCATGCATTCAGAATGTAGCAGCATTGGTGAGGCGTCATTGCAATGTATTTATAAGTGGGAGACTCTATTTACAGTAGATTGTAACTCAGTGTACACTGTAGGCTTTACTGTAGGCCATGTATAGCAGTGGTCATGGCTAAACAGAGCATTGGTTATTATGGCAGGCAGAGTGCAATTGCTTGTTCAAGTGAGTGAACAGGCTTGCACTTGTGACAAATTCAGAGGACCTCTGGTGGGCAGGGCACATAGCCCTAGACTACGACGTTTATGTTGACTACGTGAATAAACTATTATTATTTTACTCCTGACGGAAAATTTTTCAGGAAAGAAAGTCGACGGCAACGAAAAATTCAAAGTTGAAGTAAAATGTTTCAATCCGAGAAGAATAGTCAAACTTGATGCTTTGCTATTTGTTTTGATGGGCATTTCTACCCTAATCACCATACCTGTGTGCATCAAAAATTTAATTCAATGTATGATTTATCCTCAAGAATTCTCTCCTGTACAACACCCAGGGTTGTTTAGGTTTAGGTTTTAAAGTGCCTGGCACAAAACTCACTATTCGATACCCTCATCGTAGGTACAAGCAATCAGATATTGATATGGCACAAGAGAATTTTTCTTACAAAATGATGATTGCCATTGCTCGCAATGGCGAGTGGCGAAGCATGGAAGTATTGCAGAATAGAAGGTGGTTCAATTCACAACAAGAATTGTTTGATAAATAGTGATAATGGATATGACATTGAAAATTATTCTTGGCATGCTGTCATATTTGGCAACGTGAATAAGGAATGGAATTATCTGTGTGTTCAAACAGTGATCACAGATTCAATGGTAATAACAGCTTTAGATTGTCTTGAAGGTATTTAGAAGAAAAATGTTTCATTGAAGCTTGGCGTTGGGAAATAATCCGAAGATCACTACAATTATTTTTCAGCTTCCGTGTATAGAATTAAACATTATTTTTTAAAGCTATAACATTCAATTGCTTTATTAGCAGTTAACTATAACGAGTTCAGCGATACGGTGGGATGTGCTTGTGATTTCAGGGGAGCTGAAGATTTGACCCTAGATGGAAGAAAATAGAATTCCCTAGAAGAAAGAAGGCAAATTTCATTTTGGAAAGACAAGGGATGTTTTTCGAATGAAAAATGTTGATCTTCGGAGGAAGTTAGTGGGAGGATTTGAAATGTCAATGCCATTTTTTTGGCTATCCAAACGATTTTTTGGCCGTAATGATATGGAAGAGGCCCTTGGTGATCAAATTTGGTGATGAGTTTGGTATCAAATCGTGAACCATTATTCTTCTTTCCACGTGCATCGAATTGAATTAAGAATTAATAGTTTTGGAATAAGGTAAGTTTAGAGACGCCGATGATTTCAAGAAATGTATTCTCTCTACTCAGTTCAAGCCATTTTCCAATCTAATGGAGTGGATGAAGATAAATAATTAATATACTTCAATCGGCATCGGAGAGTGCCAGTGTTGGAAAGTTCTGTTATAATTTGATAATGCACAATTTCACTTTAATGGATCTCATTTAAGAAGTATTCAAATTAAAAAATTCTGAATAAATCTAGTCTGTAGAGAAGTTCATCCTCTTCGAGCTCTTATAGATTCCATCAAGGATTGACTCACCATAAAAAGTTGCAAAGAAAGTAATTGGAAAGTAAAAAATTTTTATTTTCCCATTTTTTCTGTCAAATTATCACCTACTGACTAGAGATTGATGCTGGAAAAAACAAGTGATTGATATAGAATTGTAGGTGATTTTATCCTCTATAAGCCCTTTAGTCTCGAATTTGTCTTCATCCACTTCATTTGATTGGCTTCAACTCTGGAGAGAGGAAAAATTTCTTGGAATCTTCGGCGTTTTTGAACTTACCTAACTAATTTCGGAACTATTTATTTTTAATTTTATTCAATGTACGTGAAAAGAAGAATCCTGATCAACAATTAAGAATGTTTTTACGAATCGTCATCAAATACAGCCATTGCCCGTTCCTGTATTGTATACCCAGCATAATGATAATATGTTTTTCAATAAACGTTTTATGGGTGCAAATTTCAAACAGAGATTCTAAATTTGGATTATTTTTATAAAAAATTCGAATTTCAAGAGCAATGCGATTTCCTTCTCCATGTCATGGATGTGACTCCAAAAATGAATTTATCTCGGACTAGAGAGGCCTGTGATTGGTGAGAGTAGTCGCTAAGCTGTTACATGTACTATTAATGAAACTGGTGTAATAAAGTCAGCAGACGATGGGGAGTCATTCATGAATTATTTATATTGTAGTCCATAACGAGATAAGAAGGAGAGAAAGAAAAATCTGAAAGGTCAATTTCCATCGGAGCTAGCGCCTTTCTCTTCCAAATTCGACCCAATAAATCCTCGAAGACATCATTCTTATTGATAAGACGCCACCTGCTCCCAACAGTTGCCTTTTTCCCCATGTTATACGTCACCAGCCAATCTTATTCGCCATCTTTCTTCTGCCAGGCTGCGAATCACAATAGCCAAATTGGCAGTTATGCACAACGAGAAGCGGCCCGTTTGTTGGCGCGTTGCTTTGAATGAGACTCCACGTCAACAGTCGTCAGTCAGTCACGACCAACCAATGTTGCTGTCAAGATGGCAATCTCTTCAAAAACATACAATAATTTAAAGCAATGTATGTTCTGAAGTCACAAGAGTCGTTGATTCACGGAAACCAAAAAATATCTAAAATAATTATTATTATTAAACGAAAATCCCAATTAAATGCAGTAAATCACCCCGAAGACTTCTGCTACAGCAATTTTGACAACAGGGTGAACAACTAGTCGATGAGCGCTACTAAAATAAAAATTATTTGTCAGCCCGGGAATCGAACCCAGTACCTCCTAATTGCCGGTCAGAAATGCTTACCATTACACCAAACAGACAATCTCTGGGTAATTGTTTACCCTGTTGTCAATATTTGCAGTAGCAGAAGTCTTCGGGGTGATTCACAGCATTCAATTGGGATTTTCGTTTAGTAATAATTATTCATTAATTAGCATTTGAGCTAATACAACTTCCAATTTATTTCCATAAGTATCGAAACTTAAAAGATACCAAGAACATGAAATTTTGAATTTGATTATAAAAATTCTAGAATTTCTTAAAAATGTAGATCTTATTTTGAGGTATTTTTGTATGGAGGTTTAATAAGAGGGAAATATATTGATATTTCACAAGATATCTGCTTGGGAACAGCGAAAACTATTTTAAAACAGTGCACTTATTTTTAAACAAATTTGAAAGGCCAGTAGTTCTTACGTGCGCGTGTTTAAGTGCAAGCAATAAAAACGTTAATTTCTTACAAACTTAAGAAAGCTAATGTCGTCGCCATCTTTAATGCAAGTTATAAGCCCTGCACACACATCGATTCTTGTTCGTACGATATTATTCCGTCATTATGAATTCTATCAGATTAAACGGAACTTGACAAGCATCATCTGTTTAATCTAATAGAATTTATAAAGACGGCAAAATGTCGTACGAACAATAATCGGTGTGTGTGTAGCTAGCCTTATTGAAGCCTTTATGATCGTTATCTATACAGAGTGGGTGAAAAGTCCGAGAACGGTTTAATATCTCATACACAAAGGTAATTTGATAGTGGGTGTGATTGGGGATCCTACTCAAATTGAAAATACTACTTTACTATGACTTCAAAAATCTGGTCCACCATGATGGATCCGCCATATTGAATGCAACTTTATTTTTTTAAATAGGAAGATGGTCATGCGATACATGATTTCGATACGAAATTTCAAGAAAAAATTAATGGTGGAAACCCCACATCGATATCTCGAACCGTTCAGAAGATATTCATATTATGAATCAATATTATTCAAAGCAGAAAGGAGAGAAAAAAGTATGAGAACGGCTTAGTATCTCATGAAAGATTGTGATTCCAAGGTGGGTGTGATTGGGGATCCCTCTCAAATTTAAAATACTACTATACTATGACTTCAAAAATCTGGTCCGCCATATTGAATGCAACTTTATTTTTTAAATGGGAAGGTTGTCATGCGATACATGATTTCGATACAAGGAAAATTGAATGGTGAAAACCGCACATCGATATCTCGAACCGTTCAGAAGATATTCACATTATTAATCAATACCACTTAAGTATCTCATTTCTGATATGCATGATATTGATTAATAATGTGAATATCTTCTTAACCGATTGAGATATCGATATGCGGTTTCCACAATTCATTTTTTCTTGAAATTTCGTATCGAAATCATGTATTGCATGACCACCTACCTATTTAAAAAAAAAAAGTTGCATCCAATATGGCGGACCAAATTTTTGAAGTCATAGTAAAGTAGTATTTTCAATTTGAGTAGGATCCCCAATCACACCCACCTTCAAATAACCTTTGTGTATGAGATATTTAGCCATTCTCGGACTTTTCACCCACTCTGTATGTGTCAGGTTGGAGGTAAAGAGGTATAAGTATAGGAAAATGAGATTGGGTTACCCAAACCTGTTAATGTCTCATAAATACACTACGAGCACTAATTAGAATGATTTATGATTTTGTGGACTGTATAATCCAGAAATGCGATGTGTTATGTTCTTCACTAGTTCACTTGTCATCCTGTTGAAGCTAACTAGCCTTCGACCCGGAAATAGCCTCTCCTACTTGGAGCCCTCTCCAAAGGGTAGAGATATCTATAGCATGCCGCGCAAGTTTAATGCTAAATTAAATCACAACTGATAATATAAAATAATGCAGTCTATCTCTACTGGCTCATACGAAATTTTTGTTTCAATTGAGACAAGCCAAAAAAATGAAATGAATAAATGAAATTCTTAATTAGTTTGAATAATATTTGTTTATTGGCAATACTAACCACATGAATTTGATATTGATATCGTTCTCTCTATTATATTCATGAATATTCCTTGTTACTGTATCATATAATAACTTTGTTCCATTGAAAGTATTGAAGTATTCGAAAATACACTGGAAAACTTTTTAAAATAATTTGCTATAGGCCATAATGGTTTCTATTATCGACTAATTTAGAAAACTAGAATAAGCACTAATAAAACTTAAGCATAATCATGTTATACTTTTTGTTATGTTCAAATGCATTGTTATTCAGGGAAAAAATTACAAAAAAAACGCATAGGCCTATCACTCGAATTGACAGATGAAATAGCTGTTATGGATTACATACGAGTACATACTAGACATTATTTGAATGAAATTATTGAGATGTTATGAAGATAATTATTTTGCATCAAGATACTGGAATTTTAAATAAATTTCAAAGACAATCAACTTCTTATCCCTGTAGCAACTCTTACCGTCTTCAGCAATGTAGCACTTTAGTTCTCGAGTGAGTAAGATGAATAAAAACCATTCTAGTTTGACGATATAAAATGATATTCCCAGCACAAGATTGATATCAACCAAACAATGGTAGTATTGCAATATACTGCAAGTATAGAAGAGTCGATCACAAAATGAAATATTAATATTCGCCGCTCCACCGCCTCTGCTACTGACAAACATGATTTTGTTTATTTATCCTTATTCCAATCTCATGACGCAAGTGGAGGAAATTTTAATCTCTCCTGCGCCTCAACATCTCAGAGACTGTTGCTTCTGAATAGCACTCATATGAATATTATTCTCTCAATATAAAACTTCAAAGATTCCAATCATCCAGAATATTGTTAGTTTACTTCTTTATATATTCTTCAGCAAATATTCTTCAAATTGAATTCTTTTCCCATATAACTGAGTAAGCATTTTTTTCAAAGTAGTAGAATCGTAGAATGATTGCTATAGTTTAAAATTTCGAAAAATCTTATGATACAGAACTTGTTTACTTCATAATGTAACCACCTACTGCTCGATTCGAACATCTTGATGAAATTAGATAATTTGAACTTATTTGTGAAAGATTTGTAACTACTCTTTTAAAACTTAAATATGATATTTGACTAAGTTACAAAGAGTACTCACAAATTGAAAGTTTAAAACAAAACAGGAATAAAAGAAGATGAATAGAGCCGGCAGCTCGTTAAGTCATGTAGAGTACCTGTCATAATTCAAGTATTATCCATTTGGTAAGTACTATACTGGTAGGGTGTTCAGGTTGTTATTCAACGCAAATTGTCCCTAGACGTCTTCAAATCGATTCAAACGAAAACTTCAGCTGCTAACGGTGAAGCTTTTAATATCAACAATTCAATGGAAAAGCAATTATGTTAATAAATCCAAGTTGAAAACTTTGGCAAGGGAGCTGGAAGTTTTATCACCGCAAAAGTTTGTAATATGGCTGGTGAATTTCGCCGGCTGAAAGATGGCTGGCAAATCTGTTACCGTCTCGTGTTATTGTTTGCTTTTTATCGCGAAAGCCCCCTTCCCCTGCCCACGCAGATAAGCGACGCTGAGCGGTTGAGATTGCGCGAGGATTCTCCGATTCGGCTTCGACTTCAGATGCTCGCATGGATGCACGCCGATAATTCGACCAGCATTGTTCCAATGAGAAGGACTGATGTTATCTATAAGGAATGCTGACAGTTTGAAGTGAAACTCAAGGTAGCAACGCGCGTTTCTGCTTGAAAAGTATGCGTCGAGCCACTCGAGAAAACCGCGGTGGCGTCTCAAAACAACGAAATACCTCTTCCTCTTCGCTTCTTATCACGGCTGCAGCAACAATAACAGATTCTTACAAGCGCAATAAAAAGTACGACTTATTGGAGCAGATATTTCCAGTGGTGGGTTTTCCGGTTCTTCACAGGGGCTGCGAGATTATAGGAATGTAACTATTGTGGTAAAACAGGAATCAGGTGGAGAGGAGGAAGATGTAATGATTAAGGCCTATAATTTCGGAAGCAAGATTAATTTAAATCAAAGTGAATAATGTTTCGTATAATACAAAAATAATCATTTATCTAGGCCTATTCTCCACAACGCACTCTCGTCTGTCTATGATCATCAGAATCATCATTTCTGACCGAGCTTAGTGAGGTCTACGTTTCAACTTGGCCAAATTTGCATTTGTCTGTATGTATGTGACGCATTTTCGGCCGAACGATTGAATAGACTTTCATGAGATTTGACAGGAATGTTCCTGTTTGGATTGCGCGTAGACGTAGGTGTATTTATTTAATTTTTGTATTTTAAGAATAGTATAAAGGAAAAGGAATCTCTTCCATATTATGCAATGCTAGGAGAGTAATCCCTTCTACCTTCTACCCATTTCTCATCTACTACTACAAAAATCAGACTATAGAATTAATTAAATAAATCGGATGTCAGTTAATCAATGCAACTTGAACTATTCACTTTTCACTGCTTTCAACTCGGGCATTCGGACTGTCCAGTTGTCAGATTACTTAGCAACGTTGCCATTCTCCCTTCTATAATATGACATTGGACGAGGGGCTGTGGTTTATAAATGCGCGAGGTCTACTGTTCACGATACTACTATAGTGAGGACCGCGTTATTATGGTAGTGAAGGAAGAACCCCCTTCCCCACCCACCAAAAACCGATGACGCACCCTTGAATTAATCACACTCACATCATTGTGAGTTTATTTATTATTTGATAACTTTGACGAGCAAGAGTGACAAAATCATGTCAGTGATTTCAGAAGAACTCGAATAGGATTAATAGTTTTGGAGAAAGTCTCATTCACTGATCCATGTAACGATATTACCTGTTTCAATCATTACTTTCCAACAGTATCAATAACACTTATTTCTCATTGAGTTAATGCAAAATTAGAACAATTACTTGAAAGTAGTTAGTGTAAGAAGTTTTAACTTGAACAATTTTTCTAACAAATTATAGAAAAATTGTATCTGATATGTGATTGAGGATAAATATCCGAGCTCAGATTAAACATGTGAGAAATCTCATCTACTTCGAACAATATAAGCCTCTGATCGAACTTGTCGTTTTACATGGAAAACTGTGGAGTGTGCGTTTCGCCAAAGTTGGGCATTCTTGCTACTTTCAACCGTGAACAAGTTTAGCACTTGACACAAGTTTATCTACACAACACTCGCTTTTCAGAAAATCAATTTCCTCAGGCAGCTGGTTTTTTTTCTGCGCAGTGCAACTCGGGAGAACTGTGAGAGGAAATATTTTTGATGGCTAAGTCGATTAGAAACTTATCCGTAAACCGTTGAACTGTATTGCGGCGTCAAGATGTTGCGATTTGCGAAACCGCGGTTTGGAGAGTGGATGCAGGTGTGGGAGCGAAGTTGGTCTGGTTAAGCGATAATGAAAGGGTGCGAGCAAGCGAGTTTTTCGGCTGAACGATCAGAAAGTATGCTGAACAAAGGCTGAATTTATGGAAACTCATATCTGGAATGGGCGAGAAAGTCTCAGCGTATCAAGGTTTTCATATCATGTCGTGTTGTATTTGCTGACATGTGAATAAAATTCATTTCTCATTCACCTTGTAAGAACAGAAATTGGAATTTCCATTATTATTTATGTAGTGGAATCAATTTGAGTACAGAGAAAGAATAAATTGATAAAATTCCATCATCTCCAAGTGAATTGCATAAATTATCAATATAGTAGGCCTACATTATATTGATTTCAATCATTGTTACAATAAAAAAATATTTATTATATTATCCTAAAAATTATTATCTGGGTTGGTTGCTCAACTACATCCCAGAAGGCAAGAGAGACCGAGGGTGTTCAAAGAAAAGATACCGTGTAGATCAATATAAGGTTCAGAAAAGGTAGAGATGCCTAAACCCTGAAAGGTAGAAGAAGAAGGAGGAGATTATAAACTATTTTAGAAAATACTGTAGAAGTAAGAATACAATTTAATATAATTAAAATTATTATCTTCAATCTTACTACTACGATTCAAATTGATGATCCACATCAGGTGATTATCTGATGTGAATAGGTGAAAAGTAAACTTCCAGAGAACAGGTCAATCTCAATGGCCTCCTGTCAATCCTCCACAAACTTATACAGACTAAGTTAACATTGTGATAAGATTCATAGGTTTCTGTGTCCATTATTACAGGGCACACTACAAATGACAAGTTCAGGTACCCAGTGGATCATAATAAGTAGTAAACTATCACCTATGTGCACTGCACTGCACAGTACAGTGCGGAAAGCGTCAAGCCGCAGGTGCACATTCAGTCAGCTACAATGAAGGCCGACGTTTATGATAAATCGTCCGAAATTATAGCGTCGCTACACTGTTCCGAGTCCTTCCCAATGGGACCTCACTTCCCTAGCCTGCTATGCTGAATATATGCAGCCTCTTGTGTCATACATACTCCCTCTCTGCATTTCCCTTAGACAGGAATTGAAGGCTCACTAAATATATATATATTTCAATACATGTACGTACTCTCCATTCACCATGCCTCATCCGTAGATACTCCGAGGACTGCAAGACAAACATATTCAAATAAGACTGGAAATTCAAATTTCCTTTTCAATATTTTTAGAGATCTGTAATACTAACTAATAATTCTTTCAAGAGTGAAAATTCGAATTAAGTGTGTTAAAAGTGGAGTTTATTATACTAGTACAAGATAAAGAAATACAAAATATAAACATTTGAAAACCTATAAAAACATAATGCATTCAATAGAAAAGTACTAATAGTTAATTAGTTTGCTTCCATAAAGCTGGTGTTATGAAAAAAATACTGATTTAAACTGAATTAACCTGAATCATGAAAATCTTTAGAATAGAACTAGGAATAATATATTATAGCAATAACTATTTTGAAGATTCTTATTGATCTTCATGCATTCGTAGTTAATGAAAGCAAATGATGATGTTTCTAATAGTTTTTTCAACTTCATTCATAAATTTGGTTCATATATTTTTGAAATGTGTAAGCGAGTGAAAAGTAGGCAGTGACAGGTAGGCGTATTGTAAAATTGTTTACTAATAAGCTATTTCACATGTCTCCCATAACAATCTCCTGCAACCTGATACACAATCACAGATACTTTCATTTCAATTGAAATGTATTTGAAAAGTTTCAACCGTTTGTCATAATTTCGATTAATTGTAATTTGTGCCATCGTTAACTGAACTTAATTTAGCATTTTGAACATGCAATTAGGATCAGGGACAATGAGAACGAATCCAGACAGCCACCACTCCAATCAACCGTTATTAGGCCTACCGTCTGTTGATCAATAAATCATTTCATGTGACTGTTTTCTTGTTTTAGAACAAACGCAACATGGATAGCGACAGATCTGGGTGAACTTATTTTGACCCAGTTTATAGGTACGGCATCGATAAACAGAAACAGTTTTGGAAGCTGGTTGATGAGAACAATAACGAGTAATTTCCATCTATCAAGCCATCAATCCAACCAAAACTCTGGGCTTGACATTCGAATGATTTGTCTTTATTACAAAAGGTGTATTTTGTTTATTCCAGTTGGTTTTTCTAGAATACAGTATTTTCATATCTTTCTACTTAAATTCATGACAAAAGTTAAAATTGTAGTAATTGTTCAGATCATTTTCTGACTACCGGTATATCAGAGTAGTGTTATAAATATAAAGAAAAAGAAAAATCTCAGTACCCTTTTTGAAATATTTTATCACAACATTTTTTAAACATTTATGCCATTTTCAAGTGATATGAAGTAAATAAATACTGCTGGAAGATTCTTATTTTGATCATATCTATCAAAAATGGGGTTATTGGTTTTGATAGAATCATGCGAATTTAAACCCAAAATTTACAGTCCTAGTTCATAAAAACATATGAATACACAAACATATGATCAAAATAAGAATCTTCCAGCAGTATTTATTTATTTACTTCATATCACTTGAAAATGGCATAAAAAAGTAAATTCGTATGGCTTTTGTTGGTGGGGAGTCCCTTGCGGGAAGGTCCCACCGCCTGAATATATAATTTAAGCCGTCAATGGGCCTTACGACTGTCATACTTCAGCCGGGACCGACAGTTTAACGTGCCCATCCGATAACACGGGAGTGATCTGGTTAAAAAACGTTTGGTATTGAGAGGGTTTGAACCCGGGATCTCTATGCTGCTACGCAAGCACTCTATCCACTAGATCACGGATCACTCCAAAAATGTCTGAAACATGTTAAAATATTTTAAAAAGGGTACTGAGATTTTTATTTTTCTTTATATTTATATTACAAGTAGCCCTATACAGAAAAGAGATAAATACGATGTTACACAGTAGTGTTATTTGTCCAGTCACTATATAACCTAGATTGGTGCTTGAAATTGTAGTTCTGATTTTTCAATATGTTGTTTTGATACATAAAAGAAGTCCAGAACCAACTTTTGTATGCAATTTTCCTTCTGCTGAATACAGAATGCCTCAAAAACCTGAATTTTTTGTTCATCTTCCTGATTTCAGCGATTTCCGCAAAAACCAGCCATTGGACAAAAATAAATATGAAATCATTCATCTTCATCTGGGATAAGTACTGAGTTAGAATCTTTCAAAAATTGATTGCATTTTTATGAATTTCTGGTTTTAATCAACAATAACCTGTGTTTTCACTATATTAATGTATAGTTCAAAATCTCTCTGGCTGTTATTTTGTGTTCTATAATCTGACACCAGGTAGACCTTTCTATCTCAGATAGATTTCAAGGTACACTTTATAACAAATTCCCTCGCACTTCACCGGTTGATTTCTATGGATCCACCTGTTGTTGGTAGTAGCCTACATTAGTTAAATCAGCCAAGCTACAAAAAACTGAAAAAACCACAGAAAGGAAAAAATCCAGTCATGCCAAAAAGAACAAAAACACCAACACCAAAAACAACACAAAGAAAAAATGCAACAAGCACAACAACTATTGAGTTGGGAGTGGATATAATTGCATTATTACTAGGTCGAACACGGAAACAACGATTACACTTAAAAACACAAATACGAATAATAGAGCGAGCAGACAGTATCCAGAATTTCTGGACAACAATAACGAAGGTCCAGCATGACAGTTCTTCTTGTGATGATAATCAATCAACATCGATACGAAAGTGTCGGATTTTGGTAAGATCATCTGATGACAAGTCTCAAATTCCAGTCCAGCATGAGACAAACGACCGCCGACGCAAATCACACCTTTATCAATGAATGGAGACAGGCGACGTAGGCGCATAGAACAATCTTCTCCCTTCTCCAATTGCACAAATTCAGATGAAAAATGTATCTTCTGTACCACTTTACATAGATACCTCTCAGCAACATCGAAATCTGATTCTTCTGATTGGGGTAAGATTCGTAAGAATTTGAGAACAAGAATTACAATTCTCAAAAGACGACCATAATCCGAACAACGACCAATCATGAATATACTGCATTGCTGTTACAATCAGGAGATTTTGTGACTGTCAACACTGACGGTTTTTCCCCTCGGTGGATCCACTATCTCTTCCATTTGAGTTCGAACGGGCCAATCGCATTCGTCCTCTGCTATCCATGATGGACCTGAGAGCCACAACGGAAAGTTCACAAGCTCAACTGATGATAAACTCTAGACAAACAATCAGCGGGATTTTCAATTCCGGCAACATGCATCCACTCCTGTATACAAGAATCCTGTATTTTTGCGACGCGATTACCAACAAAAGTTTGCCATTTCGCGGATGGAGCATTAATCCAACACAAGGTGACTGTCGAATCAGAGAGTGCGACAATACGAGACACATGACAACGTTCACTAATAATAGTGACTACTGAATTCATGAGTTCTGCCAACAAGAGTGCCACACACAACTCCAAACGAGGTATTGAAACAACTTTAGATGGTGCTACCTTGGACTTGGAACACAATAATACAACTCTTGACTCCTTGCTCTCCTTCTGCGACTTCACATAGATAGCTGCACCATAACCAGACAATGATGCATCACAAAAACCAATCAAACTGATGTGAGAATCCTGAAACAACCAACATGACGTGGAACAGCAAATTTCAACAATAGAGGCAACTCTTTTTGACAATTCTCCAAAGAGTGCAGATAGACTCAGGCGGCTTCTCGTCCCAATCCACTCCTAATTTCCACAGTTTCTGGACAAGACATTTGAGAAATAATGTAAACGGTGACAAGAGACCAAGTGGATCATAGATACGAGCCATCACTGACAGAATAGAACGCTTAGTAGCGACGACCTCACCACACTTGACGGAAAACTGAAACAGATCAGTACTAGGTTGCCAATTCAATCCCAAGATAGCCAAGGAGTTGTCTGCTTCGAAATCCTTGTACGAAACGATTTCTTCCTCCGAGAATTTCTCCAACATTGATGGTGAATTTGAAGTCCACTTTGTGAGCGAGAAACCTCCTCCCTCAAACAGCTGCTTGGACTGACGATACAGCTCCGCGGCCTCTGACTCTGTTTCGACAGATGTGACTAAGTCGTCCATGAACATGTCTCTTGGTATTCTCGCCTTGGCTGCTGGAAAACGATTTCCATCCTCCTCTACAAGCTGGTGGACGGTGTGAAGCGCCAAATAGGAGAACTTGAAACACCAAAAACAACACAATTGAGCTGATAAATTTCGATCGGATCCTCCGGCGAAAATCTCCACAATACAAGCTGATAACGATGGCAGGAATCCTCCACTAATATCTGTGATACATTTGTTTAATGTCGGCAGTTAGTGCGATTGGAACAAACAAAAATTAACTAACAAAACAAAAATGTCAGTCTGCAATTTGGGACCAGCATGAAGAACCTGGTTCAATGACAAACCCGATGATGTTCTGGAACCAGCATCAAATACAATTTGGATGGGCGTGGTAGTGCTGCTTGCTTTCACGATGGCGTGATGCGGTATGTAGTAACCACCTCGGTCTGTCTGATCTGCTACAAACGACATGTGACCCTGACGTAGGTAATCGATCAATATTTCATGATATGAAATACGAGTATTGCTGTCAAGCTCTAGTCGTCTCTCCAAAGTCAGCAGTCTGCATTCGGCGACAGCATACGAATCTCCCAAGCTGCTGGGCGGCTCCGCAAATGACAAGGCAACAACAAAACGACCAGAATTCACACGATGTACAGACTTCCGAAAATTTACCTCACACTCCAACTCTTCCGGTTTCAGTTGACAGCTTGGTGCAGGGCACGATTCCAACTCCCAAAAACGTTCCACAAAACTATCCAATGATGGACTATAACGAATGGACTACAGATGGCTGTAAAACAATTGACACATTCGTTGTTGAAGTGAGAATCGGCGCTCTCCCCATCAGAATGTGACCAAAGACACTATTAACAGTCATCAATTCGTGCGATTCACCTATACTAGGACTCCCACGCAGCAGAAGTGAGGAACTAACTCCGCACCAATGATGCCATCTATTCTACTAGGAAGGTAGAATTTGTCGTCAGCCAGTGTGAGATTTTCAAGATGATGAAGTTTGGATCTGTCGATTCACAAGAAGGCAACTTGTCGATGATTTTATCTACCACTGTGGCATCCATCGAAAACTTGACAGTAGGATCCAACTTCGACTGAATCGACACACAAGTACGACCTCGAACTTCACTAGTACCACCACCGAATCCACGAACAACGGTTTTCATGGGCTGGAATGGTAGTCTCAAACGCCGACACAATTTGGCTGTAACAAAATGACACTGACTCCCGGTGTCAATCAAGAAACGAACATCACAAAGCTGATCATTACAATCTCGAACATGTGCAGTGACGGTCGACAACACAACGGTCGAATTTTCTACATCGTTGGATGTAGAACAACAACTAATAGGGATGTGCCACCTGCCTTGGAGTTCGACGAGGACGCAACACCTTCATTGGAACTTGATCTGGAAAAGTGCAATAAAGAATGATGAGATTCTCGACATTGAGCACACTGAGTTTTACTACGACAATCTCTACTCAAATGATCCACATCAAGACAACGAAAACAACAAAACTTTCCTTTAATCAAACAATAACGATCCCAAGGAGTCATTTTCAAGAAACTAGCACAATCTACTAACCGATGACCCGGTTTTGAGCACTTCAGACAATTGGCTTTTACTAGATGCACATTATTAGATTGAACCACAAACACCTTGATTTATTATCCTTTTGTGCCTCATATTAAACGATTCAGTCTGTTCTCATCAGAAGGAAGAGTCTTAATTTGCTTTTCAATGAATTTGACATAATCGGCATAAGTTGGCATAGCCTTGTCAGTACGGCGATTCAAAATTTCTACGAGAACTTGGATCCAGCAATCTCAAGCCATGATAGAGGAATATCGAGTCTGACAAATCAGTGAGTTTCAATCTCTTCACTGCATTGATTGAACTGCAAAACCCATCCAAAATCGCAATACAACCTGCCTTTGATTCTGATTTTATTGGACGAAATTCAAAAATTTGTTTGAAATAGGCATTGACTTGCGCCCGTGGATCGTTATAGCGGGTCATAATGCCTGCCAAATTATTTGATAATTGTTAGCCAATAGTGGCAAATGACGACAAATATTTGCTGCTTGTCCAGTAAGTCTACTTACAAGATATTGGACCTTCTGCTGATCATTCAAACTCTTGTTGTCATGTACCAATGCCTTAAATAGTTCATAACACCAACCATTGAGTCTGGTTCCCATCAAATTTCGGAAGGTCGATTAAGGCAGTACAGACTCGGACACGACCGGCTGTGCACTAGCTGCTGCAGCTGCCGAAGATTGAGCAATAGCATCAGTCGCCTCTTTCTGTTTGAGAGTGTTAGCCGCTACTTCAATATACTGAAACAGATCTAGGTGTGAGTCGTGAATGCTACAACATAATCTTTATTCAACTCAAGTTCCACTCATTAACCACTAATTCTGTCTTTTCATAATCTGAAATGGTCTGAGACACCCAAGGATACAACACTAAAAATTGCTCAGCAACTTTTGGATCAGAGACATTTTTAGACAGTTCATAAATCCTTTGCAATCTGGCATACAATGTTCCAGTTTAGCGCGATGAACCCTGATTTGTTTCTGTAATTTTTCCTCCATCTTGAACTCATACACAAAACAATTCAGCCCCAACATACAAACACAGACAAAAAAAACAAGAATGAGTTCAAAACTAAATGGAAGGAAGAATCACGACTAGTAAGTTATCAAAGTTGAACTTTGATTATCAATTCACAAGATAAGTTACTGCTGAAGACAAAACTATATGATTAGATAATGTTCTTCCAACAACTCACAAACAAACGATAACTTGTTGAATTGAACAAACAAAATCATACTGGTGATTAACCTTCACTAACATGTACAATACAAATGGACAATACAAATTTCCAACAAACAAACAAATTCCTGAAAAAAGCACAATGAGCCTAGTTTCAGGAAAATTACAATTTTAACTGAAATAAATTTAATTTCAGACAAATACAAATTGACAAGAAACCTTGCTCTCAGAACAAGGCTACAACAAACTAAAGTTGAGCATAGATCAGACCATTCTGAACATGCCAACATTGGACAAATACGAAAACTGCTGAAATCCAATGTGTGTGAATTAATCAATAAATTACAAATTTAAATTCATCACGGTTTGGAGGATCAAAAATGTTCTGAACAAAGCTCAGGCTAGAGCTACTAGAGGACTGTAATTTACTATTTAAATAATCAAATTAATCCAATTTTGTCTACTTGCCCTTCGAAGCCTTTATTAGGTTTTTTGGTCAGATTCAAGGTGGGAAGAAATGTGGGAAAAAGACAGGTTTCCGCTTCCAGGCTGTTTTTCCGTGTTCAACTTGCAGGCTCTGTATTGTATTCTGAACAAAGCTCAAACTGGATTCTTTATAAATTCAAATCTGATTCAAATTAATTCAATTCAATACTATTTACGCTGTTATACTCAATTCACACACACTAAACTCAAACAATCAATTACAAGAAATTTCCGATGGAAATTACATGACAAAATACAAATTTGCTCTTGCACAACAACGGGGTGACAAGACAAGACCAAAATGGACGACTGCAAGAACGACTGAACGACTGACGAAAAAAAGATGACTGGGGCTTTTTTCTTGACAAACCAAAAACAGCTGGACAGTCGGCACTGGTGCCAACAAACCTGCTATTGGCAAAACTGCAGTCAGGGATTTTGGCGCTATGATTCGAATGCTCTGGCCGGACCAATGTTGAAATATTTTAAAAAGGGTACTGAGATTTTTATTTTTCTTTATATTTATATTACAAGTAGCCCTATACAGAAAAGAGATAAATACGATGTTACACAGTAGTGTTTATTTGTCCAGTCACTATATAACCTAGATTGGTGCTTGAAATTGTAGTTCTGATTTTTCAATATGTTGTTTTGATACATAAAAGAAGTCCAGAACCAACTTTTGTATGCAATTTTCCTTCTGCTGAATACAGAATGCCTCAAAACCTGAATTTTTGTTCATCTTCCTGATTTCAGCGATTTCCATTTTTTTGTCTATTATCAACTGATTGATTTCTGGCTCTAGCCATAATAATAGTGTAGTCATCCAAGCTCCATAATGGCTAAGATTCACAGCCTCAACCTTCTTGGCAACAATATAATATTATTTTATTCTATTGTTTTGTAGTCCCATATTGCAATTGTGGAGAAAAATGTATTTAATTCGAGCGTAAAGCGTAAAACTTCTTTATTACTTTCGCAAACAATTTTGCTCAAGCAACAAAGTCTTTAACGCTCTTTATTTACAAAAATAGCTACCTATCCACATTGTTCAATATCAACATGCATAATGAAACAATATGAAATACAACGAATCAAGTGGACAACAATGAGAAAAAAGCTCAAGCTGCTTCGGCAAATTATGATTATACAAAACTAATAGCTTCATACACTGATTATAAAAAAACATTATTTGATAATAGTTGCGATTCAATAGTGATAATATTCTACTAACTTTGTTGTGGTGGTCAATCATAATACTAGAACATAATTCACATCGTTATGAATTTATTATCTTGAACTCATTGAATTTTTTCCTGTAAAATTAGTGTTGTACCACCAATGGAAATGGAGTGGAATTTTATGGAAATAAAGTGGAATATTAACAAAATTTCAAGTCGATCTCTTCAATTATGGTGTTAAACTCCTACCGTTGGAGGTTGAATGAATAAATAAATAGGCAAATGTATATTGATGAATGACTGTATCTAAAAGCCTTTTACCATCTGAAGATAAAACATTAACACCAGCATTCAGGGGCACAAGAATCAATACTAGTATATATTATTGAAAAAACCTATGAAAATATGTTAATTGAATGAAACTGTTATGATAATGAAATCTCTTCAGATACATCATTGAAAAATGTTAGGATTGCTATAAAAGTGATATTGGTGATGAAAATGCTAATAATTGATTATAGTAATATTTATGAATATCAAAGAATTTCTCAATGTTTATTATATCATTCAAAGAATTGTTCCAATAGAGTTCATAAATTTTGTAATTAATTTTCTTTGAAAGAAGGAACTTTTTAAAACATTTGAAATGAAATTTATTTGTCAAAAAATTCATACAATACAAAAATTTGAAATAGACAAGACTTACAAAAACACAATATATTAAAGTAAGAAATAACATAAAATAGAACTTGACTAATCATGAAAACCTAAGATAAAAGTAGAATTTTTTAGGCGCCACCAGCAAAAGAAAAAATCTTGCCCGCTGGTGGGAGTATTTATATAAATAAATAAATAAAAACAATAACTTGAAAAAAGTATCAACTAGAAAGAATAAACTAATAAATATATAGATAGCTTAAAAACGATGAAAAAAATTGAATAAGAAAAAACAAATATAATTGACATTACCACCATTCCGCTCCCAGTGAAAAAAAGAAAAGATTTGCTATCATTATCTATTGATCTTATCAGTAGATTATGTCACGGTAAACAGAGAGACATGTGTATCAATTTATGTTCCTCATTATGGCAGACGATATCATTTTCAAGTGCAATAAGATACTTTGAGCTAATAAGGAGGGAAACTTGGCTGGAAGTTTGGGATTTAGTGGTGAATGCAGAAGTTTGAGACTTGTGATGCTTCTTGCCAGGTCCGCGAGAAATAGCAAATATCTCCGAGAATCTCGCAAGAAGCTCATTAAAGCTCGCTTCATGTTGCTATCAGTCGATATGGGATGGCAAGCGAAACTTCTGTAATTCCTTTAGTGACGCTTTTTGTAGCCTGAAATATAAACGGTCAGAGCTGGTCTTGTGGAACTTTCGACGTTCTAGGTCAGAAAAAGCAAACAAAAATGAGTGGTTCAATTCCGAAGAAAAACAAACTGGCCACTTCAACTCCCTGAGCCCTGACAAGCACCTGTGCAAAATTACAGTGGCAAAAGAAGCAGCTTCTGAGAAAAAATTAGTGGGGTTGATGATTGACAGTGACAGCAAAAGTAAATCATTTTAATTGAATTTGAAGAGTCCTCAAGTTACTACTCGTAGTTGTCTATATGGAAGAGCTGAGTTTAATTTATTGAATTGATTATATAATTATTTAAGATAGACATTGCAAGCCTTATATAAATTTCAATATTTAATATCACACAAATGCCCGGGTTGGTGAAATTAGCATTATATGTTTGTTTTTGTTTTAACAATCATTCTTTTTAAATGTCTTTGTGTTGTTTCAAATGGATTCTGGGAAAGTGTATGAGAAACAATAGTTTTAAAAATCTAAATTTGGAATTACTGCAGAACAGAGCATGAGTTTTCTTCAAATCCTCCAAAAGAACACTATACGGGTCTCATTCTTATTATTTCAATTAAAACGTTTAAAACAATAATAGAGAAAAGATACTTAGCATAAGAAGATATCTCATGGTATAGATTGTTAATGTTCCAAATTTCAAGCCGATTTCTGTTAACTTGAGCCGATTGCTGCCGACTACTATTTATTATTACTGTTTTGGCCGGGTGAGAGTGTGAGAACGACACAGTATGAGAGACTACCAGCGTCACATAGCTTTACAAAAAAGAAATACTACAGAAGTATCAGCTTGAGTTAACAGTGGAATTTGGAGTATTAGCCCTAAACCATGGGATATCTTCTTATGCTATCTTTTCTCTATGATAATACACTGCGAAAAGGTCTGTTTTTGACCCTTTCTTCATCCGCGCACTCATAAAATCTGTCTCAAATCATAGCAGATCAAGTGAAGGTATAGAAGATTGCCACTGTGAACAAAACAACATGTTCTTTTCTGAGAGTAATATAATTTTTCTTTAATAACGTAATAAATTCTAACAAAGCGAGGATATTGTATCATGAAAACTCTGTATTTTTTATAATGGTGTAATGCTCTATTTATTTACATTGAAAAATCTCATTTCTATTATTGCATTATTATTCGCTAGTAGGCCTAGGCTTATCTAGTGGGTTCCTAATACAACATGAACATGTATATTTGACACTTTCCTACCACAGTTTAATCCACATTGATAATGTTAAATTTTCAAATAAATTCTGATGTCTAGTCGAATAGATTGATTCATATAATGTACATTGATTAATTATTGATGATGATGATCGATTGAATTGAACATTTCTATCAAACTATTCAAATAGAATACATATTGTATGAAGGCCATGTAAACTCCCTACTGAGAATATTATCTGGAACTTTGAATTATTATTAACATGAAAATATGTTTCATCTAATGTTCCTTCAAAACATCCCCACATCATGAACTCAGCCTGACGTGATAGGATGCTGTAAAAAATGGATGTGAGTCTCATGTAATATTCATCTCTAAATGCATCCGTTCCTTAGAGCTGTGAAAAATAGCTATCATTACAGATGCTCTTCACAAATACCAACCGCAAATTTGAAATGGAAGAAAAATCTTCAAACTATGAATCAAATTCTATAAGAATCATTTCCATTTAGATAGCATTTTTTATAGATTGAGCTACAATCAATTTCCTTCAAAATAAACTGGCGAGAATCATTGTGATGGAGGCCTCTATTATTCACTTGAATTTAGTTACTTAGTGGACCTCGATAACTTCACTCGCCTACAGTATCTGTAGACATTATTATTATTATTATTATTATTCTGAAAACGTCTTCTATATCAATATATATATATATATATATATTATATATATATATATATATATATATATATATGTATATATATATTCTTATTATTATATAAAAGCGAAATGGCACTCACTCACTCGCAGAACTAAAACTCTACCGGACCAAAAACGTTCAAATTTGTTAGGTATGTTCAGTTGGCCCTTTAAAGGCGCACTAAGATATCTTTTGGCAATATTTTAACTCTAAGGGTGGTTTTTAAGGGTTTAAAGTTCTTTTAGCATGTATATTCTTCTTATTCCAATATCTTAAAATTATAATTGAAAAAATGTCCATACCATATGTTAATATAGAACTGTAATCTAGAGAGAGTACCTCTTCGAAACAGTGTTGTTCTGGTAACTAAATTAAAAATTTTGTCAGGTTGGCATTAACTTGAGTTGACTTTGTTAGGTTGGCACCAAGTTGAAGATTGAAATGCATTTATTTATCCAGGACCTCCTAAATACCAATTTATCCAATTAGCCAAAATTAGCGTTTTCTCAGCTTTTCTGCGTTTCCTCACCTTTTTCAATAATTGATGGAAATATATTTGAAAAAATTCAGTACACAGGTTTAGCTGAGGTGGAAGAATTTTGTTCGCCAAAGATACGGCCGATATAGTAACAGGTGTTTTTCGAGATCAAATTGACATAATACGTTCAAATTCGGTACAGAGGTTCCGCTGAGGCCTACATGCAGGCGAGCGAAGCGAGCCCGCTGATCTCATTTTCGGACGATCCAGTCGGGGGTCCAGGGCTAGACGGATATGGCGAGCGAAGCGAGCCTGACGGCTAGTAATAGATAAGACTACAAACACATCTAATACAAGTTATCACTCCACCTTTTTGAACAGAATGAAAGATTAAGAATGAAGAGTTCTATATTGTGTCTAAAAATGTGAAAATGTCATGGAAATGTCGTTTTCAATGTGAATAAAATAGTCTTGAAGAACCAGCCAGAACTCTCATCACTCATTATCATCCGTCTCATTATCAACGCACAAGCCTAGAACTCATATGGGTATCACCCTCAGAAAAAAAATGACATGAGTAAAATTTTTCACGAACATTTTTAACAAGGCTGAAGGCTGTTTTAATGAACGAACGAAACGAAGCCAGTCCAAACTTGACGAACGAAACGTTCTGTTTACGAGCACCTTACTTTCTTGTTTGCTAGCGGCGCATTTTTGATTGAGAAATGCGTGGCGCGTATGTCTTTACCCAGCTCTAAAAAGTAGTTGGTGATATTAACAAAAAATAATGTGTCGGCTAAAGACGCGGCGCAGTCTTTTGTCCCTTCCATGTTTCTCTAAGTTGCTTACAGACTTGTGCTCCACAAGCGTGTGTTTTTCGCTCGTTGAACTCAAATTTCGTCGATAATAGCCCGTATAACCCATTTCATAAATTTCGAATCCCCACTTTTGATTGAAATTCTTGAATGAACCTTTTGTTTCACTACACTGCACTTTCGTTGGCTTGGGGTGAACTGCAAGTTGGTTTGGGGTCACACATGAACCGCTGTAAATAAATGTATTACAGCATTAATTTCCAACTCTTCCTACAATTCACCAAAAGCTAAAACAGGAGTTATCTATTGATTACATATTATTCAAATTTTCTCATTCTTTTTGAATCCTCATTTTATATAAATTTTCACCTTTAAACTACTGATTCTTTGTATCAGAATTAATGGATCTTCCTTCACAAATAATTCAAAAGTTCTGGTATAATTTCATAAATTAGCGATCAGTTAAAAGCCTTGACGCCATGAGAAAACACAGTCAGAAAAAATATAACTTTAGAAAGTCTCAAACTTGACATAATATTAAAACTTACATTCCAATTTAAAGATTATCTTCCTGATTTTCAGCAATACTCTACGATAATATATCTTCAGAAACAATAACTCAAATGTAACATAACTGAAAACTTTCTTCTCTACTTTCTGTAGACTACTTCTTTAGAAAAAAAATATAATAAATTATCTCCCATCACTAATAAAATCAAAATGACTATTCTCAATCAAAATTATCAACTTGAACAATAACAGGCTTTGTTGATACAATACTCTGGTGGAAGTTTCAATTAATTAGATTCCCTAAATTATATTTTGACCTTATTTTACGTACCTTAGCGATTATTTGAAGAAACAATTATTTGTACATGATGAAGCAACACAATTAAACTTTTCAGGACATGACACTACTAAAAAATTTAAACTTTAATAGTAATAAAACTAACTCCTACATTAACCAATAATATTAACTTGCCCAAAAAGGGCGAAACAAAATGACTACAGCTTTACTCTCGTAGTGCTCCTAGCAGAGTGTCCTCCGAAACGTAATCTGGTCTCTCGGCTGGGGAATCGCCCAACTTCTGTATTTAGAAACAGGTCTCCTATTGGGCGAAGGAAATCAATTTGACCAATCGTCGCGTGGCTTCTAGAGCCTTAGGACCAAAGAGTAACTGCCAAATCATTAGTTTGTTATAATTGTAATACTTGCTGTTTTCCAACTTATCGCACTCTAATCGCGACAGGAAGGCTAAGTTTTAAAGATAATTCCATAATCTACATTCCTCGACGACTCGGAGCCACAATTTTTAAATAGCTATTCTGGGAAACTCGAAGTCATTGCCGTTCATCATAGAGAGAGAAAATAATTTATTTCGCTAACTCACTTACAATAATGGTTCTAGCCTATTGCGTATTAAATTTACTATTATAACTTGGGAAAAGGCCTGAATTAAAAATCTGGTGTGGTACACTCACACAACTTTCTTTGCTCATTGAACTATAAGCCTCATTATCAAACGAGAATAATTTAGGGGAATAACATAATGACAATTGACGGCAACATATTTGCAACTACGATCAGACTACTGCTTATGTGTATATAAAATTGTTTTCAGAGTACTTTTTCCTTTATGTAAATTGTGTAATTCGATGATTACACGGTATATGGAAGAAGAAAAAGTAAAAACCTACCTACCTCATGCACGAGAAGGAGGTTACAAAGTCCATTTCTCAAGGATTGGGTGGACCCTTTATTAGTACCCCAGGAAGTAGACTCATGTCAGTTAATAGAGCTAATAAATAACTATACAGGGTATGGATTTGAAAAAATCGTTAGAGCCGTTTTTAAGAAAATCGTGAAAAACATGGCTTTTTAGTCATTATCCGCCATTTTTCTCAAGAATATTACGGAGCTCCTGAAATTTTCCCAGAAATGAGACTCATGTCAGTTGATAGGGCTTATAAATAGCTATCCATGGTATAAATTTGAAGATAATCGTTGGAGCCGTTTTCGAGAAAACCGTGAAAAACATGGCTTTTTAGTCATTATCCGCCATTTTTCTCAAGAATATTACGGAGCTCCTGAAATTTTCCCAGAAATGAGACTCATGCCAGTTGATAGGGCTTATAAATAGCTATCCATGGTATAAATTTGAAGAAAATCGTTAGAGTCGTTTTCGAGAAAACCGTGAAAAACATGGCTTTTTAGTCATTATCCGCCATTTTTCTCAAGAATATTACGGAGCTCCTGAAATTTTCCCAGAAATAAGACTCATGCCAGTTGATAGGGCTTATAAATAGCTATCCATGGTATAAATTTGAAGAAAATCGTTTGAGCCGTTTTCGAGAAAACCGTGAAAAACATGGCTCTTTAGTCATTATCCGCCATTTTTCTCAAGAATATTACGGAGCTCCTGAAATTTTCCCAGAAATTAGACTCATGCCAGTTGATAGGGCTTATAATTAGCTATCCATGGTATAAATTTGAAGAAAATCGTTAGAGCCATTTTCGAGAAGAACGTGAAAAACATGGCTTTTTAGTAATTATCCGCCATTTTTTCCGCCATCTTGAATTGAATTTTATTGAATTTCTTATTGTCGGGTCCTCATGTTATAAGGACCTTAAGTTTAATTATTTCAAGTCAATCGGTTAATTAGGAATGGAGTTATCGTGTTCACAGACATACACACATACACACACATACACACATGCACACACACAGACCAATACCCAAAAATCATGTTTTCGGACTCAGAGGACCTTGAAACGTATAGAAAACTTGAAATTGGGGTACCTTAATTTTTTTTGGAAAGCAATACTTTCCTTACCTAAGGTAGTAGGGCAAGGAAAGTAAAAAAGTTTTAAAAATGTTCATGTTTAGACCTAAAATTACAAGTGTTCAAACCTTTCCCTTTGTGAGCGAAAAATTATTATTTTATTAACATAGTACGTTTTTACTATAATAGAAAGCTATATTAGGAATCTGTTGTGGAACACTCACACAACTTCCCTTGCTCATATTTGAAACTATGATCAGACTTCTGTATATGTGTATATATAATTGTTTTCAGATTACTTTTTCTTTGTGTGAATTGTGAAATTCGATTATTTTTTTAGTCGTCATTTTTTTAAACAGCTGTTCCACTCATGAAATATCTCGACTATGTGTTCTTTTTATGAACTGCGCTACCTACCTACCTCATGCACGAGAAGGAGGTTACTAAGTCCATTTCCCAAGGATGGGGTGGACCCCCCATTGGTTTCCCAGGAAGGAGACTTATGCCAGTTGATAGAACTGATAAATAACTATACAGGGTATGAATTTGAAAAAAATCGGTCAAGTTATTTTTGAGAAAATCGTGAAAAACATGGTTTTTTTAGCAATTATCCGCCATTTTTCTCAAGAATATTACGGAGCTCATGGAATTTTGTCAGAAATGAGACTCATGCCAGTTGATAGTGCTTATGAATATCTATCTATCTATGGTATTAATTTGAAGAAAATCGTTGGAGTCGTTTTCGAGAAAACCGTGAAAAACATGGATTTCTAGTCATTATCCGCCATTTTTCTCAAGAATATTACGGAGCTCCTGAAATTTTCTCAGAGATGAAACTCATGCCAGTTGATAGGGCTTATAAATAGCTATCCATGGTATAAATTTGAAGAAAATCGTTGGAGCCGTTTTCGAGAAAACCGTGAAAAACATGGCTTTTTAGTCATTATCCGCCATTTTTCTCAAGAATATTACGGAGCTCCTGAAATTTTCCCAGAAATGAGACCCATGCCAGTTGATTGGGCTTATAAATAGCTATCCATGGTATAAATTTGAAAAAAATCGTTAGAGCCGTTTTCGAGAAAAACGTGAAAAACATGGTTTTTTAGTAATTATCCGCCATTTTCTCCGCCATCTTGAATTGAGTTTTATTGAATTTCTTATTGTCGGGTCCTCATGGTATAAGGACCTTAAGTTTAAAATTTCAAGTCAATCGGTTAATTAGGAATGGAGTTATCGTGTTCACAGACATACACACATACACGTATACACCACACACACACACACACACACACACACACACACACACCACACACACACACACACACACACACACACACACACACACACACACACACACACCACACACACACACACACACACACACCACACACACACACACATACACACATACACACACAGGTTAATTAGGAATGGAGTTATCGTGTTCACAGACATACACACATACACACACACGTACACACATACACACACACACAGACCAACACCCAAAAATCATGTTTTTGGACTCAAGGGACCTTGAAACGTATAGAAAACATGAAATTGGGGTACCTTAATTTTTTTGGAAAGCAATACTTTCCTTACCTATGGTAATAGGGCAAGGAAAGTAAAAACAGTGCTCGGCACAAAATACATATATAATCACAGCTGATAAGGGGTGTGAGTCGTGTGTTCGTGGCACATAAGAATGTAGGCAACTTAAAGCTGGATTATATCTGTAGCTACTTGTACAGATAAAATCCCTAATATTATAAAGGGAGGTATTGGCTCACCCTCGTACGTACAATAGCCTATGGTATAGGAAGTACAATATTGACGAATTATCACTTACTCTTTCAATGAAAGAACTGATTAACAATTGCAATTCCACATAAAGTTACTGAATTTACAGAGGATGAATATAAGCTTATTTTCATTTTTTTATTCTATCAATTTATCCCAATTCATTTTATTTTGCCAATATTTTTTTTTTTTGCTGAGATTTTCTCTTGTGAAGATTATCCACAAAATGTTTACAAAATTATAAAAAGTTGTTCTATTTTTTTAATGTTTCCTGAACATAAAAAGATTGCATTTCATAACACAAGATTTTCCCCAGTAGAAAGCACGGGTTACCTCAAGGTACCTAGTATTCTAGGTGCATTGGGTTACCTGCTAGTAAGATATAAACTGAGCTCAGGATCAGCTGGTGAAAAGCGAAAAACGCGCGCTCAAGTCTGTACGCAACTCTATGTAAAACAATTGTCCAAAAAGGTGGTGCGGGCGGTCGCTTTCTCGCTTTTTTGCCGTCTCTCATGACTTACTCGTCACTCGTTTAAAATGACAACGGTCAAAAACCTGTTAAATGGAATAAATGACAACCTGAATAGAATTTAAATGTCACTTCCACGCCACTGTGCCTCCCGTCTGGTGATCGTTGTATATAGAAGCTGTGTCGTGTCGAAGCTGTGGTGGTCTCCCGAGTTTTACTGCTAAAAACTCACAGTCGACATCTGATTTTTTACAATAAACATTTAAGATTTGTCCATAAGTATCAGATGCTTCTTTCTTTTTCAAAATTACTGCTAGAGCTCAGTTCACGATGGACTATCAACATGCAAATACTCCAGTATCAATATGGGTAAAAAATTAATTTGTATTAGGTAATAATTCCAATTACGAAATATCTATTAAAATATTTTATTATTTTCATAATAAGGATAATAGTTGCAAAAATTGAATAATGAAAAATCTAATAATGTTCCCATTCATTTTGAATAATTCCTGAATAAATTAATTATGTAATCATCAAAAAATGGGTCATTAAACAGAATTTTTTAACACAGTTTTAGTGCCATATTGAGATATTTTGTGAAAATTGGATAAAATCCAACTCTAGTTTAAAGTGTTTATAATTTTTCGTTTGGATATTCCAAGAGGAGCTCCACTGCAACCCCCGTAGGAAAATCAATGGATTAAACAGAGCCCTTGACGAGTGAATGCAAATCAAGCTGCAGATCCTTTGCCAAAAACTCTTCAATTTCTTCAACCCTGTGGAATGAGAAAACCGTATGTAAAATGTAAGTTTCTGACATCAAAAACACGAGATTCTCTCAAAATTCAAGAAAATCCAATAAACACACAAAATTATCATTTGATAAATCCTTTGGAAAATATGAATTAATAAGGTCCATGATAGAATAACTATAATAATGTAAACGCCATATTGGGGTTTACTGGAATGATTTGAAGGTCTTTGATATAATGCTAAAAAGTTTGAAATTAACATATTCTATCAGAGTTAGGTATTGCCTACAATGAGTGTTGTCTATGCAGTCGATGTGTTGACTAAAAACACACTAATGATTCTATTCGATCATGTGCTAGACCTGTACAGTTGTCAGCCATGTACCCTCGTTTCCAGGGTTTGTTGATGAAGTACGTTGTCTGTCTCGTTCGCGTCGTTCCCCATTATCAAATCATATCTTCACATCGACAGATCATTTTGAGGTGATCAATTGTATTTCTTGATTGAAAGCAACCAACACTTTTGCCATTCTGTTTGTGCAAACTTTCATTTCTTATGCTGACCTTACCGCCTCTTTCAAAACTAATAATTAGAAAAGTTAAAATGATTGAATAATTTAATTATGTTGAAATATAATTCATAATAGATACCCTGATGCCCGCCCATTAGTCACACATTAATGAACCATACTGATATTTTCTGGAACTAGGAGACTTCTAAGACTGATCTTGAAGTATAAAAAGTCAAATGTAAAAATAACTAACACATTAAAAGATAAAAATGCATGTTAATTATATGGACAGCTAAATTGACCCAAGGTTTTATAGGAATTTCATCACATATTTGATAGCCTGATGCCGGTATAAACTAAACTACGATGAAAGACTAAATGTTATAAAACATATAAAAATAATTATAATAATAGATAATAAATATAACATAAAAAATAGATAAACTAAAAATAATCTAATAACATAATATGTATGTTCGTTTTCAATTCAAACCAGCAATATTGTAGTTGGTTCGGCCAGAGCATTCGAACTGTAGCGCCAAATGCCAGACTGGTTCTGTGAATAGCAGGCTTGTGTTTGCGCACGCGCAAACCGTCCTGCCTGCTTGGCATTCTGGATGTTTTTAGTTTCGTCCTAGTACAGTCATCTTGTTTTTCGTCAGTCGTTCAGTTTGTCTTGTATTGCCAGCCCGTCGTCTTGTGCAAGACCAAGTTTGTATTTTGTAATGTAATTTCAATCGGAAATTTCTTGTAGATAATTGTTTGAGTATAGTGTGTGTGAATTGAGTATAACAGCGTAAATAGTGTTAAATTGAATTAATTTGAATCGGATTTGAATTTATAAAGAATCCAGTTTGAGCTTTGTTCAAATACAATACAGAGCCTGCAAGTTGAACACGGAAAAACAGCCTGGAAGCGAAAACCTATCTTTTTCCCAGATTTCTTCCCACCTCGAATCTGACCAAAACACCTAATAAAGGCTTCGAAGGGCAAGTAGACAAAATTGGATTAAATCTGGTGAGTTTTTGCTCTTTTTTATTGTTCATTAATGCAGAGTTTAACTGTACAAGTAACCTGGCTCAAATTGAAGAGTAAATTTTGCTCCTTGTTTGTATTTGATTATTTGAATAGTAAATTACAGTCCTCTAGTAGCTCTAGCCTGAGCTTTGTTCAGAACATTTTTGATCCTCCAAACCGTGATGAATTTAAATTTGTAATTTATTGATTAATTCACACACATTGGATTTAAGCAATTTCGTATTTGTCCAGTGTTGGCATGTTGAGAATGGTCTGATCCATGCTCAACTTAGTTTTGTTGTAGCCTTGTTCTAAGAGCAAGGTTTCTTGTCAATTTGTATTTGTCTGAAATTAAATTTATTTCAGTTAAATTTGTAATTTTCCTGAAACTAGGCTCATTGTGCTTTTTTCAGGAATTTGTTTGTTTGTTGGAAATTTGTATTGTCCATTTGTATTGTACATGTTAGTGAAGGTTAATCACAGCATGATTTTGTTTGTTCAATTCAACAAGTTATCGTTTGTTTGTGAGTTGTTGGAAGAACATTATCTAATCATATAGTTTTGTCTTCAGCAGTAACTTGTCTTGTGAATTGATAATCAAAGTTTAACTTTGATAACTTACTAGTCGTGATTCTTCCTTCCATTTAGTTTTGAACTCATTATTGTTTTTTTGTCTGTTGTTTGTATTGTCGGGGCTGAATTGTTTTGTGTATGAGTTCAAGATGGAGGAAAAATTACAGAAACAAATCAGGGTGCATCGCGCTAAACTGGAACAATTGTATGCTGGATTGCAAAAAATTTATGACCTGTCTAAAAATGTCTCTGATCTAAAAGTTGCTGAGCAATTTTTAGTGTTGTATCCTCGGGTGTCTCAGACCATTTCAGATTATGAAAAGACAGAATTAGTGGTTAATGAGTTGGAACTTGAGTTGAATAAAGATTATGTTGTAGCATTCAACGACTCACCCCTAGATCTGTTTCAGTATATTGAAGTAGCGGCTAACACTCTCAAACAGAAAGAGGCGACTGATGCTATTGCTCAATCTTCGGCAGCTGCAGCAGCTAGTGCACAGCCGGTCGTGTCCGAGTCTGTACTGCCCAAAATCGACCTTCCAAAATTTGATGGGAACCAGACTCAATGGTTGGTGTTTTATGAACTATTTAAGGCATTGGTACATGACAACAAGAGTTTGAACGATCAGCAGAAGGTCCAATATCTTGTAAGTAGACTTACTGGACAAGCAGCAAATATTTGTCATCATTTGCCACCATTGGCTATCAATTATCAAATAATTTGGCAGGCATTATTGACCCGCTATAACGATCCACGGGCGCAAGTTGATGCCTATTTCAAACAAATTTTTGAATTTCGTCCAATAAAATCAGAATCAAAAGCAGGTTGTATTGCGATTTTGGATGGGTTTTGCAGTTCAATCAATGCAGTGAAGAGATTGCGACTCACTGATTTGTCAGACTCGATATTCCTCTATCATGGCTTGAGATTGCTGGATCCAAGTTCTCGTAGAAATTTTGAATCGGCCGTCCGTGACAAGGCTATGCCAACTTATACCGATTATGTCAAATTCATTGAAAAGCAAATTAAGACTCTTCCTTCTGATGAGAAACAGACTGAATCGTTTAATATGAGGCACAAAAAGGATAATAAATCAAAGGTGTTTGTAGTTCAATCTAATGATTCATCTAACGATGCATCTAGTAAAAAGCCCAATTGTCTGAAGTGCTCAAAACCGGGTCATCAGTTAGTAGATTGTGCTAGTTTCTTGAAAATGACTCCTTGGGATCGTTATTGTTTGATTAAAGGAAAGTTTTGTTGTTTTCGTTGTCTTGATGTGGATCATTTGAGTAGAGATTGTCGTAGTAAAACTCAGTGTGCTCAATGTCGAGAATCTCATCATTCTTTATTGCACTTTTCCAGATCAAGTTCCAATGAAGGTGTTGCATCCTCGTCGAACTCCAAGGCAGGTGGCACATCACCTATTAGTTGTTGTTCTACATCCAACGATGTAAAAAATTCGACCGTTGTGTTGTCGACCGTCACTGCACATATTCGAGATTGTAATGATCAGCTTTGTGATGTTCGTTTCTTGATTGACACCGGGAGTCAGTGTCATTTTGTTACAGCCAAATTGTGTCGGCATTTGAGACTACCATTCCAGCCCATGAAAACCGTTGTTCGTGGATTCGGTGGTGGTACTAGTGAAGTTCGAGGTCGTACTTGTGTGTCGATTCAGTCGAAGTTGGATCCTACCATCAAGTTTTCGATGGATGCCACAGTGGTAGATAAGTCATCGACAAGTTGCCTTCTTGTGAAATCGACAGATCCAAACTTCATCATCTTGAAAATCTCACACTGGCTGACGACAAATTCTACCTTCCTAGTAGAATAGATGGCATCATTGGTGCGGAGTTAGTTCCTCACTTGCTATGTGGGAGTCCTAGTATAGGTGAATCGCACGAATTGATGACTGTTAATAGTGTCTTTGGTCACATTCTGATGGGGAGAGCGCTGATTCTCACTTCAACAAAGAATGTGTCGAATTGTTTTACAGCCATCTGTAGTCCATTCGTTAATAGTCCATCGTTGGATAGTTTTGTGGAACGTTTTTGGGAGTTGGAATCGTGCCCTGCACCAAGCTGTCAACTGAAACCGGAAGAGTTGGAGTGTGAGGTAAATTTTCGGAAGTCTGTACATCGTGTGAATTCTGGTCGTTTTGTTGTTGCCTTGTCATTTGCGGAGCCGCCAAGCAGCTTGGGAGATTCGTATGCTGTCGCCGAACGCAGACTGCTGACTTTGGAGAGACGACTAGAGCTTGACAGCAATACTCGTATTTCATATCATGAAATATTGATCGATTACCTACGTCAGGGTCACATGTCGTTTGTAGCAGATCAGACAGACCGAGGTGGTTACTACATACCGCATCACGCCATCGTGAAAGCAAGCAGCACTACCACGCCCATCCGAATTGTATTTGATGCTGGTTCCAGAACATCATCGGGTTTGTCATTGAACCAGGTTCTTCATGCTGGTCCCAAATTGCAGACTGACATTTTTGTTTTGTTAGTTAATTTTTGTTTGTTCCCAATCGCACTAACTGCCGACATTAAACAAATGTATCGACAGATATTAGTGGAGGATTCCTGCCGTCATTATCAGCGTGTATTGTGGAGATTTTCGCCGGAGGATCCGATCGAAATTTATCAGCTCAATTGTGTTGTTTTTGGTGTTTCAAGCTCTCCATATTTGGCGCTTCGTACCGTCCACCAGCTTGTAGAGGAGGATGGAAATCGTTTTCCAGCAGCCAAGGCGAGAATACCAAGAGACATGTTCATGGACGACTTAGTCACATCTGTCGCCACAGAGTCAGAGGCCGCGGAGCTGTATTGTCAGTCCAAGCAGCTGTTTGAGGGAGGAGGTTTCTCGCTCACAAAGTGGACTTCAAATTCACCATCAATGTTGGAGAAATTCTTGGAGGAAGAGAAATCGTTTTCGTACAAGGATTTCGAAGCAGACAACTCCTTGGCTATCTTGGGATTGAATTGGCAACCTAGTACTGATCTGTTTCAGTTTTCCGTCAAGTGTGGTGAGGTCGTCGCTACTAAGCGTTCTATTCTGTCAGTGATGGCTCGTATCTATGATCCACTTGGTCTCTTGTCACCGTTTACATTATTTCTAAAATGTCTTGTCCAGAAACTGTGGAAATTAGGAGTGGATTGGGACGAGAAGCCGCCTGAGTCTATATGCACTCTTTGGGAGAATTGTCAAAAAGAGTTGCCTCTATTGTTGAAATTTGCTGTTCCACGTCACGTTGGTTTGTTTCAGGATTCTCACATCAGTTTGATTGGTTTTTGTGACGCATCATTGTCTGGTTATGGTGCAGTTATCTATGTGAAGTCGCAGAAGGAGAGCGAGGAGTCAAGAGTTGTATTATTGTGTTCCAAGTCCAAGGTAGCACCATCTAAAGTTGTTTCAATACCTCGTTTGGAGTTGTGTGTGGCACTCTTGTTGGCAGAACTCATGAATTCAGTAGTCACTATTATTAGTGAACGTTGTCATGTGTCTCGTATTGTCGCACTCTCTGATTCGACAGTCACCTTGTGTTGGATTAATGCTCCATCCGCGAAATGGCAAACTTTTGTTGGTAATCGCGTCGCAAAAATACAGGATTCTTGTATACAGGAGTGGATGCATGTTGCCGGAATTGAAAATCCCGCTGACTGTTTGTCTAGAGGTTTATCACCAGTTGAGCTTGTGAACTTTCCATTGTGACTCTCAGGTCCATCATGGATAGCAGAGGACGAATGTGATTGGCCCGTCCGAACTCAAATGGAAGAGATAGTGGATCCACCGGAGGCGAAAAAACCGTCAGTGTTGACAGTCACAAAATCTCCTGATTGTAACAGCAATGCAGTATATTCATTGATTGGTCGTTGTTCGGATTATGGTCGTCTTTTGAGAATTGTAATTCTTGTTCTCAAATTCTTACGAATCTTACCCCAATCAGAAGATTCAGATTTCGATGTTGCTGAGAGGTATCTATGTAAAGTGGTACAGAAGATACATTTTTCATCTGAATTTGTGCAATTGGATAAGGGAGAAGATTGTTCTATGCGCCTACGTCGCCTGTCTCCATTCATTGATAAAGGTGTGATTCGCGTCGGCGGTCGTTTGTCTCATGCTGGACTTGAATTTGAGACTTGTCATCAGATGATCCTACCAAAATCCGACGCTTTGTTATCGATGTTGATTGATTATCATCACAAGAAGAACTGTCATGCTGGACCTTCGTTATTGTTGTCTTTGATCAGACAGAAATTCTGGATACTGTCTGCTCGCTCTATTATTTGTATTTGTGTTTTTAAGTGTAATTGTTGTTTCCGTGTTCGACCTAGTAATAATGAAATTATATCCACTCCCAACTCGATAGTTGTGGTGATTGTTGCAGTTTTTCTTTTGTGTTGTTTTTTGGTGTTGGTGTTTTGTTCTTTTTGTCATGTCTGGATTTTTCCCTTCCTTGGTTTTTTCAGTTTTGTAACTTGGCTGAAAAATAGTTTTTCAGAGGCGGGGGTATGGTTCGGCCAGAGCATTCGAACTGTAGCGCCAAATGCCAGACTGGTTCTGTGAATAGCAGGCTTGTGTTTGCGCACGCGCAAACCGTCCTGCCTGCTTGGCATTCTGGATGTTTTTAGTTTCGTCCTAGTAGTCATCTTGTTTTTTGTCAGTCGTTCAGTTTGTCTTGTATTGCCAGCCCGTCGTCTTGTGCAAGACCGAGTTTGTATTTTGTAATGTAATTTCAATCGGAAATTTCTTGTAGATAATTGTTTGAGTATAGTGTGTGTGAATTGAGTATAACAGCGTAAATAGTGTTAAATTGAATTAATTTGAATCGGATTTGAATTAATAAAGAATCCAGTTTGAGCTTTGTTCAAATACAATACAGAGCCTGCAAGTTGAACACGGAAAAACAGCCTGGAAGCGAAAACCTATCTTTTTCCCAGATTTCTTCCCACCTCGAATCTGACCAAAACACCTAATAAAGGCTTCGAAGGGCAAGTAGACAAAATTGGATTAAATCTGGTGAGTTTTTGCTCTTTTTTATTGTTCATTAATGCAGAGTTTAACTGTACAAGTAACCTGGCTCAAATTGAAGAGTAAATTTTGCTCCTTGTATGTATTTGATTATTTGAATAGTAAATTACAGTCCTCTAGTAGCTCTAGCCTGAGCTTTGTTCAGAACAGTGGTAAAAGAAACTATCATTACATTGATGTTGAGATTAAAATACGATAAAGGAATCACCTGATCAGCATAGCTGGTCAGGATAATCTTATTCATTTTTACTAGAGAAATTAAACTGTGGTTAATCATTCCTGTGAGTTCTACAATTCCAATTAATGTGATTTTCTATCGCATTTGAATATTCCCTTGTAAGCAGTATGCTATGCAATGCTATAAAGATGGCAATCAAAGAAATGGGAATCGAAACAAAAATAGATGTTTCAAAATATATTAATTTAAACTCCAGGTAGCATTACGAGAGTACAATATCCAAATATATTGGAGCTGATATTACCAATATTAAGTGCCGACGTTATATGGTTTGCTGGAAGCTCAAGTATTAATTTATTTTATTCAGATTATAGTGTAAGTTCAATGTTTCCATCTTTTTATGCTATGTTTATATACCGATTGTTATAAACTCCGTCGATTTATGAAGTTACAGAACATTATTGATATAAAGTTACATATCGTCAATCAAACTATATTCCATCTGCATCAAAATTGATAATTCTTCAGTTTATACTTTGTAAAAGTAATTAAAAAGTTAAGTACGACTATATTGTGATTTATTTTAATTAGTGTGCAAGCCAGCATGTATTGTAAAATCTGCATAAATGAAGAAGATTAATCTCAGCTGGTCAAAAGTGCACCATAAATTTCAGGACAAATTTCAAATGCAAAACTGTGTAGGCTACTAAAGGTAGACGCACACAGATCGTCATCGGACGGACGAAACGCATCGCACGGATCGGATTATTAGATTTGATGCAATGTTTTCAATTGGAGTGCGCATACCTATCCGCATCCATATAGGTATGCGCACTCCAATTGAAAACAATGCATCAAATCTAATAATCCGATCCGTCCGATGCGTGCCGTCCGTCCGATGACGATCTGTGTGCGTCTACCTTAAGAGAGCAGAAACAAATCGGAGAAACGATCAGTAAAATGAGCACTATTTTATCAGTAGAAAACTTATCATCAGCTGACCACATCATTGAAGTAGCAGCCGGGCTCGACAGTGACCACCATTCCAGCAAGCATGCTGCGAGCCGTGCGCAGTCTGTTGAAGCCGGCCTCGGTGGGACGTGCGGGGTGCCCTTCCCAGGTAGCCTCCAACATCGTGCACATCGCAGCCCAGCAAGTGGCCCAAGCCGTGCGGCATCAGTATAGCGCCGATTCCATCCTGCAACAAGTCAAGATTATATGAATTGGGCCCAGCCACACTTTAGGTTTTTGAATCTATATCTAAGGTATACGATTACCTAAAGCTGGCCAATAACAATAGGAGATGTATTATGAATAAATAAACCACTGGTATGTGTCTATGATAAAGGTATATTATAAATGATAAAGGTATGTATCTATGATGAATGTAAGTCGTCATAAATGTGTCATCACAGCAAAAGGCTTCGAACAAAATTTTTAGAGGTTAGGTTTTTGTATCTTAAATTTGTTTTGCTTATTTCTTCTCCACTCTATTTATGGTTGAATTATTTTTGTGTAATTATAAATTGTAATTACTCAGTGGTTTATTTATTGTTATTGGTTGCTTATTTTATGTTAGAAGCCGATGACAAAAAAATATTATTCATGTCTAGCTGGCAGGCTCGCTTCGCTCGCCTTATCCGTCTAGCCTGGACCCCCGGCTAGATTATCCAGTAATAGGATTAGCAGTAATATTAGCAGAGCCATATGAGTGCAGAGGGTTCCATGAAGTTCGGAATACCTCAAGGAACAGTTTTAGGACCAATTTTGTATTCGATCTTTGCAAATGAGTTGTGCTCCATTCAAATTCAATGTAGAGTTATATCCTTTGCTGACGATACAGCACTCCTTTTTCAAGGAAAGAACTGGGAAGAAGTGTTCCAAACAGCAGAGATAGAACTCACAAAAATCACTAGTTGGTTAAGAAATAATTTATTGTCATTAAATTCAGAAAAAAACTAAATTTTTAACTTTTTCTTTAACAAATAGCACAGAAGCACACATGGCAACAATGGAGCTTCATTATTGTGATAGAAATAGTAACAATAATTGTAATTGCCCACTAATAGAACTATAATCTAGAGAGAGTACCTCTTCGAAACAGTTGTTCTGGTAACTAAATTAAAAATTCTGTCAGGTTGGCATTAAGTTGAGTTGACTTTGTTAGGTTGGCACCAAGTTGAAGATTGAAATGCATTTATCCAGGACCTCCTAAATACCAATTTATCCAGTACCTCCTAAATACCTATTTAGGAGGTCCTGATTTATCGCGGAAAAATTGATTGGGTACTGCTACTTCAATCAGAGCTATTCCTGGGAATATTATATTACTAGCCGTCAGGCTTGCTTTGCTCGCCATATCCGTTTAGCCAGACGTTTAGTCTGGACCCCCGACTGGATCATCCTAACATTTATGATAAAAATATGACATAACATTTCAAATTTGGTAGCTGTGTTCAGTTGGCCCTTTAGAGACGCAATAAGAACGGATTTGGAAAAATTTCCAAAGATACGCCCAAAATCTGCGTTTTTTAGCGTTTTCTCAGCTTTATCGAGAACAAATAAACAGAAAATGTTCAAATCTACTACAGAAGCTCAGCTGGGGTGCAATGATGTTGTGTTAGAAGGAATTTGTAATAACGCCAAAGATACGCCCAAAATTAGCGTTTTCTCAGCTTTTCTGCGTTTCCTCACCTTTTTAATAATTGATGGACATTATATTTAAAAAAATTCAGTACACAGGTTTAGCTGAGGTGGAAGAATTTTATTCGCCAAAGATACACCAGTATAGTAACAGGTGTTTTTCGAGATCAAATTGACATAATACGTTCAAATTCGGTACAGAGGTTCCGCTGAAGTCTACATGCAGGCGAGCGAAGCGAGCCCGCTGATCACATTTTTGGACAATCCAGTCGGGGGTCCAGAATTTGGTAAAGAGGTTCCGCTGACGTCTACATGCAGGCGAGCGAAGCGAGCCTGCTGATCTCATTTTTGGACGATCCAGTCGGTGGTCCAGGGGGCGGAGCCCCCTGGCTAGATGGATATGGCGAGCGAAGCGAGCCTCACGGCTAGTTGTATATATTGTTGTTATTAGGGTATATGAAAAAACATCAAAATAGGAACCATATCATAAATCACAGACAAAATACTAGAATAAGAAAACGTTACAACCAAGAAGTACCAAGAATGAATACAGCATTTGGGCAAAAATCACTAGGATATTTAGGGCCTACAATATCTAATAGAATACCATTAGAAATCAAAGGAGAGGAAAATTTCAATAGATTCTAAAGAAAAATTAGACATTGGTTATGCAGTATTGGGATACAAAGTAGTGAGGAACTAATAGTAAGTAGGATTTAGATTTAAGTAGTATTATTTTTAAATAGGATAATTTATAGGTAGAAAATAGTACCTCGGTTTAGTATCATTGTACTAGGTGATGCTTAGGGTAATAGATATGGTTTTAGATTTTTTGGAATTTTTGTTTTATCTGTTGTGGCATAAATTTGTATTAATTTGATGATAACCTAGATACATTATATATTATATAGTGAGGTATCATTTTGTAAACCTTGAATATTGTTATATTATTGAAAATGTATGAAAAAATAATATGTAATGTTGCTGAATTTATGAATGAACTGCTCTGGATTATAATAGGATTTTCATTTGAGCTTTCATCCATCCATCGAAAAGTCAAAAGAGACTTTCAGGCTCGATTCAATCACCAGTTTTCTTTGAATTATGAATGTAGTGCCGGGTTTCGAAAACCTCTATTTTTATCATAATTGATAAATATTCAATTATTTCTCAATTAGAGACTTGGTTAGGATATTATGAGAATTATTGTATTTCAGTCGAATAGTTCCTCGAAATTTGGAACAGGAATGGTATGGAGAGCTTAACAAACATCCATATCTAACCCTATCAAGTATGAATTTGTTCGATAAATGTAGAAAAATGCTTTGAAAACTCAATAAAAAACTTGAGAAAAGACAACCTCTAAAAAACGCTGGGGAACGCTTGAAAAACGCTGTAAAAGCACCTATATGAGGCGTATCTTTGGTGTAATTTCGAAGTCCTCTCAAGACAAAATTTCTAGACCCTTGCTGAATGTCTGTACTAAATTTTAACATGATCTGTCAATAGTTCTTGAGAAGGGCTGAAAAACCGCCGATCTTGGACGGAGCTTAGGCGTCTCAACCTGAGGCGGAATTTAACTTCCAATAGAACATTTTTATACCTCAGCTGAGCCTGTGTACCAAGTTTGAACTTTTTTGCCAATAATTAGTTCTTGAAAGAGCTGAGAAAACACAGGTTTTTGGCGTATCTTTAAAAATATTCTAAAATCCGATCTTAGTACGCCTCTAGATGGCCAACTGGACATACATGCCAAATTTGGTCCAGTAGATTTTCAGTTCTGTTTATTATGAATGAATGAGTGAGTGAGTGGATGAATCGGCGCCACTTCGCTTTTATATTATACGCCTATAGATATAGATAGAAGACAGATATAGCATGTATATGAAGCATGATAAACTTGCATGTACACACATGTTTCTCATGCATATCCTATCGTTAGTGACGAGCCTTAGGGATCGGAGGTCGCTCTCTATGTGGCTAAGCCATAATTTTCAAATTAATTTAATTCGTTATTGTATGTTATTGAGAACTTTCAACTTTGATGAAGATTATAAACGTAATTTTGACAAAATAATGAATAGTTTTTTTATGTATCCTGGATATATCAGTGAGTATATTACAACACAAACTTTCCCCAATGTAAAGCACGGGTTACCTGCTATTTCTCAATAGAATACAAATTTATGAATTATAGTGTTGTCTCCACAGTTTCTGAATGAACCACAGCATGTAGGCTAATGTAGATTATTCAAAGTATTTGTATGAGAATATTATTTTGTTCACGTTGTTGTGAGTTTTACTATTTGTACTGAATAATGTGAGTTTGAGAACATTGGTCTTGTCGCTGAAAATGTATATACCAGTTCAAATTTTTATATTTGCTTCAGATGTCAAAGAAACAGATTGTTCAACTATTAGCGAAGTATTTAAATAAATATTATAGAGTTGTCAGATGGAAGACAACCCTCCTTGGAATATGCTTCATCATCAATTACTGTAAACTGTATCTGCAATCTAAATCCTATACTAGTTACTACTACGAGTAACTTCTGTTTATATCTTTAGATGTTTGGATGTTTAGATGTTTATATGTTTGTATTTCACCGGATCTCGAAAACGGCTCTAACGATTCTCACTAAATTCAGAACATAGTAGGTTTATAATATAAAGATTCGATTGTACTAGGTCTCATCCCTGAGAAAACTCGCTAAAGGACATTAAAATGATAATTATTATTCATCCTTGGAAAAACAGATGATAATAATTATTTCGTCGTCTGTTGATGATGGAAGTGAGTGAGCGAGTTCATGTGTGTGGGACTGTGTCAAAATTATAACTCAGCTGTTGAACTTTTGTAATCATTCAATCAGGTACTAAGTGCCGGTTGCAAAAAAGCCGGGTTTTGCCCGGCCTCATTAATTCCAGTAGATCCATCTTTTTGAAATGGTCTCCTCTGATTTGGTTCACGTGAAGTTAGTCAGGATTAAAATTTAACCGGCTTTTATGCAACTGGGCCTTTGTGAGGGAAATTTTGGCATTCTTCTGGGAATTAATCTCAATTTACTGTGATTAGATAGAACATATCTGTATGAATGTTATAATTTCTTCTTTCGTAATACATTTTTATGCTTTTGTACCCCAGAGCGAAGCTCGTTCCCCGATATTATTAAATAGATATCGAGTGAACTGGCTGGCTCAGGTCTCCAGATCACCCCTGATATATGGGTGAGATTCACTTCATCCTGTATTTCAGTTCATCGATAATCAGCTGTTTGATCAACGTTTTCGTTTTTGTGTTCATTCATCTAAAATTATCATAAAATTCCGAATAATATTGTCATTTAAAAGCAGAAATCTAACCTCTATTAGGTTATCTAGAAATCTAGCCTATTAATTTAGGAGCACCCAAGAAAATTTCAGTTCTGTTAATGCTTTGAGCAGTCATAAGGCAAAACCAGCCTAAGGCACTGCCAATTAGGGTGAATCACTCTGTTCCACCCAGTCACCTAGCCTACCCCTTCGTATCCTATACTATTAAACGAGCAATTTCTGTTTATATGTTTGGATGTTTATAGTTTGTGTGAAATTAGTTGAGACTTGGCCCACCATCCGAAGAAATTACAGGGTTGTCAAATCGTGTAAAATTGCAACTTTCTCAAATTTCCAATTCAACTTCAGAATTGGATGTAGAATATCATCCCCGATATCCTAGTAGTACTAAAAAAGCTTCAGGGTTGAAGGATTGAAAGGAAATTTAACTTTTATGATAAAATTGGAAAAATTGTGAAGATTTGTTTTTATTTTGAATATCACTTCTCTCAAAATCATGGGGCGTCGTAATGCATAATAATAATTTTATATCAAATTAACGGAGAGAATGTCTCATTTCTATTGGTGTCTGGATCATTTTTATCCGACTTATAGTTATTTTTCAATAATTGACTATGTTCGTCAATGTCGAGACATTTCGAGCAGAAAACATGAAATTTTTGACATGCTAGAAACTTTCTTGTTTCGAAAGATAAGTAGGTGGTGAAAGCAAGAAGTTTCTCACAAATAATTGAAATTATTTTTCCAATTGTCAAAAGTAGTCGGAAGATCGTATTTTGTTCTCCAAGGAATTTTAAAGTTAGGAGAGCGGCTGCATGGTATGCATTGTGTACCAAATTGTATGCTGAAGGCTAGCAATTTACAAGATATTTGACTGAATTATTTCAAACGCAAGCAGCTGGATTGCCTCTAGAAAGGCAACTAGCCTCTTGTGATGGAACACTGCTTGGATTATTCGAGGGGAGGTTGCCATTTTCACTATTCACTAGTAGTTCTTTGAACAGTAGACCTCGCGCAGTTATAAACCGCAGCCTCCTCTTATACTGTCCATCAGAGTGAATCCTGTCTATATGTCTTGTCTGCGAGATATCGGTGTGAAAAGGGCTAATGGCTGTTGGGTTTGGTGTATCAAAAATGCTAACATCAAAAGCTAATCTCCTTCAAAGACATACTGGCAACAGGACAGCCCGAGTTCAAAGCAAAGGAAGTTCGAGAGACAATACTATGTTATTTTAGTTATTAATTGCATGCGTTCGTTATTGCACGCAATCAATAGTTCATTTATTTATTCACAATGGAGACAACGGGTTTCCCCAAATATGTCTCCTTAACAATAAAAATTTTACATATACAAATGAAAAAAGAAAAATAATACGAACTTATGCAATAATAAATAATACAAACAACAAAAATACCACCTAATTCAAAAATGAAAAATACAAAGATTTCAATAATACTTATGAAAAAAGTAAAAATAAAACAAATTTAAAACAGAATTCAAAACTTATAAAAATTAAAGAATATAATAACAAATAAAGAACAAAAATTTTATCAATAGAATAAATAACTGAACGACGTCCCAAACCATATGCACATCCACACTGATACACAAACTATTCATTTGATCATATCATGCTTACACAAGATTTAATTATCATATAACGCTTTCCGGAATTTAGCGCGAGAAAACCAGAAGATATCTAGGCGCCCAGATAAGCTGTTATAAGTTCTTTGCATCCTATTATTTTAATAGTGCATAAAAATTGCATTCAATGAGGCATGCAAATTTATAGTCTACACAGCTGCTGATTTTTTACCAAGTTACATTGAGATAATGGACGGAGTGAATAAAAACGAGTACGACGAGTATTTACTTACAAGTAAAGTGTAACGGGTATTTAAACTCCAAGTAAACCGATGTGAATAAAGCGTCGAGTTTACTTGTGACCATGTACTCACCAACCCGAGGGTTTACTAGGAAGTATTTACTCGCGAGACAACTGAATTCACAAGAAAGGCAAGTAAATACTTGTAGCGCCACACAGACTACTACGCATCATTTCCTGTTGTGACTTGTGCTGTTTTCGCCGCTAAACGCCGATTGCACGTGAGTGCAATCTATAGCACCAATGACAGTCGGAATGCGAAATTTTGAAGCCCAATGTGCCTTGGCCTGATCCATATCTTCCTTCAATAGTGCGTGGAAATTTAATCCAATCCTCAGACTTCGACACAATTTTATCCAATACACTTGAAATGTTCTGCTGGCGGTACTTCTTTCAACCCCCATGTCGTTGGCAACACTACTTTGGAATCCTGGATCACCAAGATATCTTCAGAAAAATTTCCATCTTTTTCCTTGCATTTAATCCTCCACCACTTGCATCAGTGTTTTCATCAAGAAAGTACGAAGTGAGAAAATTTACGTTTTCGCTCTCAAACCGTTATAGTCCCTTAGATAGATCGGGACTTATATCACGCCGGTCTCTATAACGTTTCACACCATGCAGGTTCATAAATGCAGCCATCTCTCGTGTACAAGTACGACTGCAAGTCTGGGGTCAGGTTGACTTGCAAATGGACGAGTATTTACTTGCTACAGAAGTATTTACTTGCGTTTATTCACACCAAAATTGGAATTTTTCGGGGGTTTACTAGCCTCTCAAGTTATTTACTCGCGAGAAAGAGTAAATACTTGTTTTATTCACTTTAATTTTGGCGTTTACTTGTCATTCAAGTATTTACTTGTCCTACTCGTTTTGTTCACACCGCCCATTGAATTGCATGCGATTTATAATCCACTCGACAGCTGATTTATGATGAATAATTCTATGGTCTGATTTTTACTCTAATGTTGGCGTATGAAGGAGGCTCCTTTTTCCTTTTATATTATCCTTGAAATGCAAAATTTCCAAAAACCTTGTATAAACGTCGACGCGCAATTTAAAAAGAAACATATCTGTCAAATTTTCTTGAAAATCTATTTCCGCGTTTCGCTGTTAATGCGCAACATATAAACATTTAAACATTCCACAGTCTCTGGTAGGAATCAACAACTATTTTGAGCTAGCCGGGATCAACGGTTCAAGGGGCAATCCAAAACATGGGAGTGACCAGAGAAAAATATATGGCAGACTCTCTATCTGCTATCAATTCTAACAATCTCAATACCGTACTAACAATCTAAAAGCTTGGCAACAAAAATCACCATCGTGGTATTAGAAAATATTGGATTCATAGTGTTAAACCTGATCCTTTTAAAGCTTTCTTGAAAAAATTCTCCCCAACATATTAAATGATAGCTTCAAATACCAGAGCTAGAAGCATCCTTAAAAGCTCTTGAGGGAGGCTTGACACGCCAAGCCTGAGTCAGCCAGGCCATATAATATTATGATTATTTACCACTACGACTTCAATAATTCACGATAGGTATGAAGTACCATGATATTAATAAAATTCACTCACTTTAATCATTTCATCAACATCTCCAACCAAAACTCCATATTTCTTGAGGTCGGTTAGTATCACCTCGAAGGACAAGCGGTGCATATCAACCCAACTGACACCTGCAAAGCACATCAATAAGTATGATTTATGTAATACAAATTGAGAGAATAATGAAATCAGCATAAATCATCAGGTCTAAAATTAATAAGACATCAATTGATTGATTGATTTTTATTAATTTACTCATATACATTAATACATAGGTACCAGTATTCCAATTCCAATAAAACAACCAGGTATCCAATTCAGATAAAACAACAGGCATTCACACAAAAATGCCTTAAACCCTGAATAAAAATTCAACTAATTAATAACCCAAGAATTGAGATTTTCAACATGGTACCGAATAGAATAGGTGGTTTGAAGGTATTTTGTCAACATCAGTACCTATTTTTGTCATTCTATTCGATAGAATTGTCTTTTTAAGAATAACGGAGTAGCCTACTAGAAACTGATAGGATTTCTAAAATAATTATCTTATTCATATATCATCATTAATTAAACGAATTTCAATACAAGTTACCTCAAACCATGAATAATTTACACAAACTGTGCTGCAACAAGAACAACGCCAAGGATCTCTCTCAGTAAATATGAATACTTGAATCCAAATCTATAATATCCCCTGCTTACACACATTTTTAGAGTTGTCACAGAAGCCAGTTCAAGATGTTAATTTGCAAATTATAAGTTTTAACAGATTCTGAATTGGAATATTCAAATTCAAAACGACTTTATCATTGATAAAATTTTAGTAATTCATAGCAGATTTTGATTTGAATAATCGTGGATAGTCTTATAATCCGACTACTAACTGGTTGAAGAAGGCAAATTGTATATGAATGAGTTCATCTAAATAAAGTATAGATAATACAGTCCAAGTTTGACTTATTATTCTTCTGTATGTCAGAGGAGATATGAGATATAAGTTATAGTAACTTATTTAAATTGAGTAGGCTATCAAGAATTGAAATAATAATCAGTGAAAAATAGTATAAAGATTTTCACAATATCTTGGTTGGAAAATATAAATTTGAATAGCCACTAGAAATAATTTCTCAATTCCTTCTTCAGAGTAGCAGATCAAAAAGACAGCTCCAAACTGTTTAATAGAATCATTTGAATTTTCAAGTATATGCATCCCGCACTGGTACTTCTCTCAACTTACTGCTGTATTAGCGCAAGCATACTTCATTGATACCTAATATTTAGGTTCAATAGCCACTTTTACCATAGAGAAAAGATAGCAGTTTTACCATAGAGAAAAGATATATCCCATAGTATAATAAGATATCCCATCTAGTAAAAGATGTTTATGGTCCAAGTTTCAAACTAATTTTTGTTAACTCAAGCCGATTTCTGTCGAATACTGTCTATTATTACTATTTTGGCCCGGTGATAGAGTAAGAACAGCACTGAGAGACTACCAGCGTCACATAGCTTTACAAAAAACAACTACTAGGACTATTAACTTGAGTTAAAAATGAAATTTGGAACATAACCGCCCTATACCATGCGATATCTTCTTATATCTTTTCTCTATGGTTTTACCTGCACAATACACAATTATTAATACTATTGCTTACCTGGTTTCAAAGCTGCGATAACAGCATTTCTGGCGTTCAAAACAGCATTGTACACAGCTTTCTGGTCGTCCGTGAATTTCTTACTGATTGGAAAAGTGACAGTAATGTCCGCAGTATAGCCAGCATACTTTGCTCCCATGTCAAACAAGCTGTAAAAATTTCAGAGATATCACATCAGACTAGATGACTAGATTAATAATAATATTCGAATGGCTTTTATTGGTGGGGAGTTCCTGATGGAAGTTCCACCTCGCCTGAATTTATATCATTTAAGCCGTCATTGGGCCTTACGACTGTTATACTTCAGCCAGGACCGACAGTTTAACGTGTCCATCCGACTAGATTAATACATCGATAGAAGGTGAGATTCTGAATAAATAAATTAAAAATCCTACATTGACGGAGATTCTGTGTCAAAATATTTGAGATAGTGGCCAGAGATTCACATCTCTCAATACATGACTGAAATAGCAAAGATCTGCTCAGTACTATAAAATACATTGTTTCTCGAAATAAAATCAATCAGGATATAAAAAGTGTTTAGAAATGAATAACAGGGTTTTAACCCTTAATAATATGTTCTACATAGAACTTTAAGTTTGGAATTATATGTTGAGAGAAAAATCAAGTTGAACAGTTTCGTTTGTTGGCACCACTGCGCATGAGCGTGCAATATCTTCGCCGCAATCCGCCAGAATTGGTTGAAATTGGGTGTAAAGCACCTTATAGACAGCAAGTTGCTGAAGGCTAGAGCATTACCTACGTCACTTTTTTCCAGTATGCATCCAGACCGATGATTTGTGAATGAAAAGTGACTTAATGAACACCACTGCCCGCCAGTCACTTGTCGTCTCTACTCTCCTCGTCTATGAGCCACTTAAAGCTAGATTCCCACACACCAGTGACCGTGACAGTGAGAAATATTATTCCCAAAAGTTCAAATTTGATTATTCATATTGGCAAGGCCGTGCTGAGTGGGAGCAGTTCAATCAGAACAAATGGAAATTACATTTTCACTGTGCCGGTCACTTTCACTGGCACTAATGTCAAAATCCAGCTGATACAGCTTCCTATGCGCATGTGCATGTTCTCCACATAAACACCTTACCTAACGCCATACAATGTTTTCCTTGGTTGTTTCATCAAGGTTTGTGTTTACGAGTCTCCGCTACCAACTGTCCTTGCAAAATTCAGAAACGGATTTGAAATACTGAAGACAAAATCATTTAATCAATGTTTGAAAAGGACTCGACTAAGGACTTTATGTATGCCATGTGTCAAAAAAATGGTAGTCATATAGAACAGTTTATAAGGTTCTTTACAAAACTGTTGCTGTATAATACTTTATTCGTATTGTGAACATTGATAACTGTAAGTTCAATGTAACAAATATTATGAAGAGTTTAAACTCAGATATTCATTTATAATTATTTCAATTATTATTATTCATGAACATTCTGAATAATTCTTGATATAAGATCTTGTGTCTTCTCCTCGATAAATATCTATTTATAATCAAATCAAATTAATTTATTCCTCTTTATAAATACACATTACAAAAAATTATAGAATGCATTATAAGAAATTTAATCGCTACGAGTCACCTCCAGTCAAATTTATCAGGTTGGGTCGATTATTCTCTATGCCCTATATATTGAATACTATATATTGGTATGTTTGTATACCTTAAATAAATTCTGAACTGGAACTTTGCTTCGTTCGTTCAATAGTATGACTGTACATCCTTATCTCAAATCATTTCAAATACGGTATACAAACTACTGTGCTGATTCTAAATCCTGTTTTAATAAATATTATATAGTTGTAGAGGTATCAGGTATCCTATTACATCATAATCATCATCATAATTACAGCGTAATTATCAATAATGAATAAATTCACTTACCACAAGTCGCCACTCTGAATTTTCTTGTCATTGGGTGCTCCCGCATGACCGTAATGTAGAATAGCCCCGTTCTCACCAGAGGCGCAAATACAGGTATAACCCTCAGCACGGGAGCCTCCGACGAAGTAGCAGTAGTCGAGGAAGATGGCCTCTCCCTGATACTCATACATGCCAATCTTCAACTTCTGCATCACCATCTTGTGTGCGTCAGAGCTGATTTTGTTCACGTAGCGCATCACCTCTATCTCCAATGGAGTCTTCACCACTCGGCTGGAACACAATTATAATCATTAAAAAACGTAAATAGATATAGTAGAAATGAATAGTTAGATAATTTTAAAAGTTTTGCTTGATGGAGACATTTAGACTATATATATATATATATATATATATATATAATATATATATATATATTATATATATATATATATATATATATATTATATATATATATATCTATATATATATATATATCTATATATATATATATATCTATATATATATATATATATATATATATATATATATATAGATATATATATATATATATATATCTATATATATATATATCTATATATATATATATATATTATATATATATATATATATATATATATATATATATATATATATATAGCGAAATAGCTGCAGCTGCAACACTGACATTAAAACTGCTTCAAGAATTTTATGAAACAATAGAACTAAGAATTAGTAGAATCAAATAAAAAATGTAGAAGATTGATATTGTAAGGAATACATAATTAATCGAAGTAGAGAAACAGACATAGGTTATAGAAGAAAGGTATAATGATCGAACTTGTCTTTTACAGTGCCGTACACAATGCGTCAACTACATCAAGGATAGGAATGAATATCATTGGGAAATGGGAATGTATGAATACACTCAGTCAACATATAAATATTTTCTTGCTTGTATATGTTTTTCTATGTTTTTTTATGTAAAATTGGTGTTGTACCGTTGGAAGTTGAATAGATAAATAAATACTATATACAGTAAATAGTTAAATTCTTGATGGATTTCATCAATAAGAATATCACAGATTGAGTATATTCTACGATATTATGTGATTGTGATAAACAGCTACTAGTAAAAGACGAATCATAATGATAGAGTAGCATGATGGGTGAATAGAAGTAAGAAATGACTTATAAAAAATATAGAATTGACCAATAAATCAATTGAGAAAAAAATGCTGATAACTGTAATAATTGAATAACAACTCACCATATGTGTATGTTGTGATAGAACACAGGATTGAATATAGAATAGGTAGGCTACTGAGGAATAGAAGAATTATCACTCTTCTGCTAAACATCAATCCCATTTGGAGGTGAAATCCCTGAAAACCTCTTCTTTCATGTCTGATATTTATACATGGATGCTTGATAAATATATTCTTTACATCTGATTTTCAAAAAAAATAAGTACGAATTTCTAGAGGAAAATGACATCAGATTTTAATACATCAACTCTTCTAGTTAAAATAGCACCTTTAGATATTGATAATAAAGTTCACAAGTAACAATTAGTATTAGGAGTCAAATGTTGAGACAATTTCTAGTAAAGAGTCATTCTTATTTTTGTTTATAATTTACTAGATGATCATCATTGCATCTCTATTGTTATTACTTTTGAAACAACTCATTACAACTAGTAATTCATCTAAAATAAATTTTGGTTATAGAATCTTTATTATCTCATTATATTCAATCAATTAATGTAGCGGTTGTTTTTGTTACTTATTCTTAGCTACATTAATTCATAAAATAATATAGTAATAGGCCTAATGATATATGGAAAATCATGAAACAGAATAATTTCACAAAATCATGTATTGACTATATACATACAAAATACAGTTTCACAAACTTAGGCATGATAATTACGTTGCTACAAAACTACCTACACTCACAGACGGTAAAACAAAAAAATGATAATTATTAAAACAGTATCACAGTTTTTAGAAACAACTTACACTACTTGAAAAAATTAAGAGATATTACAACGTGAAACAAAACTTGGAAATCTATTTTCGGTTAATAATACTGATTTGAGTGTTAATGGTATCAAGGAAAATAAAGAAGGGAATAGAAGTGGCTGATTTCATCCTTAATTATAGAACTTGAAATAATCTAATGAACAATAAGTCTATCAAATTGAGAACCTCAACTGTCTCAAATTGAATTTTAGTATATCCAAATGGAATCAATTAGGCTATATAAATTTGTAGATATTGAAATCCAATTTAAAAAGATTATGATAATAATTCTCATAGATGGAATATTTTTATAATGAATGAATAAGATTTGACAAGCACTGAAAAGTAGAAGGTCGTTGCAAAAACTACCAAGATAATTGTCAGATAATTGTAAAAGTTGAAGATTTCAACCTTAGAATACCTCCAAAAATTTAATTATGGAAAAATTATCAGGTTTATGTTGGATTGAATTGGATATTTTATATTCTTTGTTAGGAAATATTTGATAAGCTCATCAAACATCATATTATTACTATTCACACTTTACTCAAAAGGAAGCATTATTGTCAAAATCATTGTAAGACATTACAATACACTAGTAAATTAAGTTTAATTTCATATATACAGAATCTTTAAAAAATTTAAATAGAATATTCAACTTCTATCGGACTGCGCATGACACAGTAACTGATTCATTGATTTTTCTGTGAATCATTTTTAGCTTCATCTTCAGCCACTTTTAATCTTTCATTCAAGTACTCATTCAACTCCTTAGGATGCACTCTCAGCCTTGCAAGCATTGAATACTCTAAAGTAACCAATTTAAATCCCAATTTCTTGAAATGTCTCTTTCTCATTACTTGGGGACCTATCAACGAGCCATCACTACAATAATACTCAGGTAGCATCACCAGAACTGCAGTCAATTTTCTGCAATCTCTAAAAACATTCATAGCAAGACTCAAATTATTTGGATATACAAGAGCATCTATCAGGTAGATGTTGTTCAGGGGCAACTGCGGTAGCACATTGAATAAACTTATCTTATTCATAGGCCCGAAAACATCATTGATGTTGTCTGAAATGAAATGAAGCAATCTCTTGATTCTATTGTCATGCCAAATACCTTTCGCTAATTTATCCTTTGGGAGAAGAGGACCATCATATAAACTGCATTCCAATGTCATTGCTGCATCCAATAATTTTAATTTCGATCTCATTATATCTATAGCATTCTCATTTTGAGAATAATGTATCCTATCAAGAAAATTAGGATTGAATACTTTTGCAACAAAGTTGAGAGGATATTTTTCAAGGTAGATACACGCCATGAGAACGTCTAAAGCATCATCGGGACGAAATTGAACAAACTTCTGTTCAAAAACAGATTCAAATGCCTGCCAAAATTGGAGACCGTTGGTTGGTCTATAATCTAAGCAACCAATTGATGTGAAGATTGATTTTAGAGCACTGGGAGAAAGTGTATCACCTTTCAAAGCCAAAAACTCAGCAGCGCCCTGCAACAAACTTGGGGATCTCATTCTAAACTGTAGACAATAATCAGCTATACTTTTCATCAATAGAGGGTTCTGAATTTTAATACTTTTTGCTTTAACATATCTCTCTAATGCTTTATCAATACCCTGATTATTGAAATCTAAAGCACGAAAGCCATGGACAATATTCAATAAGTCTTCTTCATTAACAGCATGAATATTAGTATTTATCCATCTTGAAAGAACTCCCAATATTCGATTAGAGCTTATTTGATTTTCTATGAAAATGACTAAATGATAAACAGTTCTTTAGTGGTGTTGAGGTTAGGCCCGGTGAAGATGGATAAGCACTTTGTATAGTTTTGTACAGTAATGACTTTGAGAAGGGGAGCCTAGAGCAATATAAAGATGTCCATGCCATTTCATAACAAATTAATTACAAAATTAAAATGCAAAAATATCACAAATATAAATAAACAATAACACAACTTGCGTAACAACAAATTGGAGCAGAAGCAACCAAAACTAATCAGCTGTTTACTGAAAGACAAACGCCAATGCCACTGTTATCATGTCAACATTCGTTCAATCCACAAGAGCTCATCTGATGATCTGATCGGAGGTTGAAAAATATTAATGTGATTATTCTATAAATAAAAAGTCTTCAATTTGAAGGAAAAACTTCTCATCATACAATAGGAATAGGATGAGAAAGAAAGTTTTGAGTAATAAATGCGTTCTAGAAATTCTATAGAGCAGCCATATCTTTGCCCGGGGTTTTCAAACTGTGACTATCCGCTTGAACCATTTTCCATAATAATGAACTCATTTCCGTTAAAGAACCCTCATAAAACAATAATTACGTTGTCCACTGTCCACTCTATAATGTATCTTAAAAATCATTTGACCACTCAACAAAATAACAACTAAAAGGACTGCACGGTATTAAAAAAGGATAACTTAGTTATTTGGTAAGAATTTGTACAAGAGCAATAATTATGTTCTACCAATATTTTATAGTAGGTAATATAACTTCAAACAACTTACCACTCAGCAATTTCAGGATGCAAGATCTTGTTGTTTACATTGAATCTGTAAAATAAGATCAATTGGCCATTTAAATTAATTCTAAATGTTATATATACAGTTTTAAATTAATTACCCATACACATATTTATGTTTTTTTTGTATTATTCAACATCTGCGACATAAATAATGATTCAAATATTTGCTGATAATTATAGGGCTACATAAAAGAGCTAATACAGGTCACTATAGGAATTGACATTGAGTAGGTATTACGGCAAGGAATAACAGCCGACAAACTTTATAATCCTATCTATTTGCATGATATAATATAATGAGATATAAAACAGTGTTTCATCAAAGAATGTAGGATACTATGTTTTTCTCTTACAATAGAACATTTCAAATAAGTTAATTTATTTACTTGGACATTGATATTTTAGATGAACATATACGTACAATTATTCTTATTCAGAACAATATAATACCCAGAGGCACCTATACTAGGTACCTGTAGGCTATGGGAAACTGAATAATGATTTTTTTTCAACAAAAGCATCTCTCTAAATATTCAAGGTAATATAGATGGAAAATTACAAGCTTCAACCAGCTTATTACGGTATTTTAATTCCACAAAATATTATTGATGTAAATATAGGTCTAGTAGATCTGTAAAAAACAGGGGTTAGTAGTATATTATGACTATTCGTGCAAAATATACATCACATAGATAACCATCTTCTTCACAATAGTAAAGTTATGAAAGTTGTGTAATAGCTGTAGGTATATTAATACTCACTCGCTGATGCCACTGAAAACAGCTTCTTGACAGGTGCGACCACTGTCAGTATTGAGTCCAAACTGCAAAATATAATTAGATAAAGTACCATACAAATTATTTAGTAGAGTGTATTACTCATTAATACCACCATAATAATAAGCAAACAGAGTACAGTACCAGAGGACTATATTTCAAGGAAGAATACAATCACTCATTTTCAAGATGAATCATTTCAGCAATATAGTCTATAATCACAGATAGGAATAATAATTATTCAGCTCAATTATCAAATTATTGGAATTCAATTTCAATATAAGCTAGAATGATTCGTCAGAATGTTTGCATTGTGATAAATTTTATGTTGTAATTTTGTACGGTGTAATACAAATAATCAGAATTATGAAAATTGGAGTTCAATTGAAAAAACCTAATGCTCCCAATACCAATGAAATTCTAATATTCAAAATCGTTCAAGGCTCGTAATAAATGATGATATTTTTACTCTAGTTACAAATAGAATAGTAGGGTAGCGTGCTTTTGTCATTTATTAATATCTATCTTGGGTCCCAATCCTCCTTTCAAGAATATTCTGTTCCAGTACTAAGCTAAGAAAATGTAATAATAGAAAGCTCACTCGACAAAAAAGTGTTAATAGGATGAGGGTGCTGTTATAAAAAGCGTCCATTAAGTTAACGCCTCTTTTATTGCGTTTATCCTCTTCGCGTTGGAAGAAGAGGAGGGAAAAGAGAATAGGGGTGGAGGAAATCAATACAAAGCCTGGCTGGCTTTACTATGTGCTATGTGCATGCTCTTTGCCTTGACCCCAGACCCCCCAGCGAAGCCCTTTCTATTTTTGAGAGGAATCTTCTGTGAATACGAATTCTGAACAAATTCTGCTCTGTTGATTAGATCAAATGGAAGGGAAACTGGGAAGACTACCTTTCCTACAACTGAATCGTCCCTGATGTTTGTTTATGAAGTGAGATTCACCTCAAAGTGTCACTATTCAACCAATGAAAATAATTAGATGTTATCGTTACTCATACTGAATGCTGACAGATCGAAGTGTACTCACTATAGAACTATCTATGCCCTCACTTTATGAACAAATATCCGTTTTACATGGAACAGCACTCCCCCTTGTGTGTATCACACTAATCTCTCAGCCACATATCGGAGTACCATCATGTCGGAGTGAATGATGATAGACACAACATCTATTATTGTATCACACGTTTTACCTCTACACATTTACACTATAGCTTTGTAAAATACAGCTATTGGTGTTCGGTTACGCCAAGAATTTGAAAATGGTCAGATCAGGTACACTAACAGGAACGTATGTCTTCTATGACGAGAGTTAGCCTTCTATCGATGATTCCCTTTCCAGTGCACACTACTAGAAATCGCTTCTGGCTTGACCATGTTCAAATGTCTTGACTGAACTTGGTGGAACCGAGCATAAATCTACTGGTTAGAGCGATCTGCAAAATGAGCCAATGTGAGAGTGCACATTCTGCACATCAAATCCATGTTTATAAGAACAGTGTTTTGTTGTCTCCATCAGAGAAATTGCTCCAGAAAGAAAAAAATACATGGAGAAATTTTTTAAAATGCTATTTAAAAAAAACTATTATTTTCCAAGAAACAAGCAATAATTAATTCTTACAGAGAATATTATTACTATCCTTGTCAACTGCGGAAACTAAACATTTTCAAAAATGAAGTTAAATGAATCTTCAAATATTGTAGAATTATATGTATTTAAATAGAATAATTGCAGAGGCTGTTTCGATGTTACAGTCGAACACAAGTCAACAAGAAAGTGACACTGTAAATAACTCTGCAATGGTGACATTTTTCCCTGTTTATGTTACCAAAGTTATCTGAGATTATTTCTGAAAAAATGTTCCTAGCGTACATGTAGCATACATATAACAGGTACGGTACGGTGTGTGAAAAATATTTTTTGAAAAATCTGGATAAAATGGTGTAATGGAATGTTGATGTGAACCAAGGTGGTATCAGTAGGCCTAGGTACATGTATGGTGAGAATAATATATTTTAATGTGATTCACTTCCATTACGTTGAGATGAAACTCGAAAACAACCTTGTTTGTTGCTTGAATGCTATTTAAAATTAATAATATTATAGTTCACAACAACAATAACATTGTTGTAAACAGAGCTGCAGTGCAATATCGAATGTGTGATAAGCTGATAAGGAGTGGGCGAGGTCATATAGTAAACATTATAATGATGCAATAATGCTTGTCTGCTGCCAGATGGCTCGATGGGTGGCGCTACGCTCGTCTGCGGATGTTTTGAGAAGCTTCGACCAAACCAAAACAAAGCCCCTTCCTTCTCCGTCCACACCACAAACACCAAACACCAGCGCCAGACGAAGATGATGAGCAAGAAGGAGAAGGTAGTGGAAGAGTAGGAGGAGGAGGTTGAAAGTGGAACTGAGGAATTTAAAGATCGCTACTCCGCGGCTCTTCCATATATAGAACAGTATTCAGTATATAAATACACAAGAAGTACAAAATAATTATAGTTATCTGCTCTTCCACGCTACACAGTACACAGCGCTGAATTTTTCTTACTGACTACAAGGCTATCACTGTATTATATATACTACTACTACTACTTACTGTATTACTATAACATGTTACTATATCATTACTACTAGTATAGTAGTACTAATATTACTATAGCAGGTTACTATGTATAATATTCTACTACTACTACTACTACTACTACTACTACTACTATCATTGCTATATAGCTGATAGCAGACTATTGAAGCCTGTTCTCATAATAAATTTTTCTATTTCCTTCAGCATCAATGACCATGTAGGAGTAAGACTAGGACCACATGTGTATAAAGTCTCCCTTCCTTTCTAAATTAAGATTTTTAGTACATCACTGGAGTAAAAAATATACCATATTTCCGCAGTTAGCCTCAATACGGGAGTACTTTAGCCTAATATTTATTACACACATCTTGAATTACAAAATGGTACATGAATTATTCGAGTTAACCGAAGCTAGTCGTAGCCTATATTACAAAAAGAAAAAGACGGATAGGCTATTAGTGGTTGATACTTTGGCAATAGGGATATTTTTCCCAAGTCTCCACTTGTTTTATTCAGAGTATAATACACTGGACATGGAATATTAAAGAGAATAAACATCTATTTCCAGAATCAGTAGCCTATACGAGTATTGTTGGATAACAGTATTTGAATGTATAAGCAGAGTTCATAGTTTAATAATCTGATAAAGTATGTTACGAGTGTCTGTTTAGATCCAGATGATTTTTATTTCTACATACACCACCAAAAACGAATCAGTCCTAAATTGAATTTGGTGATCTCTGTAGTTTTTGTAGTATTGATCTCTCTGCTGTAGGCTAGGAAGGAATTGCCCTACATAATTAAAATAAGTTTTTACCGATAATACTATGAGCTAATAATGAGTGTTGATCTAGTTATTATCAGCCTATAAAAACGTTCAATTCAGGCTGATAAACAGATAAACTCATTACAACACAAATCTGTTGTTTCTTAATCTTCTGCTCTTGTTTTTCTCAATAATAACTGGAGCATGATTATTTCATAAATACTTGCCATTTATCTCTGGTGTGTACCTTATTATTAAAATGTACAACGTTAAGAATATCTGCTCTCAATAAATGATCAATGTGGAACATTTGGGTGAATTTTGAAAAATCCAAGTAAATTCGCGTAGAGATTATAGAATACCGTGTACAGAAACTAATATTATACTTGGAAAATCAAAAAGATAATGTTGTGGTAGTTAAATTCAACTTTTTGATCAATATTGGGCTGAATACCCTCTTCAATATAATGCATGGCGGAAAAGACACTGGACAGTTTTGGATATTGGACAAGAGAAGATATTCAAATTGGTTTTTACAACGGGTAAAACCTATCTCAATGGGGGCATGAAACGTTCGAGAGTGAATAATACAACTGCGAGACCCTTTGGCAAGTAGATTTAGCACATTTGTGATCCTTGTGCAATGAAGCATTTGCCCCCAGCATTTTTAGTGATTTTATTCCACACTTACAATTTTACTCGGGGACTTTCCGTGGTCTTTAGAGGTCCATCGACGTTTTAATTTCCAACTATTGGATAGTCTATACTCTGCAGCTCTCGGTGCAACATGGATTTCTTGCAAAGCTTATAAAGATGAGACAAATATCTAAATCGAGAAGGCATATACAAGTTTTTATTGTTGTAGAATCTAATTGGGTCTCTTGCAAATTGCAATCTAATTTCAGTTCTTGCAAAGCTTATCAAGATGCGACAAATATCTAAATCGTGTAGGCATATACCAGTTTTTATTGATGTACAATCTAATTGTGGGCAAGAACAGATCTATTGTTGTATATTGATATGGCAGTTGAGCTGCCTAGAATGAAAGTGGTCTATAAAGCACTATAGCAAGCTTTTTAGTAATTGGCGTTTTATCAAAACAAGCTGTTAGAAAATCCAGGTGATAATCTTGAAACAGTTTCATTGTATTGAACTATTGACTTGGACTACTATCACACTGAATAGAGCAGCTAAAAATGAACCCATTTCAGTAAAGAGCCTAGTAGTGTACATTTTTGACTTGGACCACTTTCATTCTAAGCAGCTCAGTTGTTATTGTTTTCCATTCCACCGGCGTTGAAGGAGGAGTACTGTTCTCTCTTGACCGTTCCATTGAGAAACGTTTTACCCGGATAAAATTATACAAAACTTCTTACCAATGTTAGAAGCATATCTGGTGCTTTCTTCTTGATCACATCTTTTATCTGAAAAAAATGAAAAGTAGCAATCATAAAATGTTCTATCTAAATACACAGACGAAACAACTATTTGTATTTTCAGTTTCTATATTATAAGTCCAATTTCGAAAACAAAAATGTAACCAAAGGTGGAATACTAGAAAAATGTGATGTTGAGGAACATGATACAAACAAGAATATGAAAAAATATAAGGACGGAGTAGAATAGATTCGATGGGTGACTATATTATAATTATATTTTTAGACTATGTGCGCTAACCCACGACTGCAGTGAATTGCTCTCAAAACTGCTACTAATTTGATCTAAAGGACAGGTGCTATAATTATCATTGTACTGCGACCAATCAGGTACAGAGTACCTTACTTTATTAGGCCTTTTTTCCAAGAACTGTAGGGAATAAAATACATGCAACAGAACAATATCACGAGTGGTGAATAAATGTGACTTATCACGGGCTCCGAAACGTGGCCCGGCTGGAGAATCATTCAACAATTGAGGCTCGAACTGAAAATAGATTTTGGTGAGTCAAACAGAGCGGTACCGTTTGAGGGGAATGGATATGAATTGCCTCGAATGTTCAGAAATAGCCAACAAAGAGCGTTGGGCTGCACATTCATTATTCATTCAAACGTTAATTATTATTCAGACAATCAATTCTCATCACTATCATCACATGCAAGAATTGAAAGATCCACGTTACCATTACGTAAACAACACTGAAATAATATGCCAACCAACTCTGCTTCATTCATTGATTCTGCGATTTTCGGAAGAGTTGAATAACAAGCCTGATTGAATTTCAAATGCAAAGTTTTGGCGATGTGAATTTTATTCGGTTTTGGTCCGAAAAGTTTTGAATTAAGAAGATCGATGAATCAAATAGTAATGAGTAATTGGATAATAACTGGAAGCAGATCATGCTGACAGCATGTTCTTCAACTTATGTAATACTGTATCAAATATCGGGGGACCGAGCTTTGCTCTGGAGTGTAAAAGTATAGAAAATTTGTACTGAAAGATTGAATTTGTAGTTTATATTTATTTATTCATTTTCTTAGTCGTACAATTATTTTTTTCGCCACACTTGGATGTAATGAGCTGGTTTACGTGCGTCATATGGAGGCCGAAAGTGATTGTTCTCCGACCAGGCCGGTAAAACTTTACGGCCCTAGGGCTGTAAAATGACCTTGAATAACAGCTGATCGTGTCCGATCTCACAAAAATCATAGAGAGATAATCTCATAACGACTGTAATAATCTATATAATTATTTATCGTGAATCGCGGTATTATGTCTATAATATATTTTATAAATTACTGTTTCATAATTTAATATTTATTATTGTGTTTTTGATATCAAACAATAGAATACGATGATATCTCCATAGCCTCAACAATATAATGTTGGCTGCATTGTCCATTGTCAGAAAGGTACGTATCGCAAGTACGGTATTTAAAAGTGAAGAATCGATTTTGAAATCAAAGTACAATAATTGTATCAATATTTAAAAGTGAGGTAGAGTAATAATTGTTTCTTTTTTATTATCGAATTCCACTTCTTAATGCAATACAATCAACAATAATAATAAGAAAATGCAGCAGAGATCTGAAGTTTAAGGTAAGCGTACTGGTGAAACTCAGCCTTGACTGAAAAATTCCTAGTAATTTTTTCGTAATTCATTATTAAAACTTTTAGGTAATTTTTCTTCAATATTAAACCATATAGAGAAAACATTAGGCCCACTCAAGATTGAATCTTCAAATGTTTTCTCTATGATTTAACTATTTTCAGAGCAATATTTTGTTGTGAAAATGCCGGCAAACCGGCTTCAAATTTGCTGCTATAACTTTCACTATATTATTATAGTAGCCTACATACGTTACCTGACTTAGGTGATTCAGAGTGAAAATTTTATTGTGAGAAAGATAATGATATTAATTTTAATAATATAAGTCATGAGCCAAAGTATGTTGTACGCTTTTTAGGAGTGAAGTAAACTTTTTTAGAAGTCCAGTTTACAGTGTACAGTATTAGGCCTACGTGTATGCTAAGTGTTATCAGTCAGGCCCCTAGTTTGAAAAGTACGCAATGGCCGAGAGCGTAAAGGTGTAATACATCAGAACTCAAAGCTCAGAGAATAACAAACATGATCTAGGTTCGAATCTCGGTCAATGACTTTTTTTTGTCGATGAATTTCGACTTTTATTACCTATTTTTTATATTAGTTACCGTAATTTAAATTTCAATCAATTTTTTAGATATATTTTGAGACAAAACTGTGAAATATGCAATTATATTAATTTTTTCATCACATTATTTCAAAATAGTAATGAAAATTCTATTCATCCATCTATCCATGATATATTGCACCGGGCGCAATGCTTTGCGCCTAATATTAATAGTATAAAAATATGGTCACTATTGTAAATTATTAATTAGTAATATTGAAATTAATTGACAGTAAAAGTTGTCATAACCAAGATTCAAACTATCAAAATAGGCTGTTCGAATTTTATTTATTTTTTAATTTCTTATATATTGGGAAGTTTTTTTTGGTGTGGCGAAAAATAGCGTTCGCACCATGGGCAAAAATGCATTTCCGGCTCTCAATTTTTTCTAGTCCTCGGCCTACGGCCTCGGACTTAAAAACCGATTTCTAGCCGGAAATATCTCATTTTCGGCCCTAGGTGCGAAATATACTATTACAGTTATATGAGGAGGCATAACAGGCTTATGCCCAAAACTATCCCTTTTCAAATTTATACTACAGTCCAAATCAAAATCTAGGTTAAGCTACTATCACTCAATATTTAGCTACTATGTTTGCTAAATTATTTGTTAATATACTGTGTATCACTAACAGCATCTAGTTACTATTTTGGAATTTCTGAAGTGAACATCTTTTCTAAAAAAATTAGAAATAAACGAAAATAAGTTTCTCTTGCTGAATTTTTCTTCTCGTGAAGCTGGATGATCCCACACACATGCACTCGTTCACTCTCTTCCATTACGGTATCGACAGACGACAAAATTTACAGCTGTTTTTCCAAGGACGTTTTTATCCTTTTAATGTCCTTCAGCGAGTTATTCATGGGTTGAGACCTAGTGCAATCGAATCTTCATATCATAAACCTACTTTGTTCCAAATTTCGTGAAAATCGTTAGAGCCGTTTCTAGATCCGTTGAACATAAATTAATACCCATATAACCATATAACCAGATAACCAGATAACCATATAAATATATAAATATATAAATATACATATATATACAGAAATTGCTCGCTTAATATAATAGGATAGGATATTTGAAGAATTATATTTTCAAAAATTCATCAATTCCTCATTAAGTCCCGGCGATAAAGTTAAAATAGTACGTGTATGACTAGTGATCGTGCTGAAGGAATGAATAATACAGAAACTTTTTTAAAGAAAATAAATATCCAATATATTAATTAAATGTTTTAATCAGAGTATGTATAGGCTAATTTAATCTTAAACTATTGACGATATTTGAAACGTTTTTTGTATCCAGTTTTAGAGGGGTTTTTGGTCTACATGGTACATGATTACAATACCAAACTTTGAACAGGAAAGAAAACATTTCTGAAAAAAAACAGTTTTAAGGAACAGATCATCTAGTTATGGATAGATCAGAAATCGATTAATTCCATTCGATCATCCAATGTAGAGTAGATTACAATTATTCGTTATCTATAATATAAAACTATGACTTCAATAGCCATATATCTACAGATTTAGATTATAATATGGCGAATTTCATAGCTCATATGTGGAATTTGACAATTTACATTCAATCCATTCATTTCAGCTAGAAAATAGTTGTTTATTTCGGAGTAGGAAGCTAAATACGTACAAAATTTGAATAATTAATTGAAGAACAATGAAGAAGGTCAACAATGTTTACTTCACTGGTCTCATGGCATGTTCAAATCAAAATAGATTTGGCCCAATGACTTCAAGGTGAGGTAGATCAGTGTTTCGGGCCATGAAATACTGCAGTAGCTAAGTAACAAATTGATTTCATTCAAGAGAGAAAATTCAGCCATCAAGCAAAATAATTCATTCCCAGTTGATTACTTAGGTACTGAGTTGTAAGAAATTTTCACATTCTCTTATGCCCTTGACACACTCGATATCAGAGAAAACTACATAAGTGATAAAGCAAACACGTAATACTAAACCGAATAACGTTTTCACCAAGTCTTATCACCAACTACATAGTTGAAAAACTTTTAGTAGAACACATTCCATGTTGGAAATTGAGAGAAGAGAACATTTCAGTTTATTAATCATAACTTACTCCTGAATTAAGGAGATTGAATTTCATTGTACACATTATTGGAAGATACGGGTCGGACTCTCATTCATCACAAAAGATATCAACGAACGATAATGGAATGAGTGAAATTTGATCATAGAAACCCACATTGTGGTTGAAAAAAGGAAAATAAAGCAACATTCTTCTCCTGATCATGATCAGTGAAGATAGAATGTAACATTCTATGCATTCTATACATCTTACATTCTATACTCTCTGATCATGATCGAAGATCATGAATAAATAATGTTTATCTGTGATATACAATATTCTTAATAATATTAATCAAATAATTTGAGGTGGTCAAGTGGCCAAGTACTAAACGAATACTGAAATTCAAATTGAATTAGAGTATTATATTGAAAGTATCATATACTTGAGATGCTGGTAGCCAAGTACTGGAACAATAATTCTATTCAAGATAAATAAGAATAAAGTATTAGACAAGCTGAGAACTTATAAATGACTTATAACACAAGTTGCTTTGAAAGCCATAGTTTTAATAATTATTATTATTATGTTGTATGGATCACTGCAGTCGTGCAGTGTAGGCCTACGTGATGCACGAAAGTTCATAAAAAACCCCGGTTCAGGAAACGTAGATAGTGGCTTATTTGTTATGCTGTTTCTAGAGAGTTCCAAATGTTTGCATCTGCGAACTCCGATCTGTCAATTTTAAAACATTATCAGCACTCAGACGAGACAACATTCAATCATTTGTTTGTGCCATCCATCCGCTTTAGCACTTATTTCAAGTAAACAATGATCAAAAACCAGCAATACGTTTCTTTGGAACGTGTAAACAGGAGAATTGGAAACCATTCCCCGTGTTCACGTGTGACAGCGCGTGAAAAAATGGTCAACAAAAGTTGAAATAGTAATAAACAGTAGTTGCATAATTTCAGAATGTGAGCGAACCTCAGCTCGTGGATCAGACATTAATATTTAGACAAACCAACATATACATGTATCCAATGACGCAAAATACAAGGAAAGTTCAAGTTATCCTATGACTCATAGGACGGAATCAATTTTTCCCAGTGATCGTTCCACTTTTCATATAGCTGTGCTGAATGACTGCTGAGCATTGAGCATCCTGTTCTCGATCTCAATTATTGCACGTATTACGTGAAAATACATAATTTAAAATGGATAATATGAAACGTAATACATGGATATTGGTAACAATTTAACCAGAAAAATTGTATCAAATTATCCCAATTCATTGGATAGTGGTACGTTTTAAATTGTTTGTTTTAGATATTTTATGTTTCTATTACATCTAAATTGTAAATGTATTAATTTTAAATTTTGAAGTGTAAAAGTTGAGTGATCAGTAAATTGGTTATACCTTAGCTTCAAATTTGGACTGTTTTCTAAATATTATAATAGGAAACTAACTGTTTTGATCTCAAGTCTGTTGTACATTCCAGAGAGTTACGAAATTATTCATTTTGTAATACATGGATAACTTTCTGATCAATTTAAACAATATTTACATTTTTGTACTGATTTGAGTTGAAGCTGAATAGATAAGGATATTTATTTATTTATTATTCTACACAGTAGTCAGGTCACACCACCGAAGAATAAATAGCAAATACGGAACCGTGAAAATAATGATGGAAAGTTTAACATCTAATTAATCTAATCTAAGATTGAAATCTTAGAATGAATTTAATCTACGATCAATATAATAGAATCGAAACTAAGATTAAATGGTGGGAAGATTAATACTGAGATCTCCTAACTATGAATTGGGATTTAGGCTTTATTAGAAGATAGATGTGGCTATGTGTGTAGATGAAGCATCAGATCAGAGTTTAGATAGAAGGGTAGGAGACTAATTTTTATATAAACCAAACTGTCCAAAAAATCTTGGTGAGAAGCTGATAGCTGAACATCTAAAAAAATAAGTAAATGTTGCAATAAATAGTTTAGCACCAGAAGATGGATCCTGTGTGGGTGTGAATGGAGGGAGAATTAGTGCGGAGAGAGAGAGAGAGAGAGAGTGAGCAAGAGAGAGCGGTTGCCACGGTCTGCAAACCACGGTCTGTAAGGTCATTCGTATTTGGCCATGCTTCCCGTAGCAATAACCTCGGACGCTTCACTACCATCAGCCCATTCATTGTGACTGGCATTATGCAACCAAACTCACGATTACCGAAAAATAATGTAAACCCAAAGGATTCGAAAACAATTTCCAAGATTAAAATCAATAATTTAGGATTTGTAGTCTTGTGATGCTCCATCAATCTACAATATGAGATACTGTAAATATTGTAAGTGAAATTTCAAGTAACTCCTAAGAAGTTATAGAGATATCATAGAGATCAATACCTTATCAATAAGGTATTGAATTAAGTCATAGTTTGAAGGAGTTTTGTTGGTTAGTAGTGGTTATAGTTTATCTCACTAATATGTGAAAAAGTCCAAATGTGATCTTAAGTATAAAACTCTATTACTGATTACTCAACTTTTGCACTATAAAATTGAAAAGAAATACATTTAGAATTTGGATGCAATATAAACATAAAATATGAACAACATCTAAAACAAACAATTTGAGACGAACCACTTTTGAACGAACTAGGAAACTTTGATACAATATTCAATGATGATCGGTCTTGTCTGAACCTCGGTATACCATAGTAAATTTCTTGAACTGGGAGATTTGCTCAAAGGAAAGAAATGTGGAGAATTGTGGATGCCCACAACATGATATCCAGGCATGTGGAGAGATGATGAAAATGAATGTACCAACAGTTTCAGGTGGGTTCCAAACAGAGAGAGTAGGCCTATAGAATAACGAATGTATAGACTTACTTTTTATACTCTCTGGTTCAGAATCTCCGAGGCGTGATTTTCAAGCTATCTAATAATGTAACAACTACTCATATTCTAGAATAAATAGAATATTTTAAGGTTAGGGTTGATGAACCAACCACTAGAATTTGAAAAAAGAGTGATTTACTTGATTCTACAAGGAGAAACGCATAAAAATATATACGTAAACGCATTAAATACGCGTCCTTAAAGTATATATAGGCTACAGCTTCACCAGCAGACATGATTTGCACTGAAAAACAAACGATTGAAATCATTTCGTTCAACTAAAATAATTGAATCACTGTTTTCCAACTTCTCTCAGCTCCTAGCTTTAAACAAATAACCATTGAAACCCATATCTTGATATTTTTGAAAGATGAGTTTCTATATTACAAGAGATTGCCTGGCCTTTGAAAAACCTTCATTTCAGAATAGCCCTCATAAATAACAGTGCAATATCAAATTAATTTATTCGGAATAAACCCCATCATCACATAAGTACATAATTAATTATTATGCGCAGTACAAAATTTGAGAGAGTTCTGTATTTTTTCTGATGTTTATTGATTCTTTATCACAATGACAATGTATTGCCAGGTCTTGCAAGACCCATTGCATACTAACACTACATTATACTGTCTTCTATCATAGAACAAACCGTATAATACAATACTGAGTCATCGTGGCAAACCAGCCAATTTTTGCAATGACTATGTAATACCGTGGGCGTGGGCTACTACGTATTGCGTCTCGTGATAATATTGCGTCGTATCACGAATTGTGCGTTTCATCGATTCCGATGTGAAATAGTGTTGTGGCCGGATCGCATCCAGTTTTTGACATCATCGACCGGTCACATTAGGCCACGTGGCAGCATTACATATGTAGTAAGACTGTCAGCGTTGGGTGAATGGGAAGCATTGATGCTATTAATGAGGAATGCTGCCAGTTCTAAGTGAATCCACTATAGAATGTTGGAATGGCAGACGGCAGAAGGCAGCGACCTACCGAGGCCATGTGGGATGTCAGCCACACACTAATAAATACTGTACACAGGATAGGCAACAACAAACAACAGTCCGACTGAACCTAATAACTATGCATACAGCTAATACAAGCACAACATGTTATTGCAATCCGAAAATAGAGGTGCCAGGTAACAAACAACCACATTTCTGTTAACCACATATGAGAAATAAGCACACACTTCTTTTGAAAATATCATATTGACAGGCTAGAATTGGTTTCCATAGAAAAATTTACGATACAATATAGAATTTATATTATGTATCTAGAACATGTTGAATTCCTTTTCTCCTCTTCACAGTTGAATCGCTGTGTGGAGCAAAAAGCACGACGGATCCTTGAAGTTCTCTTAGCAGCCCATGCAAAGTCATGTCATATTGACCTTCTACTTCGACAGACATCTGACTTTTTATAGTACGAATTGAAACTTTCGAAATATTACTGGTTACATACCGCATGTGTAATGTGTAGTGAAGGGTTAATTTCAATTTTCAACCGAATTTAGCTTGAAGAATAATTATGCTTTGCTAAATAAATAATCAATATAGGAAATTTTCCTCGAGGTATTAAATAATTCATCAGTCGATCATTTTATATCTGTAATGACGAAATATCTGCCACCACAAAGTCAAACTACAGATATCTATCCCAATCCTTCTTGATGGACGCAATAACAACTTGTAATTATTATCAAATTTAACAAGCATAAGTAGATAAGTAACAAAGCTGGTTTGAGCACCTTTGAAAAACAACTAAGAATAATAATAATTATGACATGGAAATATTATTAATTTGAATCTTCAGTTTAAATGCTACAGTTTTATTTCCCAAGGCTGGGCTACTTGATATTCAAGTAATAGTGATTAGATCTACAGTTAATTTCTAGTTCAAATGAAGTTTCACCCTGAGTATGGGTAATCAGTTCATCTACTTTATTTGAAAACTCACTTACTGGCGAGACCTCGCCGCTGATATTCTGTAAGCTGTTCTGTTGACAGCAGTGGGAATCAAAAGAGAAATACTGTAGTTCCAGTAAGTTATTTATTAATCCAGCATGCAATTAATAATCCAGCTGATTTTCTATTTCTAATGATGCATTACTATAATATTTTTCTTATGTACTTCCAATGTTATTCTGTTACATCCTCCAAAAGAATGAAGAGATTAATAAATTTCGTAGATCAACGAACTCGATCTGTATAATGGTTTAAAGAATATGTATTCAAAATTTGAAGCTGATTGATCGAACCCTTCAAAAGTTATTGTAGAACATACGGACATTTAGAAAAATTCAAGGTTAATTGATAAAAGATACGAAAGTTATCGTCGAGCATACAAAAAAAACTCTCAAACCCACAACTGACAACTCGAGTCTTAAGTCAAATGTAGAAACTCGTTTTAATTATATCTCTAGGCTCAGTGCAAAAAGCAGCTCCAATCTCTAAATTATAAAATCATTTACAACGACGCAACCATGCAACCGATGCATCATGCCTACTGAAAACACATTTTTCCAAAAATCCTATATAGTTCAAATTAATGCAATGTGTGGTAAACAATAATGAAACCTTTGACCAATTTATGGTTTGAAAATTCATGAACAATGATCATTGTTTACTGATTCATAGAAAAATGTAAAGTTATTTGCTTATGTCACTCGTCAAAGTGAGATTTATTTCGCACTGAGAGAGCATTCCTCACGCATTACATCAGTTTGAAGTAAACCATAGAATCTAGAATACTGAAGTACGCTTCAATTGTTTTATTATTGTATACAGACAATACATTAAAATAATAATAATAATAATAATATCTCTGAATCTGATTGCCGATGAATTGCAACCAGAGAAGTTTATTTTAAAATACTTGAACATTATTTTTTTTTTAAATTAGGAAATTGAAGAAGTTTTGGGCAATAGCCTGTTTTTTTTTCTTTTCCGATTACTGTATTGTCTACTCTATATAATAAATAAATAAATAATAGATATAATACACATATAAAAGAGGTTGCTAATAATAAACTCAGTCCTAATTGAGAGACCCCACTATAAAATTGAGCAATGTGGAATAGCTTTAAATATTATTTTGCAGTACTACTTAATTCTGAGACGAATTTTATTTTGATAGTTATAACATTACTTGACGAAAGGATGGTTGAATAAACAATGAAGAAGCATTGTAGAGAAGTGGAGGTCACAGCGAACTTGACGAATCACCAACCAACTGCTTTATAGCCAAATGCGTGTACTCCGCTGTACAGCAGGAGGCTGCACCGGCCACGGCCCTGAACCGTGAGAGGCATTACCCTCTGTGGCATGCCAGCTTTCAAAGACACCCGCCCCGCCGTCCCACCATACAACTCAATATAGGTAGAGTTCCACCAACTAGGGCTGAGGGAAGGACAGTCAGGATCGGCGACTTGCTCTGCTACTTGCACAGTCCACAGGCTTCTACCTGCCTGCTGGCATCTCTTTGTGGCAAAGACCTTGGATCAAGGACAGGCGATCCAGCTAGCAGAAAACAGAAAACACCCACTCCGACACCGACAATGGATGACAACATCTCTCTGAAAAATGTGTTGAATTATAAAAGTGAAGAATTTTGAAATATTTGAAATTTGAAATTTATTTATTTCCAAAAGTACAAAACAACAAGCAGTATGCAGTAAAACATGATACAATATGATATAATACAAAAATAATGTTTTCAACATTTTAAACTAAAAATCAATACACTTCGGAAACAATATAGTACCCGCAAAGAAAAAACTGAGCGCGGATACGAGTTGCTTTTTTATCGTATAGCAGTGTGATTTTAGACGTATGATTTTGGATGTGGAGATGAAACTGCAGAAAAAACAGATGAAAGTCAAGTGAAACAGAACAAGAAAAAAGACTAACAGAGATTTCAAAAACTCTATACACGCGATTTGACAATAGACAAATAAAGTTTCACCCTGAGTATGGGTAATCAGTTCATCTACTTTATTTGAAAACTCACTTACTGGCGAGACCTCGCCGCTGATATTCTGTAAGCTGTTCTGTTGACAGCAGTGGGAATCAAAAGAGAAATACTGTAGTTCCAGTAAGTTATTTATTAATCCAGCATGCAATTAATAATCCAGCTGATTTTCTATTTCTAATGATGCATTACTATAATATTTTTCTTATGTACTTCCAATGTTATCCTGTTACATCCTCCAAAAGAATGAAGAGATTAATAAATTTCGTAGATCAACGAACTCGATCTGTATAATTGTTTAAAGAATATGTATTCAAAATTTGAAGCTGATTGATCGAACCCTTCAAAAGTTATTGTAGAGCATACGGACATTTAGAAAAATTCAAGGTTAATTGATAAAAGATACGAAAGTTATCGTCGAGCATACAAAAAAAAACTCTCAAACCCACAACTGACAACTCGAGTCTTAAGTCAAATGTAGAAACTCGTTTTAATTATATCTCTAGGCTCAGTGCAAAAAGCAGCTCCAATCTCTAAATTATAAAATCATTTAAAACGACGCAACCATGCAACCGATGCATCATGCCTACTGAAAACACATTTTTCCAAAAATCCTATATAGTTCAAATTAATGCAATGTGTGGTAAACAATAATGAAACCTTTGACCAATTTATGGTTTGAAAATTCATGAACAATGATCATTGTTTACTGATTCATAGAAAAATGTAAAGTTATTTGCTTATGTCACTCGTCAAAGTGAGATTTATTTCGCACTGAGAGAGCATTCCTCATGCATTACACCAATGCATCCCATTCAATTCCATCAGTTTAAAGTAAACCATAGAATCTAGAATACTGAAGTACGCTTCAATTGTTTTATTATTGTATACAGACAATACATTAAAATAATAATAATAATAATAATAATAATAATAATAATAATAATAATAATAATAATATCTCTGAATCTGATTGCCGATGAATTGCAACCAGAGAAGTTTATTTTAAAATACTTGAACATTTTTTTTTTTAAATTAGGAAATTGAAGAAGTTTTGGGCAATAGCCTGTTTTTTTTTCTTTTCCGATTACTGTATTGTCTACTCTATATAATAAATAAATAAATAATAGATATAATAAACATATAAAAGAGGTTGCTAATAATAAACTCAGTCCTAATTGAGAGACCCCACTATAAAATTGAGCAATGTGGAATAGCTTTAAATATTATTTTGCAGTACTACTTAATTCTGAGACGAATTTTATTTTGATAGTTATAACATTACTTGACGAAAGGATGGTTGAATAAACAATGAAGAAGCATTGTAGAGAAGTGGAGGTCACAGCGAACTTGACGAATCACCAACCAACTGCTTTATAGCCAAATGCGTGTACTCCGCTGTACAGCAGGAGGCTGCACCGGCCACGGCCCTGAACCGTGAGAGGCATTACCCTCTGTGGCATGCCAGCTTTCAAAGACACCCGCCCCGCCGTCCCACCATACAACTCAATATAGGTAGAGTTCCACCAACTAGGGATGAGGGAAGGACAGTCAGGATCGGCGACTTGCTCTACTACTTGCACAGTCCACAGGCTTCTACCTGCCTGCTGGCATCTCTTTGTGGCAAAGACCTTGGATCAAGGACAGGCGATCCAGCTAGCAGAAAACAGAAAACACCTACTCCGACACCGACAATGGATGACAACATCTCTCTGAAAAATGTGTTGAATTATAAAAGTGAAGAATTTTGAAATATTCTGAAATAAAATACAGAATAATCAGTTGATTACTTGACTGGAAGATTAGGATTGAATCTAGAGTAGAATGTAAAAATATCAATTGATTAGCTTAGACCCAAACCCCCGAGTTCATATTTTCCATGTTTTTTTTCTTATTACTTCTACAGATCTCATAGTCAGTCAGTTTTTGTTCTAGGATTCAGTCCTTGTGGAGTTTTCACATGCTGCAAGGATTGAGTCCTACTGGTGTAATATTGATTGCTTACCAAGCCCTTATTACTTACAGAATAAGTTTTGGATCTGTATTATTTTATTAATTTATTTATTCCTACAAAAATTTGTGTAAGCAACAGATCCGTGATCCATTCTACCTTCTGGAATAAACAATAGAAAATAAGTTTAGAAATAAGTTTCTTGTTGGTTGGACTTATGTCAATACTTTATCCCATCATAATAATTCTTAAAAATACTTCATCCATATTATAACCAGATAGCTAAGAAGTCATGGCCCACATTCATTCGTCTCGATCGTCAGTCCTAAAATAAATCGATATCATTATATTGAAGCTTTTTTCCTCAAGGAGTTTGAATGCGAATCTTACTCGGAATGTAAGATATAACTTTAGAAGTTTCACAGTTCTTTAGAAGTTCCTCAATTGAATCTAATTATATTCCAATATCCATATTATTGAAATGATTTTAGATTGTTCAAGTTAGTATCGCAAGATTTCAATTGTCTAGAGCTCCCACATTCATCTCTTAATATTTTGAAATACTACCTTCACTATTTAAATAACTGAGAATTCATTAAAATTCTAAGATAAATTAACTTGAATAGGCTACTCCATTAAAAAAGAGGTTGGAACCAATATTTCAATGAAGGGTACCATGAGCTCTGAAAAGCTTATATGAATAAATATTATGATGAGTTTTGCGACCTTTTTTTTTAAATTCATGGTGATTTTCAAACTTTAGGTAAAAATCCAGTAACGGCGAATTTGGAATCAAAGATAACGAGTAGAAAGAAGAGAAGAGCTAAATAGGAGTTACAATTCCGTGATTGGTTGAAGCTTCAAGCATCTGCTTGACTGTAATTAAATCATCAATTGGAAACAAAAAAAGACTGATGTCTTGAAAAACATCAAATGTTGATCAAATTGAACTCTTATAGAAATAGTTCTACACTGTTCAAGATCAAAAATTAAATTGAATTGAGAATCAATTTGCAGTGAAGACTTTCTATTGTTTTCATAACATTGCCAAGAATATATTTTCTCTAAATTGAATACAAGAAAATGAGTTGATAGTGGATCAAATCAGAATCAACGTTAACTTCGCGCTAATAACTTTCATTGGAAACCTTAGTAACTTTGGAAGAAATAAAACTATAATCTGCTATTTTGAAAGCTATTTTCCAAGTTGAAGGTATGAATTTGCATGATAGTTTTGGATTGAATATGTTAATTTACAGAATATTTTTGTTCCAACTTGAAAGCTTAAAGTTGATAATTTTAAATAGAATAACAATATCAAAGTTATACATTATATTATTATTATTAGCAAAGAAAAGAAATTATCTCATTTTATTCACGCGTCATGTGGCTACCCTTTATTGGTTTAATTAAACTTCAATATCAAACTTTTAAAACCTCCTCCAAACTCTCTTCAAATACGTGGACGTATATCACCTTTACAGAAGTATGCTACCTTGAAGTTAGAAACTCTCGTAACATATTCACGTATCAAGCACCATCAAGTGACCACAGTAGTATTGTGTTTTGTTATTCAGATTATACTAAACAATGAGTGCAGGGCCACATTAATGAAAAAACATTGAAGACGCAAATAAATGACTTCGTCTCAAATACAACATTTGGCATCCCAGTGAAGTGGTGAACGGTATTTGAAATGCCTTCTGCTCTACATGGAGACACAAAGGCCGGGCAAAAAAAGAATTAGTTGAGTGCCAACATTAAATAGGACGCGCAAACTGAAATACACACATGACCTGCCATAGCTTCAAGAATAGTTGGCTCATGTCTCAGGTGTGAGTCCTCCTGGTCAGTTTACATCCCTTATATCTAAATAGCTGAGCAGTGTGATAAGGGTTAGCCATCGAAGATTGAAATAACAATGTATTTTGGGATAGCCATTGGAAATTGAACGATTTATAAAGAACAACAATTAAAAAGATTTATATAAGAATATTACATCAATATTACTGTGAATAATAATAGAAAGTGTTGAAATAGAATTGAATAGAATAGAATTCAACTTAGAACAAATAAAATTCACAGGGGGCTGTCAAATTTTCCTTCTAGCTGTACTCCCTGTTGTCGATATTAGAAGTATAGATTAATATTAGATATATAAAAAGTCTTCAGGTTAATTTGAAATTAATTAATTCTTATTTTCGTTTGATAATTATTACATTTTTCCCTATATTTTTTACAGATGGTGAGGCCTACATACGCTTATGTGTATGTGATGGGAGCGATGACACTGTAGATAGATAAATGAACCTGCGGTTCAAAGGAGGTTCAAACTACCGGCAAATGATTTTGAACCACATAACCAACTCTCAGATAGTGAACCTCACATTGTTTTATACATATTGTGATAGTGGTCGTTTTTCACTGAGTTCGATTCCGTTCAAATCTAGCAAAATCTCAATTTTTATCGATTTTTGAATTCTTGTAAAATGTATAATTCATGTATGGTTTCATAGTGTAAATCTCTCAATGCAAACACTATAATAAATATTGTGCACAACAAGAAATGAATCACCCCGCACTAATCAACCATCAAAAATTAATTAACTCACGAATTTTAAATACAAAACAAATGGAGCGAAAAAATACACAGACACCGTTGTCATGACAACGAGATGAACTCTACGCCCACACGCGTCCACGTGCCATCACCCACATCCCCCAACCCTCTCCCGTCACAGGGGGGTACATGGGTTTTGCTTGCCGCTTCGTGAACCTTGTGGTGTGGCCTGGCCTATTCCTGTAAACAAGTTTCACCTTGAGACGACGACGGCTTCAGACGTAACTGCTCCACGTGTCTGCTGCGGCTCAAATCAATTTTGCAACATTATTATCAATTTAATCGCCGAAGGGCGGAAACCCATACTGCTTTGAGCAGTGGCAAACTCATCAAATCAAAAGTGGAGGCTTATCACGCAACAGAGGAAGACACTTTTGGATTGATTCAGATATTTTTTCCAGATCAAAGGCTTTCTAGGAAGAATATATAAAAAATTAGGTTTATTTTTGTAAATACGAGAGTAACTAACAATCTTTCCAAGTTAACCATCAAGCAATATATGGCTGTATATCAAGTAAATACTGAGTTTACTACATTCTCCATTTCATGTTACATCCTAACACTAGAAAGAGGTGCACGAGAATACTTCTAACTTTTAGCACTTGATTCATTTAAATCTCTATCTCTACGCACTTGGATTCCAGTCACCCCTTCTTGCTAGAAAGCTTAACATTAGTTGTATTGATTTCGAAAATAGCAGAATATTCTCGAAATCATCCACTGCAAGTAATAATTGCTTCATGGTTCAAACACAGGGAACTCTCGTCAGTTCATTGTAGGGACAAAGCTTTCCTGTAACACATGAGATGAAAATTCCAGTGAAAATTGCAAAAGTTCATAGAGAGTGATTAGAAAATTAAAATTCATTTTTAAACAGCAAATTACTATATATATGTTTTTGAAGCACTAATAAAACAAAGTACTAATTTATCACCGCAAAGTTTACTTGACGTTGCAGAGCTAGAAAATTATAGCGCTATCTGCTGTTAATGTAGCGCTATGGTGCTGTCATAAAACGAGCACCTCACTTCACTATAGCGATCTACAGCGCTCATGTTCATCCTTAATAAAAATAAATATGGAAACATCTCTATCAATTCTCAGTCATTCTGTGCCCACCTGAAAATGAGTGTTTTCATGGGCTTCACCCTCTACTCTACTCTACTCTACTCTTCCAGCTCTCCTAAACTATCCAAGTCATTTCTGAATCCTAGTTACAATTAAAAAAAAGATAGCCTATATTTCTCATTCTTCTATTAATCTAATACATTAAAATGTATTAAACTACTAAACTGCTATCATGTTTTGATTTTGAATCTTTGGATTCCTTTCACAACTCCACGAGTATAAAATCGATTGACCATTTATAAAACAATAATAAAAACTGTTTTGAAAAACATTCCATTACAATTATGTTCTGGTGATAAAAATCTGGGACAATTGACTGCTAGGGACAAAAGGTCAGCCGGGGTCATTTCGTCTGGTAACTGGCCCAATAATAATTGTACAAACCAGCCGAGAATGAAAGAAATCAACAAACAAGAGGAGAATGGAAGAAATGCGTTCACCGCTTCGCACGCCATTCATTCAATGTCCGGCCGACAAACGGTTAAACCGCATAACAACTAAAACAACGGTTATGGTTTCTAGGAAAGATGAATGCCACTACTGTACCGCTATAGGCTACTATACCGGCAATCTCCAGTTTTAGCCACATGTCAAAGCAAATGGCCTAATTCACCATTACTGGAAAATCCTATTAAAACATTTACAATTGACTAAAAAAGTAAGTTTAAAGCTCCAACTTCCAAGTATTGATAAGAAGAGGAATCGTGGAATATGTAACAAATAAATAATGTTAATGTTACCGATGTTAATAACACAGAAAAATACAGTATGAGTTAAAAGACATACAGCGACAAAAGTAAATACAATAATCAAGAATGACATTAGCTACTCAAAGAAGCAGATTCTATTAACAGCATCTCCCAAACCTTTCCATGTAATTCAATGAGAAACGCAAATTGCTTCGAAAAATCATTCAAGATATACTGAGAAAAGTAGCTTTGATGAAGTATTTCATACATTTTTAATAATTCTTGAATAAATAATATAATCGAGGGTTGTATTCTCTGGTGGCTAGTTCAATGTGGAGGGATAAGTACAAAGAGGGTTTTGACATTAGTTGATTGGAAATTTAATAAAAAGAGGCATCTAATACCTCTAAATATAGTTATCTAAAAGAGACAACTTACATCCCTCGATGGTTAAGTTCAGCCAGAGACAACTGATACAAGATAAAGCTATTTTAACAGTATCATTACTCTATGGTTCAGCTTTCAACTTTCCTCAACGAGGAACTATGATTGAAAAATTGACGGGCTTACCTCATCTACATAGTAAACTTCATCGACAGCATAGTACTTCTTGAATTCTGCGGTGGATTTAATGCGACCCATGAAAATGATGTACTCTTCAGGCAATCTCGGAATGAACAAGATGCTCTTTCCAGAGTCCACATCGAGAGCTCCATAGAAGTCTGGCTCCTGAACTCCAAACATCCAATTGAAATAGCCTTCCTGTAAAGAAAATACAAAATGCAATATTCATAAATTATTTTCGTATTCTACACAATAATCGTATTTCTAGTGACTTATCTCACTTGTTTCAAATTGGTGAAGTAGAATTTTTGTCACTAATAGCAAGTCTATCGGTTGATTTATTTAAGCAGCTCAAAAAGGCAAAGCAGCTGGGGAAGATAATATACCTCCTGAAATGATAAAATACGCTAGTCATTTCACAGTGCGGAACATACATGAGCTTATATGTATGATTTGGAGGAAAGAAGTCATGCCGCAATGCTGGAACATAGGCCTCATATGTCCCATTTATAAGAAAGGAGATAAACTAGAATGCTCCAACTACCGTGGGATAACTCTGCTCAGTGTAGTTTATAAAATCCTTTCAAGTGTAATCAACAAAAGAATGACGATATATGTAGAACGAATCATTGGAGAGTATCAGTGTAGTTTCCGTCCTGAAAGAGCGACAGCAGACCAAATCTTTACAAGAGAGGCAGCATTTTTCATAAAATGTATCAAGTATGTGCTTATGCCGATGACGTAGCCATAATTGCCAGAAGAAAAGATATCCTCCAGGACACGTATAAATTACTCGAAAGAGAAGCACAAAAGATTGGTCTCCTAGTCAATGAAAATAAAACAAAATACATGAAAATATCAAGAAATCAAGCGCGAAGGGTTCCACAGAGTCTGAGAATCGATAATAGGTTGTTTGAGGGAGTGAAAAACTTCAGCTATCTGGGTGTTGAATTGAATAATCAGAATATGATCGGCACCAGTATCAAACAAAGAATATTGTCGGGAAATAGAGCATACTACAGAACATGAAGCTTCTAAAGAACAGGCTCATCAGTAGAAGCAGCAAGCTTAAGATTTATGAAACCCTTATAAGACCTGTAGTTACCTAAGTCTCTGAATCATGGACTTTGACTAAGGAAGACCAACATAATTTAAGTGTATTTGAACCTTGAACGAAAGGTGCTTAGAAAAGTGTACGGTCCTGTTAAAGAATGAGAAGAGTGGAGAAGGAGAACCAATGCTGAACTTGAACTATTAATAAAAGGCCGTAGTATAGTACGCTTCATAAAGGCACAGAGACTAAGATGGTTCGGACATATTATTTATAGGATGGATGAAACCAGAATGCCAAAAATAGTGCTTAAAGAGAATCTTCACTCAAGAAGAAAACAAGGCAGACCAAGAATACGATGGGAAGATGAGATAAAGGATGATTTGATAAGGATGGGTTATAGAGGATGGAGAGGATTTATAATGGATAGAAACGTTTGGAGGAATGTTGTGGAGGAGGCCAAAGCCTACAATGGGCTGTAGAGCTATAGAAAAAAAATAGCAAGTCTATCGGTTGATTTATTTTCATTCAATAAATAAATCATGGAAATACTATATTTCTGTAGAAATTATTATATAAATAAATCACATTTAATAAATTTACATTTACATAAATCTTAGAATCTCGTTATGAGTAGATCCAATCGATTGGTGTAGTATTTGAAGAGAAGTATTTCATCAGGTGATTAATGATTGAAATGATATAATCCTTGATACTATATTGATGTGCTAAATTATTGTTGAATATCAACAGAAAGTTATTCCATAAAGATATTCCTATTTATTTATTTATAAATATTTATTTATTAATTTAGTAATTTATTCATTTTTTAATTATTTATTTATTTATTCATTTATTTATTTATTTATTATTTTTGATTTTACAAAGGCGACTTTCTAGAAGTATTTTAAGCCTAGGTGATGATGATGGGATGAACAATTCATTGCCTTGAAGATAGTGTTATGAATGAATAAAAATTATAGGCTATGCTATCCACTTGAATTGATTTGAGTCCACTTTCCAGTCCCGAAATAAATAAAGTGGAAATTTTGAATTTTATTTGATTAAAAACCAAATATAATAAAATGATTACATTCAATAAACTATCAGAACTTTAAAATATTCAGTTATTAAGAAAAATTTTGAGCCAGTAATAAAACACAAACTAATATGATATAATGAAATAAAAATCATAGAATCAAAGCACACTCAATACGAGAAAAATCTGTAAATTATTTTCTTAATACATTCTTCAATATAGACAATAAAGTGTTCAATCCTTGAATCATTTAAAGAAACAAACAGAAACATTCATGAATAGTTTAAGAAGTAAAAACAATTAAAAATCGTTCACAGCTACAGTCATTCCTTCGTGTCTGGAAGTCGTGATAAGTTCGAAGAAAAAATTTCCAATTGGAAATTCCAATAATTCAAATTCACGGAAAACAATATTATTGATTTCATGAGGAAAAGATCGAAGATACTGATGTGCTAGGGCTGCTAGCCATTCCTCTAGTTCCACTTCAACTTGGGATGCAAGTCCATATAGCTGGAAATTATTTATTAATATGGTCAACTATTGGAAAACATTGTTATGAGATTCAATAGCCTTAAAAATATTTGAAATTAATTCCACAGATTATTTGAACTCTTTCATTTCAGAGGTCAGGGATCAAAAGTTGCACAAACAAGTTCTAGAATAACAACATATGAATTGGAAATTTGATTAGTTCTTATTGTTTGATTATGAACTTTGATATCAATAGAATACTATTATTATTATGGAATTTATCATCAAAAAGATGAATTGTATCTTCGAAAAATATCACCAGTCTATATTTAGCATGTTTATTCAACCTGTTTATTTTAATTCTCGAGAAATGATGCAATACGAGGAAATCTTTCAGGGAAAATGGAACTACATGAATAGCTTTCCTGTGGATCCGATTTCATATGGAACAATGTTTGGTTGTTTTGAATAATGATGCAGGTTCAAAACGTTTATCTGATAATCAATAATGTAATAAAAATAATCTTTTTATACATGTACGGGATAGGAAATTCACAAATGAGGCATCATCACGTCTGAGCTGATGGACTTGAAAATTTGCTTATAGATTCTTTATTTACCGAGGATGGTTATAGGCCTATTCTAAATAATTCAAGATTTCAGTAGGTCAAGTTTTTAATTAAACCCTTGCGGAGCACGGGTTACACCTGCTAGCCTATAATAAATCAAGAATATAATTACAAAATAGTAAAACCTGCATCAACAAAAGCTATTTCAGAAAGAAAGTTGAGTAACAAATAGAAACATTATTAATTCATTATTCACTCTTCACCTAAACACGAGTTGAACAAAAATGAAGAAATCATTCATTTGTCTCTATTGGGTTATCATTTGATTCAATGGGGAATTGAAATAACAGCTTCTTATAGAACTGTAAATTATGGCCTGTTGATTCAAATTCAAATGAGTATTCGAATACAATTATTACCTCTTGATTCCAATTAAGAAATCAACTCCAATTGCTTTTGTTTTGGATATGGGACGATAGATTAAATAAGAAGCTTTTCAACTCTCATTATCGAATGTTGAAAAGACTTATCCTATTTTAAGAGTACAAGCATTGCTGGAAATAAATTTTATCCATTCATTACCTTCCCATGAACGTTCGGGGACGTAATGCCAAGGTACTTTCCTAACCTTTAACAGTTGCTCAGCCTAGAAGCGAGGGAAGCAGTAACGTTAAGGGCATGTTCACATTTTAATAGGTGGGCCTAGAAACTTTGAAATATCATACACCATACATCCACGGGTAGGGGGTAACACAGCCTTGCCCTTGCATTTCAAGCTGAAAACTTGCAGTGTTTCTAGCCGAAGGATATAGTGCTTACTGCTCAAGGCAGAGCTCGCGAGTTTAATAACAAACGCCAATGTCAATAACTGTTCGTGCCAATTTATTATTCAATTACTCAGCCTGTAGGTAGACTGAGAATACCGGATGCAAGCATCCACCACTTCCTACAACGAGTTCTATTGTATGCTAATCATTACCACTATACGAGTCACTTGCGCCTAAATTAAGTATGTTCAGCCATTCTACCTTCAAATATAAGTCACATGGGGTGAGAAGGTAATTTCATTGAGAATAAAATGGTTCATATAGAAGGAAAGGGGTAATAAGACAGTAGTTTGTTCATATTAGACTATCTGTTTAAAAAACTATTGTCAACATGTTTTTTATGAAACATTTTTCTTTCTAATTTAATTTGTAATCGTATTTATTTGTAATTTCATATTGTACTTATTCATTCACATTAAAAGGAATTATTCTACTTATGCAGAGTTCTAAATAACACTAGACTTACTCTTTCCCGAAATTGGTGCCATATCATGCAGACCCACCAAAACCTGTTGGTCCATCCGACACCCACACACTATTCTAAGACTTATATGTGGGCTGTGGGCATCATCCTCGGCAAAGAATCTCTATCTATTTCATAGTAAAATAGAGTACAGTATAGTATATTTCTAGCCGAATCTAATACTAGCGGAAATGAACTTTCTATCTTATCTCTCCCACGCCTTCAACCTTCCTTACCACGATTTGATTATAAAAATAATTAATACAAAAGCCCGCATTCCTCAACGCATAGCTAGTTCTCGCATGTAATGCTAATTATTGATAAAAGCTTGAGGGAGAATTCCGAACATTCAATAGCATTCATTCACAACCCACAAGAGCAATAATGATAATGAAAGTCGCCTACATACTATGTTTGACACACAACAATAATATTTATGTAGCCTCCAACAATCCATTCAAATTGATCATAATTCACTATGAAATTAATAGAGGTCACGAGGAAATTCAAGATTCGTAATTAGTTCGACAAAAACAAACACAATTTCAAATAAGTACACGGATGCTAGCAATAATCACCTACTACTGGGAATGATTTATCTCAGAGTATGCATTTATGTTACTTGAAGCATTACCTATCTGGTAATGGTTGATAAACACTCAAGTTTGCACAATCAAAATTCATGTTTAATTAAGTGTTGTTGGACTGCTGATAATGACCTGTTTCGCGGCCATGATTGATATTTAGCTGTAATCTGGGATCTTAATCAAAGCTGACATTCTTTAGGAATCATTGAGGGCATGAAGCATACAATGACAATAAATAAGATTATTACTATTACTGCTAGTATCCTAGTTACCCGTAGAAATGTTATTGTGTCGATGGTCTGATGCTATGGTATATGTCAGGGACATTCAAATATTATGAATGAATCATCTGATTTAAACTGTTGGAATCTATAGATCTATATAGCAACCTAAGTTTCAATCGCGTTAGACTGAGGATATATCTTATTATTCATAAACAACTGTTTATCATATTTATTGAGTCATTAGTTATTACAGTAAAATAAACTTTTCAGTAGTACTGGAAATGAACAATACAAATACAAAGAAGCAGTCAAATTATGGAGTACTGAGAACTAATTTATACTGTAGTACGAACTCAAGATAAAGTTGAGGTTATGCTTAGCCCCGTGTTTTCTTAAGGTTGCTTGTTTTAAGTTCCCTATCGATTTACAGATTTGAAATTCAGAAAACTTGACTTGACGTGAAAAATGGTTCAAAAACGATTTATTTACTAGCAGTTTGTCATGGAATGTGAAATTAATAAGTATTAAAATTTCACTTCTGTTCTTCAACATTTTGTGTTGAAAAATGTTTGATATGTCTTATGAGGCATACTTTATTGTTTAAAGGAATCACTTATCAGATCGGGATAACAAATCAGAATCAATCTTATCTGCTTATTAAGAAAAGGCTTGCTTATCTTTTAGTTCTTTATCATCCCTCATTGCTATCCATACAATAAAATCATATTTTTTGAAAAAAGGGAGAAATAGGAGCATTATAGTCCTAAACGAGCCAATTCTCTTCAGCCTTAATATTACAGTGTTAAGACTGACTGAATTACTAATGTATTGATTTCAGGTATTCTATTTCCAGACACATAAACCTTCAGCTGCAATATTGGAAAGTGAAGAGAAAATTCATGACGTTGAGGGAGGAATCTCGTCCTTATCATACAATCACATAGAGGTGAGTTCATCATGGATGCAGTGAATTTTTCCATTTTAAGACACTATAATCCATAATTATTTATTAAGATACTTGACAAGAGCAAACTATAATGACATGTTTTTTGTAATATTTTTTTCATCCCGACACATAGACTCTATAGTGGGATGCTACACGATAATTTGAGGAAATTAATCCAAGTATGTAAAGGACTTTTTTCCATATTGTATTGTTTTTCATGTTTAATTAATACCTCCGACATGGGTTACATGACAGAAAAAATAAATAAATACTTTTGGTACTGAAATTGAAGCTTGAGCTTAGAAGCAGAAGCTTATATCCCATTTTTCCATTTACGTTTTTTTTCACTGAGTGTTACCAGAACTTTGAAAGCTCAATATGCAGTACAAAACTCCACTTTGGGTCACAAGTCCAGTGGGAATGTGACATCTTCACAAGAGCACCACAACACTGCAAAGAATTATAGTAACAATATATAATCCTATATTGACTGTATTTTGTCATGTTCAATTTCATAGATTTTCCTCATTGTTGTGGAAATCAGATACATTGAAATTAGAAACTCAAAAGCTCCGCAAAATGAAACAAACTTTATTTAACTAATATCTAGTTAGTGATATTCAATTTGCTTTGGGAGTGTTCTAGTGAATACGATAATTAGCCCAGCCAAAGGAGTGATGTTCAGAGAAGAGCTTTACTCGTTAAATGCTGACCATATATATATTAAAGATTATTGAATAGATAGAAATAAATGAGTAATTGCATTTGTTCAAATTATAATGAATATGAAAAAATATTAAACGAAATTCCATATCAAATAATGTCAATGTTAAATTTTAATTTCGTATAATAATTTATATTCGATATTTCAAGGAAAATATAAGGTAGCATTTTCTTTAATTGGGATAAGTAGCTCCATTACAACATTATCAATAATGTTTTAGAGTGGAGTAGATGAAGCTGGAAAGCCTTCAACTGGTTGAATTTTTCATGAAATGACTGCAAGCATGAAAGGAAATTCTCTTATGGCAGAGAAATTTCTCTCGAAATTATCTTGTAGGTTACTGCTGCATAATAGACTACTAACTTCATCTAAGTGGTTCAATCCAAAGTCCTTTCTTCTCCCAAGACTCACAACTGGCAAGCACGACTCACAACCGAGATAATAAGCAATTATTTCCAGAAAGTTGTAGAACGGTGAATGCGGAAAATATGGAAGGGCTAGGTAATAAATAGAGTAACTCTATTGTTATCTGATCGCTACGGATTTTTAATAGGAGATAAGCTGTATTAATTCAAGCATTAACCTTTAGAAGAGCGAATTCGTAAAGTTATGATGATATTACAAATTAGAGTAATTGAGATGAAGGTGACTTTCAATGCAGTTTTAAAAGCTGCAAAACCAGAATAGGAATTGCATTAATAGGTGAAACTCCAGTTTTAAATCAGTTCAATTCTATGGAGAAATTCTAACAGGTAGTAGACTAAAGTATATTGTTATTTTTCAACGTTGTTTTGAAGTATATTCATCTAAAAAATAAATAGATAACGAAAATGGCCCTATATTATCAATCAATCTCGTACAAATAGTACACTATACTTTAAGCTAGTAAGTGTACTCGAAACAAAGCTTATATATATTTCATACTATAAGAACGTAACTTTAATAAGTTGCTTATTATGAATTACTATATATAGAGAGAGTTACATTAGCGTCTGTGGAGAATTGAATGAATGAAGTTTTATTCTCAATAAGCGTGATACAAGAAAATGAAAAAAAAACATGCATATCAAAACAAATAAACAAGTTTATAACATACAGAACTGCATAGTAACGAATCACAAACCAAATTGAATATTACTTATTAAGAAAAATAAAATCCAGCACGTAAGATGGAGGGAGTCCAACACAAGAAGTCATGAAGTTATTTACTCTATAGTTTAATGAGTATTGAAATATAATAGAGAAAAAACAAGATTGATTTCTACATATTCTAATTCTCCATGTCCATCAAGTCTACCATGTTCATGTTAGCCTCAAGTTTATCATTTTTTCGAGTCCATCATTCATTTTTCAATTGAAAATTAAGAAATCAGTCATTCATACAGTATAACTCACTCAAAGACAGCAATGACAATGAACACTCCCACGGCAGTAAATAACCTCTAAAGTCTGGAAAAATCATCACATAGGAGTACAATAATAAATTATTGTTACTGTTGAAATATTATTGCGTTGTCAGACTGTAAATCAGAATCAGAAAAAATCAAAGGAATTCAGAAGGAAGGTTTTCCCAAGGCTGTATAGTGTATACATGAACAACTTTGTGTTGACCTTGGAATTTATGATTAAATACTAATTAATTATTGTTAGAAGGAGACACAAGTAGGTCGAAAGTGCAGTGGAAAACCAGCTATGATCACGATCAAATCAATAGATCAAGGAATAATAATGCAGGTGTTTGAGAAGAACAAATTAACGTAGGTACACGTTTCACTACTTATCAAATCATTCATGGTTGCCAGTTCTATAAAGTTCTCAGTATGAATAATGCTGATGATGCCCACAAGAGCACTAGGCTTGTGCTTGGTTAATGAGGCGGATGATAATGAGAGATGAACGGACCTACAGTTTTAGATGGGGTGCGAACCACCGGGAAGCGATTTTCAACTCACGAATCATATTCAGAGGAGTTGGTTCAAGTGGTCACCCTTCCAACAAGAGTAGCAGGCACTTGATTCTTATATTATCCAAACGATAGCTTATCAGCGTGATTACTGAGTCAAGCCGCTCCCTATTCCCTAAAGGTCCCTTAAAAATAATCCAAATGTCCCATAAAATATTGAACTTTTCATTTAACGTTTCAAGAGTTGACTAAATGATGTGTTCAATTGAGTAATATATAATAGGAATTGGCAAAAATTTAGAGTACGGCAGCTTCTTTCATCATATTCATTTCGTATTAAGCCTAACAAACAAATCAGATTGATTGAGTGTAGATTATTTATATGTTGTATTCTATGAATTCGATATGGAGTATTTTACAAAAGCAACAAGTCTCGGCTTCCAGGGATGTAAAGGATTTATTGAAAGTGATATATTTAATGATTGCTTGGAAATAATATCATAGGAATACATAAGCGTAGACAAGATAATCAATTTAAAAGAAAGGGGGTGTATGATAAAAGACAATGATATGAATTGAATAGCTACCAATCATTTTTATCGTATTTTTATACTTATACACAAACCACTAATCATCAAGTAATAATGCATCAAAATTAGGTACAGTACCGTTTCAGCAACATTATTATGCTACGTATTTCTAGACGTGTATTAAAACAAGAAATTTCAGAAATTGTGTTAATTATATTCTCATGTAGAGCAGATCCTAAATACTGTGTGAATAAGAAAGGGAACATCCTTCCAGTACTTGCGAATTATACGTGTATCCGCGTTCTAGTACCAGTCAGTTCTAATTAGCATGAATCAGAACGTCTTCACATCTCAATACGAACGACTGTTGAGCAACTTTGGTGAGCAGTGTGTTGATATAATATTATAATAGTTGAACCGGTCGTTAAGTTGCATTTATGAATGAGAAATTTATAAGACTGACGTCATGACAGCTAGGAGCTAGTGTTAACACCTGAACAGACCGTGAGCTGCCAAAACATAACTTTCAGTTTGGCTGAAATTATTGCAATCCTGTTTCAATTAGTTAGCTGAGAAAAGGTGGGTCAAGGCGTTCTTTGACACGTTCTCGCCTATCAGTTTAGTTACGGCCTGAGAGAATTAAGACTTATCTTGTAAGTTGGTACTGTTCTCATTAGTTCTGAAGATAATGCAAATATTTTTCTACCGAATTTCAGCACATTTTCTACAAGGACACTGTAAACAGCACAATAACTAGGTGGAACATTGTCAAAAGTGGGAATGTAAGCTGCGGTTTCTGTATATTGTGCCATTTGCATTAGACAAGAGAGAACGTTTTCAACAGTTAATAGAATTTAAATTCACTATTCATGCCTCAAAAGGCCATGTGAAACTTGAATGGTGCAGGTGAAACAACAGTATTTTACCTAATTGATAAATTACAATGTAGGCTACATATTTGAAGCATTTTGAAGATTTTGCTATAGGGAGTAAATATTGAGCTATACAGAATTCAAGTACATCCAATAAAGTTTATGTAACCACTTTTTTCATCGTCATCGTCATCGTCATAGTTATCTCAAAGAGGTAACTAACTTCCCTCGATGGTTAAGTTCAGCCAGAGACAACTGGTACAAGATAAAGATACTTTACCAGTATCTTTACTCTATGGTTCTGGTTTCAACTTTCCTCAACATGGACTATAATCGAGGTGTACTTTTCATCGTCATCGTCACGGTATATTGAAGAAGACTCTTCTTCTAACTACCGTGGTCATCGTCTTCATGGATTAGGCTGTGATCTTTCCTCGGTCTCCCTATGCATCTTCGGCATTCTGGTTCATGCGACATCCTTTCCACTTTTCATCATCTACATACACTAATTGTTCCATTGATCAGTAACATACTACACATTAATGTAAACAAAGTATTCCATAATAGAGAACTAATTTGAAAATATAAAACATTAAAAGCATATCATATAAAGTATTCTCAGTTTCATATACTGTAATTTGAATTTTATTTCATGAATTCGTCAATCTAGTTGATTACATATCTACTAAAAATTATCCTGGAATATTTCAGAAGACTTGATAGAACTGGAACTGAAATCATAATACAGTAGTGTCATCGAATTAGGATGAGGTTTGGAGATTAAAATCTAATAAATCAACTGTGATTTCTAGAGCGCCATCTGACAAATCAAGGGTCAGGGGCTGCCTTTCCGAGAGATCCACTTCAAAGACTCAAGAATTCTAAATTTCCAAGTCCTTCTAGACGTGTAGATTTGAACAATACTCCATTATATTCATAAAATCTCTAAATAGGCTAATAGTAGCAAACTTTCATCTCCACACTTTTTACTTTGCTTGCCCTATTACCATAGTTAAGGAAAGTATTGCTTTCCAAAAAATTTAAGGTACCCTAATTTCATATTTTCTATACGTTTCGAGGTCCCCTGAGTCCAAAAACATGATTTTTGGGTGTTGGTCTGTGTGTGTGTGTTTGTGTGTGGTGTGTGTGTGTGTCTGTGAACACGATAACTCCATTCCTAATTAACCGATTGACTTGAAATTTTAAACTTAAGGTCCTTATACCATGAGGATCCGACAATAAGAAATTCAATAAAATTCAATTCAAAATGGCGGATAGTAACTAAAAAACCATGTTTTTCACGGTTTTCTCGAAAACGGCTTTAACGATTTTCTTCAAATTTATACCCTAGATAGCTAGCTATTTATAAGCCCTATCAACTGACATGAGTCTCATTTGTGGGAAAATTGCAGGAGCTCCGTAATATTCTTGAGAAAAAAGGCATATAATCACTAGAAAACCATGTTTTTCGCCGTTTTCTCAAAAACGGCTCTAATGATTCTCTTCAAATTTATACCATGGATAGCTATTAATAAGCCCTATCAACTGACATGAGTCTCATTACTGGGAAAATCGCAGGAGCTCCGTAATATTCTTGAGAAAAATGGCGGATGATTACTAAAAAACAGTCGAAGTCAAGCTGCAGAAATGAGGTTTCTAAGTGTATTCGACTGCACTAGAGTTGATAGAATCAGAAATAATGATATAAGACAGGTTTTATTGGTTGCTCCTCTACATGAAAAAATTATTCAAAATAGACGCAACTGGTGCAGTCATTTGGATAGAATGCCACCTGGAAGAATTCCCGTTGTAGTCCAAAACTATAGACCTACAGGAAAAAGAGATGTAGGGAGACCAAGAAAGAGATGGGTACCGGAACAGGTTCATTAATAAACCTAATCCCTGAAGTGAAGATGATGATGATGATTACTAAAAAAAACCATGTTTTTCACGATTTTCTCAAAAATGACTTGACCGATTTTTTCAAATTCATACCCTGTTTAGTTATATATCAGCTCTATTAACTAGCATGAGTCTCCTCCCTGAGAAACTAACAGGGGATCCACCCCATCCTTGAGAAATTTACTTTGTAACCTCCTTCTAGTGCTTGAGGTAGGTGGGTAGAGCAGTTTATTCAAAAGAACACACGTCGATATTTTATTTGTAGAACAGCTGTTTTGACAACTTTTAAAAAATCCTCAAATTTCATAATTCAAACAAAGGAAAATGTACGCTGAAAACAATAACAGTAGTATAATCGTAGTTTTAATAAAATTATTTAGCCGCCAATCGGCATAATGTCATTCCCCTAGATTATCCTCGCCTCGAATGAGGAAAGTTGTGTGAGTGTACTACACCAGATTTTTTGACTTTTCAAATTATCGAAATTACAATTCGCGGAAACATTCTCATGATAGTCACCAATTTATATTTCTACTTCGATTCATTAGTGTGTCAAAAGTGTAGCCAATAATTAATTGATATTTTTTAGACTTTACAAAAATGTTTCAAGTTATAATAGATGAAGATTTTAAATTCTCAATCTATACGTCTATTCCACAGAGACATTCAATCCTCATTCGACTGAGTAGTCGGAGAATGAGTACTTGTGGAGCACGCCATCGATCCAGGCTGATTCGAAGAGATGTCAGTCACTTTCAATTTTAGATGCTGCCTATTTCTCCAAATGGAGTGAGTGAGGTTGAAGGAAATCAATACAGCCGAGCGTTGTGCTCGCTTTTGGTGGCGACTAAAATAAGCTTTCCTAAAGGAGAAGGGAAGGGGGTTGTCGGGGGGATGTTGACGAACTATGAGAGGGTGAGGTAGGGGGGATGCCTACAACACAGGTTTCATTGACCCACGACAACTAGAACCAGGCTGAGTCACGTGCTTCTACAACTGGTGCTAGTACGCCTGCGTAGTGGCCCTGTACAAACAATGTGTGGGGATGCGCGTTGAAGAGCGCGCCGTTTTGAAAGTGTGTGCGAATGTGCGTTTGCCTTGAAATTGCGCAAACATTCTGCAATGCTTATGCTATTGCATTTTGCTTCTCCTCCTCCTCCACTACAACACCCGTGGCGATAAAACACTCAAAATCAACAATGTTTTATAAAATGATCAACGTAAAAACTTTCCAAGTTGAAGTACAGTTGTATGTTAATTCTGGCCTTATGGAATATGGATGGAAAACATGGATCTTCGTCCAATTTTCACTAAAAATGAAAGAGAATGAGTAAAGAATGTCATTGGGCCAAACACTACGAAGATTGGACTAATGTTTGGGTTAATAATATCGAACTTCATCAATACACTCTATCCATTTTTTAAAATTCAGGAGTTTGGATGGAGAAGTCAATAAAAGATTGGATGTATATAAATCGGTATGTATCACAATAGTGGAGACGTGGGGAGAATAAGTTGGACAGTATCGAAAGCAATGTATTGGCAAGTTGTGATACATAAGATAAGAATCGATTAGAGTTTGCAGAGAGTTTCACAAAAATTAGAGTTTGACATGAAGGTGAAGAGTCAGGCGAAGATATCACAGCCTAAAAAGTTAAAAAAAACAGAAGAAATTTAAAAAAAAATAATTATCCTGGTTTATAATGGTTATGAGTGAATGAGTATTAGTATCCTGGATTAAACATACATGAAAGTATTTCCAAGTGCTCAGCTCTGATTTCAGAAAGTTTTTTACAGAGAAAATAAAACAGTTGTATAAGTTTTCTCTGGTAATATGAAGTAGCATTGAATACATTCAACACAACAACGAATACAACCCAACAGTAGCTGAATAATAGGACAATAATAAGGTTGATACCAGATTAGTACTATAAAGGTTCGTACAGATTTACGCACCGCGAACATGAGCAATTCACTTTTAATCAGCTGTTGCCAAGCTTTTTATATCTGTATCTTACCGTTTCTGTAAGAATACAGATATAATCAGCTGATTAAAAGTGAATTGCTAATGTCCGCGGCGAGTATATCTGTACGCACCTTAAGACGAACAATGTGATTCTAAGTGAAAAACAAAACTAAGGAGCATTGAAAATTGTATTGTTGAACAAATAATATTCTCGGCTATTTCTAGTACAATCAGCAGGATACTCCTCTTGTTCTCAATGATATCCTACATTACAGATCAAAGTATTCCTCTTGAGAAGGTTGTCTGGGATTGGCAAATCGAGAAAGAACCTTGAAGACTGAGAAGTACATGAATAGAGTGGAAGCTGGTGCATTCAAACAATACCCAAATTTTGCATACTGATAGCTCATAATTTCATTAAAAAATTTAAATGAGGAACAATTTTCTGTAAGCCTTTAGCATATACTGCATTTTCCTGTTGCCATAGCTTCAAAATATTCCTATAATCCATTTTCCTGTTTCCATAGTTTCAAATTATTCTAATTTTCTACAGTAATTTATTTTTTATCTTCACGTCAACTGATTACATTTGAAAACCATTCAATTCAACAGTCGACTGAATAAATTGGTTTGAAATAGATTGGCCCGCGTGACATTTCCACAGCCAATTGAAGTGGCTCCGTTCACTTTTTGCAATAAGAAAATGATGAAAGTTTAAGACACGGTAAACAAAGCGATTGATTGCATTGGAAAGTGTTTGTCTACATCCCCCCTCCCCTTATTCACTAAGCTTCCCCCACGCTCTACCGGCGATTCGCTCCTATAACGACACTTGCATCAATAAAAATACTGCAATGGTCACTGCTATTACGCTAAGCGTCTTACTTCCTCTAACTTACCTTCCTCATTCAGGATTTAATGACCTGTTCACTCCTGATTAGAATGAGCTGAGAATAATTGTACGAAATACACTAGACCCTATTACATCATTGATCAAACATATTTTATATTTCACTCATAATTATTAATCTAAATACCTCATGAGATTGAACGGATAGTAATAAAGAATGAGCAAAATTAATAAAAAACATCTCAAAATAATACGACTCAAAGTCATGCGTAGAACAAGCAATTAAAGGTGGCGATAGTGCTGTTCTAAACTAGCATTCACTTCAATCAGAACGAATAGGCTCATTCATTTTCAAGCATTTGATTGAGAATGAGAATGTTCTCCCTATTTCAGAATTATATATTATTGTAATCAAAGTATCTAAATTAAGGCCTCACACTAGGGTGTCCAGACGTCCCGGAAAACCGGTAATTGAAATACCCTGTAAGTCTTCATAATTTTCCCAATATGAATCGTGTAGAGTTCTACAATTACGTTTTAAAACGAAAAGACATGGTCAAAAAAGGTGGAAATAACGAAAAATATGCTTTTCCTGAAGATAAATCAACTGCCTCTGAATTTACAAGTGGCTTTCAGTTCCAGTAGAGATAGAGCTCATTCGAATTTGTAAGTAGCTATTTCACATCATAGATTCAAAATCGTAATTATTGTTTTGAGCTGTTTAAAGCTTCTTTTTCTTCTCTATGAATATTTAGGCCCACTCATGAATTAACACTATTTTGTACTAGGGGGAGAATTTCAGGGAGGAAGAAGTGTTTGGAAGGTGGAGATGGAAAGTGTTCCGGTTTCTTTTTGAAAATGATCTGGACACCTCACCTTACACCTACAGGCACAACCAGCTTTTCAACCCATTTCCTGTCCATTTTACAGCATGTCCATAGCATCACATTCAATTGGAGCCACGAGGGAAATGTTATTCACTGAATTAGCATCCATCTCCAGTGTAAAAATTTAAAAAGAAAAATTAGTTATTTTATTTTCATTAACTTGCAGGTTTAAAATCATGTGAGAATATACTTACTAATCGAAACCACAGTTGAAAATTTAACACACAAATTATATGAATTTACAGCCTTTCAAATAGTTGGAAGAAAAACAGTTTACTAGGGTTCATGATTATTCTTTGTTAGGGTTGACATGGAAAACCTACATCAGAATAATAAAAAATACACCTACTGCAGAAGAGTAGAGAGTTTCATGTATAATAACGTATTAATCTAGTTCAATAGTAAAAATTACATTATTTATTCCCTCTACAAATAAATAACTCAATGACTAGAAACCGATAAAAATTCTGCTAGAATTTACCAGACCGACTTCATTTAAATTATCTTGTTTCTGAAGATTCTCCATTTCCCAACAATCTGCTGCCAAGTTGAAGTTTATTGTCTGCACGTGTCAACTGTCAAGTATTTATTTAGATTATCTGCACATTGGTTCAATAGAAGACGTTTTTTTTGCGAACAGATTTGTTGTCACACCCAACTTATTAGCGTTTGCCTTGATCTCGTTACGGAAATTTTATTTGCTTGAAACCATTTAAAGATGACTTAGTATGGATCAGAAAGTTGAAGATCTATTTACCACTTGTACATTGTACAAATGAGTATTATTGCATCTTTGTTCCGAAGAGAAATTCTATGAAAATTTGACACAGCCCATATGTATAATAGATTTGGAATTTTGTATAAATTTTAATAGGAACAATTAGGCCTAAACCTTTTGTGCTATTTGGATTATTCACAATATGAATTAAATTTTGATTCTCTTTGATTCAAAATCTATTGATTAACGTTGTACAAGTATTGTACTCAGATCTTGCTTGGCAAATTATGCAGTATTACTTTTTCTTTGATTGAAATTTGTAGAGAAGCCATAATTATTCTATCTAGTAGATTGTTTGTATTCTTTACATTGTTATAACATGTTTTTGTCAGTGCCATCAAAATAAAAAAACTGATCATCAAAATACAATCATTCGAAAGTTCTATAGCATAGTTGAAAAATGGGGACAGATTTGTTTACAATATTAAATTTTATCTAGAATAGAAAGTTTAAAAAAGGTCTCATCGCATCAAGCATTTCGTAACAACAAAGTTGTTGCCTATTCATGAGAAATACACAATTTCAAATGTATTCAAAGTAGATTATTCATTGGAAATGAGTTAATAAATATTTTGAAATTTCTTCCAGGAACTATGATTCGGCTCCACTCCACCAGCTGTATTGCGTTTCTAGGAATATACATGAGCTAAGCTTGGATAGTGAATACATTATTTTAATGAGCTCATGCTCGATAACAGGATACTTTACAGTGTTTATCAGAAACTCCAGCCACCCTAGAGACAAGGTCTTGAACTTTCTTTAAGGAAAACTTTGATGCAGGAAATAATAAATTCCATGAACGTCAACAAGGATAATAATTAGGCGTGTTTACGGCGACAGTCTACATTCCTGATATAACAGCCCAATAATTCCAGTTATCAGTTGACTTCACTCCACTGGTAGTGGAAGACAACACATTCGGAATAGTGAAAGCGATGCTCTTGCAAATTTCAATTGTCTGTCTACTACTGCTGCTTCACAAATACAGCACAGTTTACTTTCTCTAATGGTCACACCACTTAGCTAAGTCATTGGCCTGGTACACTTTTTACAGTGCTGTACTCTGTACTTCCTAGTTGGGAGCTGCTGGGTGGTTGGGTAGCATGGCCTAAGTTCCGCGGAGGAAATAAATTTCACGCATGACGATCAAGAGAGATTTGTTGCTAACAATATTTATCCGGTTTCGGTGACTGTTGGCCAAATACTTTAACAAACCTGGCCATTTGTCAGTTGTGATGCACGCATGACACGCAAGCTGTCAAGAGTATTCAGTTATCAAGCAGTATTGAGGTGGAGCTTCATTTTGTATTTTTGAATTAACTAAACGTAATTAGAAAAAGAAATATGAACATTACTAATCAACATTTCCACGGAAGTAATAGTTCATGAAATAATTCAACTGGAAAAAAGTTTTTATTAGTCAAAGGTCTTTTGAAAAGCTGAGGTCTAATCAATACAAGAGCTGAGGGAAAATGCCAGATAGGGATGTAATATAATTAAGTTGTACTGTGACCACTTATGTACTGTGAATTACAATATATGCATCAAATTATGAGTATATAATACTTATCAATACTGTAATTCAAAAAACGATCTGATCGATAGTACAGTGATGATTCAATAGATTAGAAATTAGTATAGTTTTCTCTCTTCAATAACGAACTCTACAATGTATCAATAAAAATATTTTATAATCAATATTAAAAATATATTACTATATTATATTATTGCAGTCCATAGTAGAACAGGAAGATCTATTATTTATTGACTATTCCTCCATGATACCCATCAAACGATCATTTAATTGAATATTAAAATTCATTAACCGACTATTAATATTTGAGGATAATAATGAGAGGATTTTATTTTGGAAGATAATAGGGTTATAGTTACTATTGATTTAATAATACACAACTCATTGATAAAAATAGGCATTATAGGCATGAATCGTTATAATTTACACTTTACTCATAATGCCGTCATACGTACTACACTGTGATAAATAAATATAAGAATGCAATATTGCATCATCACCAGGCACATATGACGCCATGTTCTAGAATAACTAGTAGTACTGTGAACAGTAGACCTCGCGCAGTTATAAACCGCAGCCTCCTCTTATCCTGTCCATCAGAGTAAATCCTGTCTGTATGTCGTGTCGGCGAGATATCGGTGTGAAAACGGCTAATGGCTGTTGGGGTTGGTGTATCAAAAATGCTAACATCAAAAGCTAATCTCCTTCAAGACATACTGGCAACAGGACAGTCCAAGTTCAAAGCAGAGAAAGTTCGAGAGACAATACTATGGTATATTTTAGTTAATAATTGCATGCGTGTTATTGCACGCAATAAATAGTTCATCAATTCATTTATTCATTTATTTATTCACAATGGAGACAACGGGTTTCCCCAAATATGTCTCCTTAACAATAAAAATTGTACAGATACAAATGGAAAAAGAAAAATTATGATAAAAATGAAACAACATTGGGTTCTCCATTCTTTGAATTCCTATTAGTATTTATTCTTGGTCAATGTTCATACCAATTATCACATTACCTCATGACTTTTGTCAAATTCTGATAGATCTAGACTAATTCCCCCTAAACACTTTCAAGTGCTATTAGTATGATAGTAGAGATAATACTCCTTCAACTTCTGTAATGCAGGAATAAGCGTACAGTACTCTCATTGAACAGGATATAGGCCTGCACAATATTCTACTCCATACAAGGTAAACTGCAATTCGAGACAAATTGAAGCGTCAGAAACAGAACCTAATGTTGTATACAAACAAATTTTAATAATAGATTATATCGAAGGTGGGCAGCCAATGCCAGAGAGCAGAGTACCGTGTTCTGTTGGTGGTGGTCGTGACGTAGCCACTGGCCACTGCTCTGGTTTTCGTTGTTCAGGTATACAGAGTAATTGCGCTGACGCGATAGCACCTCTCCTTGGCACAGTTCAAAGACTATCGATCCCTCTACTAGTAAAAAAAGCCTGACACAGATACTGAATACGTTTATAGTGTGCTTTACCAGAATCTACTTTTGGTTCAATCACCTGCGCTGGTCATCATTATTATTCACTCCTCCTCTTCAATTCCTCCTCCTCCTCCTCCTCCACCTCCTCCTCCTGAACCTCCAAATACCTCCTCATATCCCTCTCTCCCTCCTCAATTAACTTAGCATATATATCACTCTTTACCTCATTAATTTCGCAACACCCGATGACCCACGCAAGTTGATGACTCAGCCTCTGTTTACTGATTACAGAAAACTAACTGCTATTCTTTGTATTTATTCTCTCCTGATCTATGATGAAATACGGGGACGTACACAATGCTTACGAAATGCGGCAATGTTTATTGACGAACTAGTTCGGTTAACCTACAAATGTCAATAACCCTGTTAGCTATAACAAAAGCAAGCCAAACACGAACCTCCTAATAATTGCAAAATTGATGATTCTGCATGATCTAGATGCGTTTTTCTACGCAATTGTTGGATTAATTTACTATTCGATTTCGAAAACAGTTTTCAATAATAAATTGTTCGACAAATGATGGATTATTTATATATTAGAAACATTATAAGGCTTATGTAATCTTGATAGTTTCCCAAATATGATCAGTTCTAAGTATAATGTATTATATTATGTTATTGGTTATATGGAATACCGCACAGAAATTGAATTAGCATTCTATTGAAAGAAAAATGAATAAAGAATGTTAACAAAACTCAATTTTATTAATGATATTTTAGGTCGATATGAATGATTTTTTCATTCTTCACTGTAGAGTAAATTAAATTGATTTTCTAATAAGAGGGTGTTTGAATGTTTATTTATTTTTTTCGATGAGATTGCGGAACTCTTCCATGATTCATGACAAACTGAAGTGGAATCACTTGTTATTTTAGTGGTAGCTCAAATTAAGCATCATTCAAGAATGACTCAAATCGATTAGTTAGCAGGGGAAAACACCATGAATCAGACTAACTTCATTCCTGGAAACATGCGATCCCGGCAAAACATGTTTGAAACATGTTGACAACCTCCGAATCACCTGAGGCTGTTTTCCAATTCTAACATTGAAACACCTCTTATCCAAAAACAAGGATCTGTAATAGTCTTTCTTTGGATCAATTTTTGATGAATCATTAAATATGTACAGAAAACATTTTACTTGTTTCGATTGATGAAGGACTAAAAATACTTTCAGTGTGTTCTTTGTGTGTTATACTCTTCAAAATTGATTCTCTCTACATGAAATAAACCAAATTACTCCACATAAAATTCAAACTAGTTTTAACAATATTGAAATCAATTCAATTATTGCAATAGAACTAAAACCTGCATTAACATAAATGTATAATTTGAATAACTCCAAGGTAGAAGTTATTGATCCCTTAAAATGAGATTTAGCCAAGCGACCACCTAGTACAAAATTGGGGTTTGTAAAAATTTCAACAAAATTGGGTTTTGTTACCTTTCACTTATTATTATTTGCATTATGTGGTCGCTGATTTCAACCATCATTGAATTCTGGAAATCATTCAATAAATTTATAAAAGAATACTGTATTACTCTACAAATTGATATTAAAATTAATTATATAATCATTTACATCTTCTTCAATCGGAAGCTACACTTCTTCTTTTGACATTTCTATAAGTTATTTCATAGACCAGGGGTCTCCAACCTTTTTCATCCAAGGGCCACATTGTTAATTCTAGGGAGGCTTGGAGGGCCAAAAACAAGGATGTACGTGGAATTTGACTTGTTGAACCATTTGCTAATGTCTCGCAATGGTTGATCGCTGCTTGTTTACAGCTAATTCTACACTTATTAAGAAATGGAGTGGCTTGTAAGGGTAACATTTTTTTCCAAATGCATGATATTAATTCTATGAACATGTATTTGGAATATTTCTATTTTTTACGAAACTTCTATCTCTAAATAGATTAGTAATGAGTGATGGGGAAAATTTCAGAACCAGTTATATTACAGCAGCTCTACTTTACAAAACAACACGCTTGACAAGATATCACAGTTATTTCCATTCATTCTGAAACACTGTCACTGATAGATGTCGCAATTGTATTCAATGCACAGTTGGAGAGCAATTTCAATCAATTTATCTTTTCAATGACCATTGAACATTTCTTATTAATCTTATCGATGTTCGTTGACCTACAGCTGCAACAATATACAATGGAAGTCAATATTTGATTCAAAATATAAAAAGGATTCCAATTGTAAACAATTATCGAATGATTGTTATTTGCATCTGGAATCCGAGAGAACCGGGTTTTCAATACATTATAAATATGAATGGTTTATTATTGAAAATGAATGATAGAGATTATCCCAGTAATGGTTGAGGAAATAGTGAAAAGTATGGTCAATAATTATAAACAACAATAAATAGGATGATCAAATCTGTATGATTAACTCTGATGTAGGCAATTATATTTCAAATTAATTCCTATCACACACTGATATTTTCTCTGTGAGAGAGAATGTGAAAAGGATTATGATGACATTTTATTGACAATAAAAAAAACCATATTATATTCTACGATACAATTCTATAAATATAATCGTTTTGATCACTTTCCAATAAAATTTTAATTATAATTACTACAAGTGATAAATAGTAATAGTAGATTTTCATGAGTAGATAAATGTCTCAGTGTTTTTTATCGGTGAAAAACCTTTGAAAGATGAGTAGGTACTACTGATGTGAGGTATTGTACCAAACAGATACCGCTTTTTCAAATTAGAAGAATTTGCATGCAGTTATTGTGATCAAGCAGTCTAGAATCTGTCGCAATAATTCATTTAAACAGTTAGTAATCATACAATTTTTTCAATGCATGGAGATTGAGGTAACTTCTGAACAAAAGAAGCAGCTCCATACACACAAATGTACTAAAAGAACTAGTTCGCAGCGTTGTTCCTAATAAATCAACAATAATTCATGTAAACACAAAGTTGCACTGGCACTGGAATAAGTCGCCACATGATACGATTTCATTTCTGTTTTAGAAATCCACAACTGTTGTTGGTAAATGTGAGTTCGTACATATTTTAGTGTGGTGAGGCGTTTCCACATTCGAGAAGTTATTTAGAAACTAGTTCAGCACTGTATAGCACGCGAGAATAAAATTTCATTGTTGTAAATGTGTTCGACGGATGAAAATAATACGAAATAGGGCAAAACGCTGGGAGAAATGCACACACATTATTTTGAACCCAACACGCGAAGCAAGCAGTAACAATCTACCCAGGGTAACCGCTACTGCTTTACTCTATTGTGCACAGGATTTTCACCATAAGTTATCATTGTCATCATCAACCCAGGAAAACGGGTCGTGTGTAGCCTTGGCCTTTGACTGGCAAAGATCACTGGAATGGTAATAGGAGGATACGTGGTTGCATTATCATCTATTTCTGCATTGTATATGAAGTGTTTTTAATATTCTGGGTTCACTGAAGGAGAGAGTCTTAATCTCAATGCCCCACCTTCCCCCACTGCATTAAACTGTTAATGCCTGTACTTGAATAGTATTGAAATAGTTTCTGGATTTGAAAAGTACAGGTGGAAGACATTTATCTATCCATATTTCAAACAAGTCTATGTACATGATATTAGGGTTGTCGAGTTGATGTTCGAGTAGCTGGTACCTCACATGAAAAATTTTATCAAAGATTCAAACTCAAAATACTTAGAAACTCAGTATGGATGATTTAATTTTTCTAATTAACACAAACTTTCCAATTGTCATGAATACATTCATTGGTGAAGCACAGAAGCAACCAGTGAGTATAGAATGTAATGAATTTCATTCTATACTCACTGGAAGCAACACGTAAGTGATTCACAGAATGCCAAGTCACAGTAGGTCCAAAAGGTTCCCCTCGAATGTTTCGTTCTACTTGAGCTAACCGTCGTGTCATCGACCTGAGTTAAATAAATAGTCACCAATCCCTAATTTGAAAGAAGGCCATCAGAAAAGCCGTACCAATTTCCGTCCAATCAGCAAAAAAGTATCACACGAAGCGATAATTCCGGGGACAATTGGTCGCTTATCTCTATTTTATGTTAACAAATGCTACAAGGTTTTCCAACGGGAAAGTATTGAAGGAAAACAATAACTATTGATATTCAAAAATAGCAACATCCGGTACATTTCATTATAATTGGCGAATTCTAGATAGCAGTTTGTTCCATAGCTATCAATTGCAAAGGCACTAAAAATAAAATAGAAAAATGCTGCTCTATGTAGTTGCAACGGATTATTCGAATATAAGATTAGTTAATTCGAAAATGAATAAATGATGAATAAAAGAGCCGATAATATCATAAATCTAGACTCTTGTTGATTTTAATTCTATATCTGCTGTTATTCATACCCAATCTGACACTTCCAGTATTGTATAGCTAAATTTCTCTGCTACTTCCTACTGTAATGTAATCTTTCTAAATTTCTACACAGTTTGGGATCACCAATCTACAATTACCATCTAGCATAGATTAGATAACCATCTCAGATCTCAGTACCACATTACATGGGTAAATCATAATAAGATCATAACTATTACTGCAATTGAATACTCAACCCTAATTTCCTCCCAGTCTGTCATTCTACAATCCCTTCCCTACAACAAGAACAAATCCCTTCTACAGTAGCCTACTTCAAACGCTAATTCCCCTATCAATCCTCCTTCTTGACTATATTTTCACAAATTCCAATCGCGAATATTACTTCATCCTTCCACTCTTCAGCCATTCTATTTGCACTGGTTTCTGGTTTGTCCTCCACCTGAAGGAGCTGTGGGCTGCGGACCTGCTGTACCAGGCACCTCCAGCTGTATCAAGTTCACCAGGCTCTAGTCTTCATACAACTTTCATGCTAGTAATGTGGCCAAGTCGGCAAACAACCCAAATAAAAACAGTTATTAAGAGCAGTTGGAGTTACTGTATTGTGTTACAGACAGTGCGGCAGATTGTAGCGTGAACAAGATTCATGATGCCAGTACAACTGCAGCAAAGTAGGTCGCTAACAATCACTAAGCTCGTGTCTAGCAGCTAGCTGCTGTGATATCAAACAAGTTGCAAACTGAGGTTACAGGCGTGTGGAGGACACACACAGATTATTGTCATTCTACATGCACGCTAATCCCGGTTCAAACTCAGTTTTGTGGTGCATGATTTATCTATTTTGAATTGGTTGTTTAGAACTGGTGATCCAGATTGCGATAGAGAACTACTGTACATATAAGAAATAAATGGATCAAGTTCTAATGTGCGATTGATAATAAAAAAGGAATTCATCTCAAATCTGAGGAAAAATCCAGGTTTCAGTTCTGTTGAGTTCAGTTTTGTTATGCCTTCAGAAAGACATAACATTTTAAAAATGGTAATGATTCATGAAGAATTTTAATCGTAAAATTCCTTTAGTTTTCACTGTTCCCTAAATTTGCATGAGTATAGATCTACATATATAAAATAATTCATATAAATGATTAAATTTCAAAGGAAATTTAAATTATTTCGCAATGTGAATTCACGCAACTCTCATCATACTCGTAACTGCAGGTTTTTAGATGTAAGTTTGCATTGGTATTGCTAATGGAAATAAACTAATAAAACTTAAAATTCATATAATGTTATACAAGAAAGCGCTTGCCTTGACATGGTGTAACTAAATTTAGGTCTAGAAACAGGTAGGTCTAAGTTAACAGCATTGTATTCGTAACTTGATAAGTGCTTGTTATGAAGAACACTGCTAACTGGTTTTACCGGATTAGTTTTTAAAAAGAAGTAGAAATTCTATTTCTCTAAAGCCAATTTATGATAACTTGATAGCATAGATCTTCCATGTTTAAGTGAATGGCTGGTTTTGGAAGAATTGGAAATTTTATGAATCTTTGATAGTTTAGTTTTTGATTCTCCTACTATAAATTTTGTTAATGAATAGTGATGTATGAATAAACGAAAATATGTGTAGCATATATTTATCTCAAAAATGAAATTTCGTCACATGAACCAAAATGTATAGTGGAAATGAATTTATAGTGAAAAATAAGTTATTGAGTTTTGTAATTTATGACTCAACGAACTTATCAACGAAACTATTCAGCTCAGTTTGTAAAAATGACATTAATTTATGAACCAAAACTAATACTTCGTTACAAAATAAATATTAATCAAGCATCCTATTCACTTGTCCGATTGTTTCAGCGGAATACATCCACACATCAATAATAGAAAAAATATGTCAACCATTTTCATTATCTCGTAGTGCTCTGTCAATATTAGAACTGACATTGTGGAACCTGTCAATATTTTAAATGTGAAGAGTGAGTACTTCTTTATAATAGCAGTTTGCCTCTGTAGGCAGTAACTCTACAATAAGTAACAAGACTGTATTAGCCTTGAATCTCTCAAAATCTAGGTCGATCAGGACCAGAACTGAACAGCACTTAACTCAGTAGATTATCTGAACATCTAAACTTAACTTGATCAACTCAATAATTATTTTCCCGATATTAATCGAAACCATAATGGATTTGTGTAAAAAGGCTGATAAATCAACTTTTTTTTACCAATTTTCTTCGTAACTCATAATATAAATATTATGATCGATTTAATTGTAATCAAAATCACAATTTTTTCCTCGTTATCAAAATATAAATAGCTAAAACAAATTGTGATTTTATATTCAATTAACTTCAAGGAGTACTCGAATTCTTATATTATAATTGCTTTATTCTTTGTCAGAATTGCTACCTACTATTTTTACCACCCGTTAAAAAATACACCCATGCGCTCTACCTAAGCCTGCCGTCTTCAGTACAATGCCACATTTAATGCGGTGCCAAATGTTATTTTTAAAATGGCCAACACTTCCTCAAAGCTATTTTTGAAAAAGATGATGAGACATACTTTACGGAGTACAGCTTACAGTTACCATTCGCCTATCTACAAATTTTATAGAAATATAGAGGTTGTATTTATGTGAAAAGATTCGCGAGAACAATTTCCAACTAGCTCATTCAAATTCCAAATACATTATAGTATTGATTATATAAGTGACTTGATTAGTGTACCCTTTACTAAGCCTCCATTTATTAAATTGATTTTTTTGCCAGAATATATTCTTATTTTTGTAAAATTAGAGATAAGAATGAACATATTTTCACATTGGTTCCCAATTTAACAATACGTTCACAATAAGAATAAGATGTATTAATTTATGAAAATCAGCATATGTATCCAACACTGTTGAAACAATCAAATACAGTAGAATAATTACAAAATTTGATCGATCTGAATCAAGGAGAATAATATTGGGAAATATAACAAATAATTACAGTAGAAGTTTTGGAATTTGTAAATTAAGCAGAAACAATACTGGAAATGAAAAAATGGAACACTCACTTCTAGTCAGCAATAAAGCTCATCACTTTTGTGATAATAAACAATTGACATTCGCGTTTATTAGGCAGAAATAGTGAATTTAGTTCCATATTCAGCTCATATTTCACTGCGCAAATGCAATAGGCCGTGATAACTCAATGGAAGCATATGACATCAGCAGCCTTTCACAGGATAAACATTCAGCCAATAAGAGAGGAGCATAAGCATGCTGGGGGCTGGGGCGTGATTTGGAGTTGGAGAGAGGATTGAGCAACCACACCAGAGTGAATAATCTCCATGTAGGTCACTTTTATAAACAAATTTTCAACTATCAGATTGTTTTCGTGTTGAGGTAGTTGCATAAACAACGCCTACACTTGATGCAGTCATTCAAATTGACTCTATTATTTTTATAAACAAGAACAATATCCTTAATTGGAGATATTAACATACTGTAAGCAAGATTGAAATAGGATTATCGTACAAGTAGGAGATTGATAATATAAGTGACAATCATCATAAAGATATTCCAATAATAAAATGTGAAATCCAAGACAAAACAAACACACATCATTACATGCGTCAACTCTGAAAATTACAGTTAAAACCGGAAAGTCATTCCTTTCTCTAGAGGCTACAAAAATTCTTATACGATGTGTTCAAATGTATTTTCTGAGGATATCTTCTTTGATTTTCTCTATAGGAGCCCAGTGCTTATGCGCGGGTCATAGGAGGGATATTGATTTCAGTTATGATTTATTTATTCTATGAATCATGTAAGTAACAATACATTCTGACTTATACGTTGATAAATGTAAATTATTTACAATAGATGACCGTAGATGATATCACTAATTATTCAACGAATTTAACAAGATATGAAAACTTATTTTCAATATGAAAATTTTACAAGATATGGAAACTTCACAATGAAGATCGCATGCAATTTCTGTATTTATAATATAATATTTCAATGTAATTACATAATCGGCGGTTGTGAGCATACTGTATTTTTTGTAGTTACCAAAGTTTTATTCATTAGTTATGAGTTAGGTCATGACAGCTCAATACGGTAAAATAAAATATTTCAAAACACATCAACGACTTCGATTTGTTCAAAGATGTGTGTTGACATTATTTTTGAAACGACATCCATGCGCTTGGCATTGTTTTCGAAACTCAATTCATTGTGCTCATTCCAGTTCATTCAACTAGAACCAACAATAATTAAAGGCGCTTTATCAGCCGCGTGTTGAGAAAATGACTCACACAGCAAATATAGCAGCACTACCTGTTTCATTTCGACTTTGCACTAACCAAATAGTGAACATGTTTTCATATTATATTCTACTCGAAGATCAACATCAATAATTAGAAAAAACAGCTCAACATGGAAATGTTTTCGAAAAAGTGATGCTCATCACCATAATTTGAATACAGCATGTTCAAATGTACATAAATTATTTTCAAACAATAAAGAAAAGGTTAAACTAATTGGAAAGTTTGGTTGAATATTTGAAGCTTCTTATGAAATATAATTCCAATGAAAACAAATATCTGACCAGTTTTGTAATAATTATCACATCCTCTTGTTAATTTTCTCAACTATTAGTGAGTATATTGTTTAGGATGTAGTTATGAGATAACATAAGTTTCTGAAATAGAAATTCAGATCAAAAATAACTTGTATCTAGTTGAATCGCTAAGGAAAACTGATAATGATAATGAAATTGATGATGACGAGAATATAAATATATATTATTTGGTTTCAAGCTAAATTATTGTCTCTAAGCGTCCATACATCTCAACTCTGTTCTTTTCAGACTTATTGTTGACCACCAAGAATGAGGGACCCCCTCCCAATTTTGGAAATTAGTTCAGCTCGTGCCCCGTCCCCCATAAATTGGTGAAAAAATCTTCAGTCGTCATCTTAAACACTTTCCACCTGTGGGCACCCCCTGTTGTTAACGATATAAATGTATCAAATTACTTTGAGAGCTACATTGCTTTAGTGATCACTTGAAAATGGCATTAGTAGCCGAAACATGTCGTCAAAAAAAAAAAAAATTAAAAGGTTACTAAGATTTATATTTTTATCCATTTTAAATGTAGCAATAAAGAAAAAAGACTACATTGCTTTGTATTCTTAAAAATATAGGAAGGACCTTCTCAATTAGCGACAATTAATTACATTCCTCGTTTTGTGGAAAAGCTTATACTGTACGTTTATATTAACAATATAAATAGTAATCACGGTGGTCTACACATTTATATTCTAAAATTTTGCTTCCCGATCAAAAGTTCAGTTTTTCCTCAATATCATAAAATTTATCTTCCTATCCCTTACTACTTGTAATTTACGTATTTTCATACACGAAAGACAATATTGATCTTTGAAATAAATAATTAAATATTTTGAATAATACAATTTTTGAAAACATTTATTATAAAAACTTGTTATATTCTCATGTTTATCAGTCAGATCGTCAGCCATTACTCTTGTAACATGTGTCTGTCTTATCTTTCGTTTTTCTAGCAGATGATTATTTATATGGTTTTTTATTATTGTATGGTTTTTCTAATGTAATCGTTGTTGTAAAATTGATGTATGTAGTAGGCTACCGTTGGAGATGAATAAAAATGAATATCATCAGCCAATTGTGGAAAGTTGATGGAAAGGTTGTTCTGTGCAATAGAAAAGAACGTCCGGAAATAAGTCTACTAGTGACGTCACCCAGCTATTGGTAATGTTAACCAGCTGACGTTTGCCGTGCGAAAGAAAGTAGCTGCGCTTTCTAAAGATCCGGAGTCTTACTACAAGTCAATTGCTGTTCCACGAACTTCTCTTCATCTCTCGCTTCATGCACTTCCTCAAACTAAACAGCTAATCTGGGAAGCATCTTCAAAAGTTCATCGATCATTGAATTTTTTCAGATGGTTCGAAATCCACCTAAAATTGAAGGTTGATCATGTTACCGAAGGGAGAGTTGGAAATAAAAAAAAACTTATAGAAATTCATTTCCACCAAAATGTGCTGGTCAAGGCCTCTCTATCAGTGATAAAAAAATACAATAAAAATGATGGTTTTCAACACTGTTGATGATTTTAATGGAACTCGAAAGCTCTCCAGTCTGTAAGCTGAGAGAATATTCTTGAATTTATAAAGAGGGTAGAACGAAAGCAATTACAATACTACAATACTGATTAATCATATTTAAGAATAAATAATTCTGCATTATTTCATTAATACCACATTTCCACATGACAACTATCATTATAAATTCAATAATGCATTAATGTAACAAATTTCTCCACTTGATATTATCGACTGGTTCCGTGATGGTTCTGAACCCACCTGAAACTGTAGGCTAATTCAAAACTCTTTATCTCCCTTCATTCACTTACAAGTCCAATATTTATGTGGGCATCATCCTCAGCAAACAAATTAGAGTAAATGATAGTTTTTATGTATAAGATAACAATTGTTCCACATAGAGAAAAACTCATGAAGAATAAGAAGAAATGAATTTGAAGAGAGTTTTGCATGGTTTTAAGATGTGTTGCTGATACTGAAATATGAATCAATACTTTGCAAAGATAGAAAAATGTTTAGACGAGAGTTCCAATTACCATATTGCACTTTCATTCATATTTTCAGTTTCCAAAGGCACATCAATAATTATAAAACTTAGTTCAAGTCTGGAATGGTTTAGTAATCTTATAACTTGAGATATGCTGGCAGGTCTCACTATCTGAATTTCCAATAGTGAGAAAATGCTAACAGAATGTGACTATAACTATTTCAACAATAAGTTATTGAACAGTAAGATAAGTTGAAAGAAACACTGTGGCAATGAACTCCAATAGAAGAGACTTAACTGGATTTATGAATCACAGTAGTGATACATTTTGAATAATATGAATTAAAGTATTGTAATATTATAAATAAGGTATTGTGATTTTAGCACTGTAAAAGTGATTGAACAATAATATCCAGTTATGAAAAGAATTGCAATGAAGTTCATCTTATTTCTTATGTTATAAATACAGTACACAGTAAACCGAGAATAATTTTATCATTCTCACTCGGTGCGTCATCAATGAAATAGGTTACATCTCTGCCCAATCTTTTAGATCCAGTCATGTACTGTTGATACAGTCTTTCCTTTGTTGTTACAGTATTTTCATTATCATTCCATGACTCTTCCAATTCATAAATTTTTCAGTGGATCTCATTACAATAATTACATTATTTTGGCCATACATTAACATTATGATCAAGTTTACATTTTTGTCATACGTGGAGTGATAGCTGGCCCTATTAATAAATAGGTTGAAACAGACTTATCTTCCTTTATTCCTGTATTGAAATGAAGAATACAGTATATTATTTTTATTGTGCAAAAATAGTTGTACTTTATGTAGAATTCTAACAGTATTCTGCTCGGTTTCATATTCAATCGTGATAGTCACTCCGAATGATCAAGATGATATTTAAGATTTGCAAATAAAACAGAGTGCAAGAGTATGTGGTGGAAAAAAATTAAAAAAAATAACGTTATTTTTTCTACACCAGAGAACCAAGAAAGGATAAAATTTTAAAATCTAAACCGTGCAAACAAATTTTTAAACTAGCCGTTTCAAATTTCTGTTAGAGAGAAGTAATTATTTTTTTTTTTTTTGAATTATCTTCCTACAAACGAGGAAACAAAATGTGTAGCCCTATTATAATAGTGCTAACTGCAACCAGATAACTAGAGTCAGCTGAACGGAATGAATGAATTATCAACAATCTTCACAATAGATAACTTTGAAAAGGTCAAATACCTTTCTAGAATAATTTGAAAGCTATCCACGATGATAATTTATAATTAGGATATAATAATGGAAACATAATTTCAATCATTTCATTCATGCATTCTTGCACGATTTCAACTATCCTGATCAGTATTGTAAGTCGAAGATCTAAAATATTCTATTTCTCGTACAAAAATTCATCTTATATAACTCCCTCATTGCATTTTTTTAGAGAAAACGGTTCAACATTTTTTAGAGAAAACGGTTTTTACGGTTCTGCAAACATCAGAGAATATCCAACCAATAGCAACAGGAGAAACCCCTCTATTTGTGGTTCATGTTTGTTAAGTCGTTCTCGAACTGCTAGTTTCTGATTTGTCGGAATCGTGAAATGGAGTCCACCACAGGACATGAGTTCAGCCAATCAATTTCTATAATATTTGGAGGTGTAATGAAACAGCATTGATATATCTTATTGGGCATAGTGTTGGTTCCAGACCTTCGAATTTCTTCAAAAGTCCCAAAAAAATTATATTTCAGTGTGATTTGAAAATAAACAGCTGATTGTGATACAGGATTTGATTGTACACAGATGCTAAAATTACTTGAAACATGAACTACTAAACTAATAAAGTATAGAAAAGATTGTCATCACGAGTCTGTTGGCAGAGTCCCTAGCTTCATCATAGTGATTAAAATATTACTCAGTAATAATATTATAAACATCATAAAAATAGGGAATTCGAAGTAAATAGGTTTACTTGTAACAATTCAAATATACAATTGAAAAAGTGTGAATATTACCCTAGCTATTTACAATTTAACTTATATGCTTTAGTTGCAATTTTGAGTGGGCCTACTCACACTAACAATATTTATTTTAAAAAAATGGTCTGTAGATAGTTCAAACATCAATACTCTAGTCCAATGTAACTTGATATGCACAATAGAAATTTAAGAATGCTCAATAGAAATAGTAATATTATATTCCAAATAAGAAAACTGTAGGCATACTGTATTCTGCTTAAAATATATGGCCGGTGTTATTGTTGTGTCTTCAACGATGTACATTGTTTTTTTAAGACAGATAAATTTCTTGAATATTGACTCTTGTTCATAGTTTTGTAGTTCTACTGACACATTCATGTACTAAGAAGGTTCATAGCAATATTTTCAATACATTGTTGATAGAACAAACGTGCTGAACAGTTAACCAAGTGATTGCAATTATTTGGCACACCTCAATGTCGGAGTCTTGTATTACAGAACAGAACACCATTGTCAATTGTTATGTTCTTAGCAGGGAGTCTGATAAAAGTTCGATGCCTTTTTGCGCAACCATTGCATACGCAAAATATCGTTTGAATGCGATTTCGAAAACAAATAAGTCATTCACCTTATCCAGTCAGCTGAAAAATACACTGCAATACATCAATTACTGTCCAGTTGACAGGATGAATTGGAAATGAAGTACTTTGGCGACGCATTATCTTTTCATGAGCTTAGTGTATTGATTCATAAATAGGTTCAGATTTATAAACATTATTCATTTCTCAATCACTGATAAACAGAACGACCACATAGTAAAATGTTATATAAGTACTATTTATATGGTTGCAGGGTGAACAATAAGTTGTTTAATGAGTCGACAAGAATTATATTATAAATATGAAAAGTATGAACCTATTCTATTCTTGGAAACTATTATGATGTTACTAAGTGACTTAAACCTACATTAAATACTTGGGGTTAATACCTTTTAGCATCAAGCTCAAAATAAGATCTTCATGTAGATGCGATTTTGCTACGAATTTTCAACTTCTAAGGAGATACTTAGATTTTTAACTTCTAACTATGTCATTTTTACCCAATGCGGAGTATGATTTACACCTGCTAGTGAATCATAAAGGAGAATGTGATTTCGTTGCTTTCATCTATAATGAAATAAAACATAGGGTAAGTGTTGAAGTAAAGCGCAATCACAAACATATAAAAGTTTCAGAACTTTAGAATTCTTTCCATGAAAAATCATTATAACATCACGTTCATTCCCACAATCTGAAATTTTAAAAAATCTGATACATAATCAAATCTGCAAAATTGGAAATATAGGCGCAGTCTTAAACAATGAAAACGAAAATATATTATACTGTTGTATACTGCGTGATAATTTTCAAATTCCAAATAATTTCAGGCATAATAAGATCAAATCTGCAAAATTTACAATGTAGGCGTAGTCTCGAACAAAGAGAAAATAATCTATTGCTACATATTGCGAGATACCAAACAGGCAACATCTGTCGTTGGCGAGATGACTCAAAAGGTAATTGTCATCAATCGTCCTTGGGCGGGCGGAGTGGTTGCCACAAATACGGTCATGTGGTACCCGCCAAACGCACACACAATCAATAGTTGTAGAAACAAATGAACAGCCTTGGCCAAACAACAACTACAACAAAGTGAGCGAACTGATTGTGAAACTGTGACTGAAGAGTGCCCTTTAATAAGCATCAAATCTAAATAACAAAAGTTCACGCTACCTTGAATTATACATTATTCAATGATTGAAGCTATCTTTTGAACCTTATTATCGACGAAACAGATTCATCTACAAACTACAACTATATACACATTTCTGATCACATATACTTCACACTTCTTCAAAGAACCATTTACTAGCATTTTCATCTAATGGACATGGATATGAATTTCACTTTGAAAGAGAAAAAGAGAATCTTGTTTCCCTGAAAAATAGGGATTCTTTCTTCGAAACTACAAATATTCATCCTCTTCGTATTTTCCACCTCATGTACCTAATCATCTTGAAATGATGTTCTCCTCTCACCTACCACATAAGATAGATATTCAAGTCTATGCCCTCCGCCAAACTGCAAAAAACGATGTGTAATGAATAATTATTTTTTTTTTAATTTCTGCAATTCAATAAATTTTCAAGATTATTATAACGAATACATCATGCACAAGGATTACACGGAATGTCAATATTTATGCAACATATAATCGAACCCCCATAAACCGTTACTTGATAATGGTAAGGAGCAATGGTCAGGGGGTATTTTTAATTCGCCTTATTGAAGTTTTTTAAATTGAAATATTATGAAGTCATCCATGATTGTTGTTGCTTCTTGCATGTACTAAATCTACGATAAATCATAATGTTACAATTTTCTCTAAGGTTATCAGAGGGAGTGATGTATTTGCTCTATTGCTTGACAGATGAAGAAGCTGAGTAAACAATCAATTTTTATACGAGGTCGTCAAGCAATTGTTTTATGGCTGCAGTAATACGCCTGCTTGCCTCCCAATTCAAGTGCTTTGCTCAGCCTGCCTCATGGCTCACTGTCAACTACTGTTTGTCTCCTTGATCTAAATTTCAAGTAGTTCTCGTTTTATCAGGAACTACAATACATTATTTCAGGTTGGCAAATCCGTTACTGCAGCTGCCTTTCAAGATGTAATTCATTAAAATTTTACAATAATTCAAATGTTGAAAGTAATATGTATGAGAAGTGAGAATGGAAAGTGTGGGTAACAGCTTACGGTAACCAGTTAGGTACAGAGTGACTAGTCACTATTTGTCTTGATTATAAGTCAATAAAGACAGTGAGTGGGTTGCAGTATTCGTCATTGGAAATTACAACGAGACAAAGAATGCATGCTCTATCTGTTGTAGGCTGTAATGAATGGAAAAGCGTTGTGCTGATACATAATGGCGTTGATGTAGGATGGCAGCACAGTTATAATAATGTATATTTTGTTGTGTGTTATATATATATATATATATATATATATATATATATATATATATATATATATATATATGGAGTAAGTTAGTGTTTGAGACCTCTATTTTTTGACAAAATAGAGTAGGCCTTCATTTCTCATAGAGTAGCTTTTGCTACTCCACTCCACACACACACACATATATATATAGCAAAAGCTATAGCTTATAGCATATAAGCTATAAGCATATATATATATATATAATATATATATATATATATATATATATATATATATATATATAGCAATATATATAGCATATATACATATAGTAGCAAAAGCTACTCTATGAGAAATGAAGGCCTACTCTATTTTGTCAAAAAATAGAGGTCTCAAACACTAACTTACTCCAAACTGACATTTGAGTTTTTCATATTATTACACTAGCTAAAACTTACTAAAGCATTATACAGACAAAATTAATTCCATCAAGGTTTTTAAATAGCAATTGTTTGTCGAAATATACTTTTAGTCTGAAACATGCAATTCAGCTATGACGGTACCAATTGATTCAAAAACCTTATGACGTTAAAGTGAATTTGTAGAATAAATTTAAATAAAAAGATTAGAACTCACCAAACTCCTATATTTGACTTCTTATTGAATGGGTTTCTGCTAAACTCAATAATACACAAATAATTTATCCTTCGATAATTAGCAGATGGGAACGTTTCTGGATGATTATTGCTCACCTGAAATGAAAGAAAAAAAATACTTTTTTCATAAAAATGGCATTACTTAGCATTATATGCATTCAAAAATTGAAAATATTCATTTATTTAAAATGACTTCAGTTTCCACTCTCATTTTCCCAAATTTGATATCAATTTGTCAATTTTTGACAACCTATCTATCTCCCTCGATATTTCTCGATAATAGTTGTTATTCGTCCACAGCATCAAACTCATTTACAAAAATCTGGTGTGGCGCACTCACACAACTTTCCTTGCCGTTATGAAAATTTATCACCTGACGCTAGTGTACACGCGCATCTCAAGTTTACTATTTAAAGATCTGCCAGCTGGTGACAGGACAATAACGCTGGAGACACACGAAGTCTGCTATCTCTTCATAGTGAATGATTCAATAAAATCAACAGTTGCCAACAGTTTGCATCATTGAATAAACACATTTTCTTGAATTTCAAGCTTATTTCCAATTTTAGGTGAAAATGTCACTTAACATTAATTGTAGAGATTTTTATGCTCAATCTTTTCCACTCAAATTTTTTTGTTTAAATTGTATCTGAAGCCTGATAATTGGGAATCTAAAATCACACTTTGCATTGATGGGGCAGAGCTCCAGAAATTTTTACAGATATGGGACTTGTGGCATTTGATAGAACTTATCAATGACTATTTTAGGTATAAATTTGATCAAAATCGTTGGAGCCGTTTTCGAGAAAATCGCGAAAAACCCTGTTTTTGACAACATTTTCGCCATTTTAGCAGCCATCTTGAATTGCATTTGTTCGAAATTGTTCGTGTCGGATCCTTATAGGGAAAGGACCTTAAGTTCCAAATTTCAAATCATTCCGTTAATTGGGTGATGAGATATCGTGTACACAGACGCACATACACTCATACACACACACACACACACACACACACACACACACACACACACACACACACCACACACACACACACACACACACACACACACACACACACACACACACACAGACACACACACACATACAGACCAATACCCAAAAACCGCTTTTTTGGACTCAAGGGACCTTGAAACGTATAGAAATTGGGGTACCTTAATTTTTTTCGGAAAGCAATACTTTCCTTACCTATGGTAATAGGGCAAGGAAAGTAAAAACATCAACAGTTTGAAGTGATGATTCTAACATATTGTATATTAAATAAGTACCTCAAAATTTTAAAGAAGATTCCATTCATGCAACGGTAAAAAATCCTCTCTATGAATAAGATATTCATCAGGGCATATGGTATTCACCTTTACAAATATCTGAGAAAATACTTTCTCTATGCACCTCTGCTTGCACAGTTGCACAATGCACATCCACAGCTCTATATGTGATTGTCTGCGCATCTTTAGTTGCACATTCTACATTCTTGTTCATTGCAAGTGAAAAATTATGATCTACAACGTACATCTATAGAGACACATACAAAAAAGGGATTTGAAAATGTTGTGAGGACACTTGAAAAAGACGAAAAAAACATGGAGACAGTATACCTACTAACTTTTGAAAGCAGAATAATCACTATCTTATCAATATGTTTTGAGAGCACTTGAATAACAGAGGATCTAATATGATAAAATTTCTCACGAAGCCAGGAGTTGAGCCTGAAATATGTCTTCATTTATATGAGGCATACTAAAGCTCAAATAAACTATTGAAGACATATCATTGTCATGTTTTATTTTGTAGAATAATTTCAATTTATGTTGCAGTGCATATCGTATAGTTTATTGATTTCTATTGTAATTTATGAGGAATAAAAGCTAAATAAATAGAATATCATAACGACTCTGCAGTCAGGCATTATCCACTGAAATACTGTAGCATTACATTAGCGATTAACCGCAATGAATAGATTCACGGAGATGGATGGTGGCCGTTTCAATGCAACAGTGTTTCCTTTGTGAAAGAATGACGGAAGGTGAGCGTCGGCTGGGAGTGGAAGACATTCATTGTTGTTGACCTGGGAATTAACGGCTGCTGGAGATGAAGGAGAGCAGATGTTCGTTCCTTCGAGGCGGGTGGCGGGGCCTTGGAGAAAAACGGAAAGCGCCAACACAGAATAATAGCCTTCTATGGAACAGAATATTCCAGACAAAAAGTACTGCCAACTTCCGAATCTTCCCAAATAACAAATCATGTTAAAGTTAAACGATAAACTAAATCCACAGGCTTGAAATTGAAATAGATGAATATTGAGGCTAGAGTGTTGAATCTGTAGTTGAACTATTAAAGCTGCGTTTACACCAAAGTTATAACAAAATGTTAATAACTCAATCCTCATAGATTCTATTAGATTGAACGGAACTTGACAAACACATATGTTCATCATGTGTATGATAAGTTATGTTCAATCATAGAGAAACGATAGCATATTACGCTATTGTTTCTCTATGGTTCAATCTAATAGAATCTATAAAGATTAAGTTATTAACATTTTGTTAATAACTGTGGTGTAAGAAACTTCGAATGATTTATGAATTTTCTCAAACTAAATGATTTATTTGACTCAAATAAGAAGGTGGAAGAGTAATCATCAATAAAAAAATGAAAGTAGGCTAGTGTCAACATTCAAGAGATAATAAGTTTCTGAAACTTTTCAACAAATAATATATGCGAAGACAAATGACAAAAAAAGTTTATTTGAGATTTTTCTTGGCGCAATTTATATTTTCTCCATTTAATCTACCTTAATTGATCAATATTGAATGTATTGGATGTTATTGTATATGACCACAGATTTAAGATTGTGATTGCTAAACTTGTGTTTAAGCCTGTGGTTTACTGTGATTTTACCAAACAGCATCAAAAAGTGCAACATGCTATATCAACAATTCGACGATTCCTCAGTCTGTAATGAAGAGAAAACTAAACTAAACTGCTTTCAGCCCAAATTTACTTGTGTTTGAACTTTGAACAGCTAACACAAATCACAATCAAGGTTCAGTAATCATGGAATATAACCAATACAAATGATGGAAAAGGCATAAAAAATAGTACGGTACTTCAAAGATTGCATTGCAACTTGAAAGCTTTGCAAATCAGATTTGTAAAATAATGCTAAGGAACAAAATAGCTCTTTTCTAGAATTAATAACAGTAAACTCCAGGACAAGATTTTTTCTGGTATAAGTTGGTCTGTTTTTCTGACCTAATCTATTTCAGTTGCATTATGAAGACTAAACAACCTTGAATTATAATACAGTAACTGGTAAACTGTAGGCTACTCTTATATAAATTACAGGTGAACAGTATCGTACTGCATGAAAGTAACTATACAATTAATAATAAATTATATATCCAAAATTTAAATTAAAAATTTACTTGAAAATAGTATTGTTTGTAGTACCTAGGCTAGTAACATATATTTTAGCTGTGGGCAAAGAGGTAACCGCAGCTTCCCCGTTCCTTCAGTAATTATTTCAACATTTAAAGCATTATTGATATTTCACTTGAATAAATTATTATCTTCTCTATCACAGTGAGGAATTTAATGAGAAGAAAAATGTAAAGGATATTCTCCTAAATCATTGCCATTCATCCATCTATGGCAATTCTGCAACTAATACCATAACAACAATAACAGGAAATTATCAAATATTGGACTGTACTGATTGCTGCAATCGCTTTCAGTAAGTTCTTGTAGTAGTATTGATGCAAGCCGTGGGAACAAGCGGTTATGTCGGGGAATGTGGTGCCGGCGGCCATTAAGGGGAGAGAGAGAGAGAGTGTTTGTGAGGGGAAATGACTGGAATAGGGCCGACAGGTCTGGTCTGAACTTTTCTATACACATCCTCCCTCTCTGTCACTCTATCCATAGTTTGTTTACACCCGGCAAGGTCACAGCCATGTGCAGTGCAGTCACTATACTCTGTCGCCAGCTGCTATTTTCTTATCGCAAGGAAGCTCGTATGATACAAAATTGCTCAGATTCCAATCTAAATATTGATAAAAATTCTTCAAAATATGAGGTGAATATTAGGAGTTGATTGATGAAAACAATGGAAGTAAATTAATCATCGAACAAACAGACCCATAAGCCTGGTATTCTTTTTGTAGAGTTAGTGGTAGAGTTCCCTGGGCAAGTACAAACTATCTTGTGAACTCTCCCAATGGAAATGAAACCGTTCATGGTAGAGTACTCGTTTTTAGTAGAGGAGAGTGGCATAGCACCGTGGGATAGTACCATAGATAAAGGATGAGCGTAACTATATTAATTTCTTGTCTCTGATAGTACTCTACCACTTGCCATCCCCCACCACCGCTTCACACTCTACTCTACCACTTGCCATCCCCCACCACCGCTTCACACTCTACCACTTGCCTTCCCCCACCACCGCTTCTCACTCAACTCTACCACTAATGAAAACAGTCTCGAGCTGGAAGAGTAGTAGAGTAGAGTCGTAGTGCCGTAGGCTATCAAGTTCAGAACACGTCTTGTAAAAGTGTGTTTTGGTTGAAAAATGAAGTGGTCTGAGGACGAAACTATCAAGTTAGTTGAATTGTATGGTGAATTCGAGTGTCTATGGAATATTACGAGCGTGGATTATAAAAACAAAAGTAAGCGTACTTCAGCTTATGAAGCAATTGTTACTGAATTAAACAAAGACAACTTTGGTGTAGCTGAGTTGAAACAAAAAATAAAAAATCTGAGATGTACGTACAATCAGGAATGTTTAAAAGTGAAAAAATCCAATAAATCAGGAGCTGGAATAAAAGACTACATACCTGCACTCAAATGGTTTCATATCATGGAATCATTTTTGACGAGAATTAAAGGAACAAGTGAAACAGAGGATAATTTGAATAAAACGAATCCTGAGGTTAGTATGGAAATTTATTACTTATGATTTTGTAAAGTATACACAATTATCTAATTTATTAAAAAGGAATGCTATAACAACATAACCAAAACTGTTCAACATAGCCCCAAAGCCTTCGTGATTTGTTTCTTTGTTATTATTATTACTGATATACTGTAGTTTATATATACTGGAGGTTATTTTTAACATTACTACCCTCTTTGTAAATATGTCTGTTCTGCCACGGAACAGCTCCTTCATTATTGAAGTAATCTTTCAGGTGATCACGATTTCTTTTAGCAATGCTGTTGGCTTTTCTAACACAATTCCTTCTAAATTACTTAACTGTGCACAGTGCTATCTCAGATCTCCACTGACCGGTGATAATATTTCCTGTATCAGTGTCTTCTACATTAATTGAACCAGGTGGTATGTATGTATTTGGTGATGATGAACGTAACCAGTTATGAAGAGCATACGCAGCAAACACGATATTGTTAAAAGTTTTCATTTTCAAATTGTCTTTTTTATCAAATACACAAAAATCTGCTTACCAACATGCCAAAGGCGTTCTCTACCACTCTTCTTCACGGCTCAGGCGGTAATTAAGAACAGTAAGAGCCCTCCTATAACTTTTATAAGGTTTTAACAAGGTTAGTAACATCTATTAGGAAGAATGCCATTTTCAAGGGAGTTCGAAAGTGACACATTGTGAAAAATACCTCCAGCTGATTCAGATCCCTCGCCTCGCTATCAACGTTAATATAGGTAAAACAATAGTTTGAGTCAACAACTGCCAACACTGGTATATCTTTTGTGGTTGAAATATTCACTTCCACATCCTACTGATGGAACAACAATGGAAATATTCCTTCCGTCAACAGCGCCGTAACAGTTGGGAAAATTCCAGTCATTTTCGAAACTACTACAATGTTTCTGCATCTGTTGATGGAAACTTAAATTGAAAACATATATTTTATTTTTTGTTACAGCAGAATGATGTAATTGATGAAATCATGATTGATGATGAGGATACACCATCTCTATCACAAGCAACTGCACAAGCATCGACTTCAAAAGAATCAGAACCTCATCAACTCCCAAAGCAGCCGTTCAAGAAAGCAAAGTATTCCAAGAAACGAAATATAGAACATCTGCGTGAGAGGGTTGCAGAGCTTCGTAACATTCATGAAAGCCTGTCTGCCAATGCTTCACAATTAGAAGATAATGACAATACTGCTTTTGGTGCATATGTAGGAGTGACATTGAACACATTGCCACTGCAACAGTCCATCATGGCACAACATGAAATTCAAAGCATCCTCACTAAATATCGTCTACAGTTGTGTTCAGAAGCTGCCCCTTTGTCTCATTTGTCTGATACATTGGCAGACCACCATCTACCACATGAAATCTTTCGTTGAATCAGTCAATTCCCATTGAACATGAGGATGGTTCAATTCCTGTACAGTCACTCATTTACATGAGTGATTACCAAGACGTATCTGAGGAATAAATTGAGACATCCACTATAATCGAGTAGATGTGTTATTGTGCTAAGATATTCTATCTTAGAGTTTAGCTTGATAAATAATAACTTTTATGTGATAAATGATCATTGTTTGTGTAATAAATCAGCAATGAACAAAACATTACATTTTTTACTTTACTTGCCATATTACCAAAGGTAAGGAAAGTATTGCTTTCCGAAAAAATTAAGGTAACCAATTTCTTAATTTCTATACGTTTCAAGGTCCCCTGAGTCCAAAAAAGTGGTTTTTGGGCATTGGTCTGTATGTTTGTGTATGTATGAGAGAGTATGTATGTCTGTGTACACGATATCTCATCTCCCAATTAATGGAATGACTTGAAATTCGAAACTTACACTATAAGGATCCGACACGAACAATTTCGATCAAATGCAATTCAAAATGGCGAAAAATATGCCAAAAGCAGGGGTTTTCGCGATTTTCTCAAAAACGGCTCCAACGATTTTTATCAAGTCCCATATCTGTAAAAATTTCAGGTTCTACTCCTCATCTATGCGAAGTTAGATTTTAGATTCCCAATTATTAGGCTTCAGAAACAATAACGAAAAACTCGAACAATTAATGTCCAGTAACACTTTCACCTAAAATTAAAAATAAGCTAGAAATTCGAGAAAATGTAATATAATTATTATGCAAACCTAATAAGAGAGGCAACTGTTGATTCTATTAAAACCATTTACTGAAAGAGATAGCAGAATAATTGATTTTGTCAGCTGATCAGTTTTGAATTATATTTCCGAAAACTCGACGCTGGAGACACTCGAGGCGTTTTTGCCGGAATTTTCATAACGGCAAGGAAAGATTTTTATGGTAATCCATGATATTTAATAATGACATGTTGCGAGAAAAAATTCAACCACCATAGGATGACATCATCATCTATCACCAGAAGACATCAAGATCCATTCCGAATAAAGATTAGAAAATGTTACAACCACATTTGTTAAAATAACGTCTCATTAATAAAGATATTAGAATAATGCCTCATAAATATGTGGTTGTGACAATTTATATTATTTTTATTTGGTATTGAATACTGACGTTAATGAAATTGCTAAGGCTTTCGTATACTTCACTGCATACTTCTAGAATAAAATTTGAAATAAAATTTTTTGATACTCTAAACAAATGCTGAAGAGTTCGGTAACTTTTGCCAGTTGACAAGAAATTCAATGTGATTGCCAATCGACTGGATCCCGTTTGACCGAAAGTGATAGAATTCCAATTCAGCCAAAAACTTGATTTTCCCATTCGGCTGAATGCTTTCTACCGTTTGCGACAAACTAGAGAAATTTTCGGTTAAATGGGAATCCTATCACTTTCAGTCAAATGAGACATCATCTTATGGTGGTTGAATATGAATTAGAGAATCTGAACACTTTCGGCTCAATGCGACTAACAACGTTTTCGGTCGAATGAGAATATTCGATCATTTGGGATTTGGTTGAATGGGAAAGTTCCAGTTTCAATATTTCATCAATTCGATCAAATTAATGGAAAAAATATTTTTCGGCTGTTTGGGAAAATATAGCTCTTCGGCCGAATGGGATTCGGCCAATTAGCATGCCACTATGTTGCAAGTTCGCACTTCCCAGTAGGCTTTTGGCTACGCTGAATTTATTCTGTATTGCATCCGCCATAAACTTTTTAAAGCACAGATTATACATAAGTATGGTGCTATTGATGAATAAAAACGCCTAATTTTCATTTTTTTATAATATTCATTCTAGGATTAAAATTGTACATCATGTTATCTTGTCATCTTGTACGGTACTTACTGTCAGTACTAGGTAAGTTACTCAATATTATAGAAGTGCAAAATTAAAATTGCCCCAATTTGTAGTATTTTGAAAATTGTTCTTGTAATCATATCATTGAAATTCTACAATCACTTATATTGTATTATTATCAAAAATTACTTGATCAATACAATACAGTTTCACACAAATTACAGTTCAATGCAACAATGTAACTGGAGAGAGAATTGTGAGCTTCCTGTGTGTAGCGATGTGTTTCTGTCTCACTTGTGCATGCCGAGCGCCAACCGCCAACGTCCAAACCCAAACAACAACAAAAACAAAATTCCATCGGTCTGTCTCTCTTGTGCCATCCGCCTTCATGCTTTCATTTTTTCCAACTTTGTTGAACAAAAAACGCCACATGCCGACAGCCGACAGCCAGTACCATAGTACCATAACCTTGCAGGGCAAAAACCCCGCTTGCCCCTCCCTATCAACATCATGGTGACTTCACACATAACAAGAGAAAACGCTGTGCGATGTACAAGCAATTTGCTATTTTAAATTGATTTCAGAATTGAATGAAAAATTGATCCTATCAAGACTAATAGCTTGTGATTACCAATATTATAGAATGAGAATATATTCAACATCATTATTTATTGACTACAATGAAAAATTTACTGAGGTTTGAAACTTGGTGCCCTAGTGGTTAGTAGGCGGCCAGTGTACAAGGAAGCTACAGGAAAAATTGAATATAAAATTATGGGATGACAGGATTAGTAATGTTTGAGATTTAATTCAATATGATATTTTTTCAATATCATTTTTATGGCGAAAATGAACAACTTTCACGGTAATTAGAAGGTAACAAATTATGAAAAAACTTGTACTTGATATTTTTTGTATGTATAAACTTATACATACAGTACCGTACAATAGTAATTAGACCCCGGACACACGATGCATTTATTGCTTAGGGGAATCTGTTGAATTGTCGCCTCTACCAATATTTAAATCGAAGGATCTGGGCACACAGTAGAATCATAACAATACTGGCAGTGAAAGTATATCCACTGTTCAGTTTGTAGGTAGCCTGTAAATTGTCCATTCCAAAATATTACCCAACGAAAGTCTGCATCAGTCTTTTATTATTTTTTACAATAAAGGTCTAGAGGTACCCCATGAGTTATAGTAGTATTTAACATTGAAATCACAAAATCGTTTCAAGCCAATGGATGATACATGTAGAAAAAATATCGAAGTAACACGAAGAAAATGAATAATACTCGACTACAAAGATAAACTTGAAAAACAACTTAAAGTCGATGCAAGGACAAGGAGGAGTAAGAAAAAGGCAGGTGATGAGATCCCATATGACTGTTGAAAACAAAGCAATAAGCACGGGGCACAGGATATCCTCTACTCTTTATGTGATAGCCTACCAAAGTCAGAAGCCAAACGGTTATCAACCACCTGCTCATTACCCCAATTCCCAATACCAAAGCAATATTAGTCACTATAGAAAATACTATATAATTTGTATCTAATACAAGAGTAAAAACCGTATTACAAGTGAGTATCCAGTGAATCTCATTTACAATAATAATTTAATTATTCAGTACTATAAGAAGATTAAGAACATTCATATCACGGATAGTACAATTATAATATTTTTCAAAGAAAAAATATTATATATGAATATAAGAATACTGATGCAGTACATTTCAGTGTGGAATACAGTTTTAAATTGTTTATTTTTTTCAAATTGTTTATGTTTTCCTTATTGATTTCCATTGATTAGAAAATATGAAATCTAATCCCCTGAGTTCGGAATCCCTTCCTTTAGCGCAGCTTTCAACAAATTGCAACAATTAGGAATAAATTCATTATCTTGCGAGGACAACTGAATCCTAAAAGACAAAAATTAACGGAAAAATATCATAGAAGTATATTAAATAAATCATAGAACATTGAAAAATAATTGAAAAACAAAAATATTATTTATAACATTATTACACCCACATTTTCAAACGTGAATTCTGACTCATAAAAGGAGAACATACATGATGACACAACACAATAAGCACGCAGGGATTCAACATAGGCCACAATCCTTGAAAGAGATGAGAGTATTTACGAGAGAGAGAGAGAGAGTGACAGAACGAGAGGATTGCTATCAACGAGTTCTACAGCGGATGTTTACAACTACTCCATCTCCATCACCATCCGGTCTGTTTTGTCTCGTTCTTAACCGGTCTACCATCTCTGTCTTTCCTCTTGACTTTCGCTATCCTGTCCTTGTCTCACACCGAAGTTGTTCTACCTGCTTGGAAAGATGAATGCACTGTAGACGGCCACTTCCAGTCGAATACCATCCCCACTCCACACTCTTTCGCTTCACACAAATAATAAAAATGTCATTCAGATTTTACAGCCACGTTGTAGAACTGCGTTCTACTATGACCTTGGAACGCCCTCCAACAATGTTGAAAATGTCAATCTTTTGAAAAAGCTACATCAAACAATTCAGCCTTTTTGCAGTTTTTGGCAACGCATTTTGAAATAGTTGTTTGATAAGCCAAGCGTCAGTTGACCTTCTTATTTTAATCCTGCAATACCCTCAAGGTACGTACAGACTTATGCGCCACGAACACAAACATTTCGCTTTTCATCTTGATTGCTGATGCTTATGATATCTGTATCTTACTGTTTCAGTTAATCATAGCGGCGCATAAGTATGTACGTACACTAGTACACACCTTGAGGGATTTGCAGGAATAAAATGGGAAAAGTAAACTGAAGCTAGGCTTATCAAACAATTGTTTCAAATAATAATATATTGAAGTTTCAATGATTTATGTTGATATTGTGGTATTCCACAATCAAAGAAACACTGTTATACATATATTGTCGAATTCTGAAGTAGAAGTAAAAATAAAGGACTAAAAAGTCTTAAAGAAACTTGAAGGCAGAGTCAATAAGAAAATTATGAACTTTTGTTCGCAACACGAGTAGACTACGAAAAACTAAAAATAATACTACTGTTTGTGTTGAAATTGTTGTATATTGAGATTATTAAACTTCTTATTCCAATATATAAAGCAAATGGGACTTATCCTCATTATCTGTAATGATTGCTGCAACGAAAAATCAATAATATGATATATTGAAGAGCACAGTACTTGAGAAATGAATACTTGAAAAATAATCACATTTCTTTCCTATAATACATTTGAGATGTTGAGTAGAAAGTACAGTGGGTACTCAGTTTTGAAAGCGTTGATGCCATCTTCAGTTGCACAATGTTGAACATAGATTACGCAACTTCATGCAGTGAGATTAAGTTAATGCATTTAGCTAACTTAGAACGCAAAAAGTGGCAGATCCAGAACTTCTCCAACTCCTTCTCTTCTCCTTGTTCTCTTCCTCCTATCACTACTTTTCAGCCTCTTAACCAAAGAAGATCGGAATATTTCGATCCTCTTTGCTCACACTTACCTAAGGAGATACTTACTTATACTATCTTTTACTCTCTGTTGTGTGAGTGTTGTCAAAATATAACAAACATTATTTACAATATTATTTTTGGCTATATGCTAGCGCTAGCACAATACCTCGTCGTACTCGACTATAAACAATTACTTAGTAATAGTAGGTATTGAACAAGTTCAGTATGCAACTACATTCTCGAAAAAATAATGCAAGTCTTTCAGCATTTGCTGTCTATATAATTGCGTTAACAATTTTCTACTTAAGCAATAGATTCAATTCTAATCACGAAGTAGAAGGCTTTTCATGTCATAAAAGCAGTATTATAATTATACAGAGTAATTCTGAAAAATCGTAACTGCTCATTAAAATTCAATATTTTGTTATAAAAATTGCATACTGAATCATTAAAAACAGAAAATATTTAGCAAGTACCTATTCTATTGCCTATACTGTAGTTTTAGAGAAGAACTAGAAGGATTAATTTCAACTAATTGATCACGATAGTTTTGAAAAATGGTCGAGTAGCACCCCTCACTTTCGGTTACATTCTTCCCAAGTTTGAGCTGGAAGACAAAGTACACTAATTATAAGCCTTTCTCGAGTTCAAACAAGGAGTTCGGGCACGGGATGTGATTTATTGCAGTTTGTTATTGAAAAGTCTGGCAACTTTTGGTGCTTTGCGACAGCAGACTTACAAAAACATTCAATTCACGTAGTGAACTCATCAGTAACAGTCTGTTCTTATTTTAGTATGGCCTCTGCGCTTGTGACTTCACTCAATACTACAGCTACATCAGAGCTTATTTGAATTTAAATTTGTTGCTTGCATCAGATTGTAGGCATAGAATGACTGTAAAAAGGAAATGATTTGTTACAAGGAAATTTGCAAGTAAAAATCTGTTCAAAGAAGATGTATAGTATTCAGACGAATAGAGTTCATAAGCTCATAGGTGTTATGCATAAGTACATGCACATTATTAAACTAGCAGTACGGATAGAATACCAACTGACTACTAATATATAGAGTTTATATACGTATTTCAAAATTATTAAAAATATATTTTAGAAGTATCATTATTATGTAGTCTTCACATCCAATAAGTAACGATTTCTGTATTTCTCTATTTCTCTATTTCTAGTACAGTCCTGTTTAGGTCTACTTATAAACATGAATTATTTTTTTTATTATGTAACCAAGTATTTGAATGTTCATACTATCTCTATATCACATTGGAAAGATTCTTTCCAAAACTCTACATTACAGAACTTCTACTAGGTGGATATCGTTTTTTGTAATCATTCTTCCACAAATTGACAATATACAGCAATGTATCTTATGGAAACATTGTTTACTGATGTAAGAAATATCCTGTATTTGCATTAGAATTCGAGTGAAAATCTGTGGCTGAACCATAAATTTGAATACTGTTATAAAAGTGATGTGAAGATGAATATTGAATTCAATGTGTTTCATCAATGAAAGCGTTATACTCAAATTCACATGGAAAAAATAATAGAAACATTTTTTTATTATATTGTCATATTCATGTGGATAATGTTCAGAAGTTGAAAATTAATAATCTATTGTTATATGCAATTATCTTCCACAGAAGCGACCGAAACAGTGAGCAAATAGGCACTTGTTTCATAGCATTTTCGAAAGCTGAAGACTCTCCAATGTTGTATGAGGATGAGGATGCACGAAAATGGATGACAGTGGTTAGTGAGAATGGCTGTTGATGTTGCCAATGCACAGAGCGATTGCATCATTGTCTCATCAGGATCAGAATCCCCTCCAACCAGCAACGGCCATCGCCAACACCACAACACCAGCCACTAATCGAATCCTGAGAAAGTAGAGACCAGGTTGACGACCCTGGAGTCGTCGGAAGTCATTCTCTCTCACTCCCTTTCATATTCCCACTCTCTCTCAAACGTCTACCCTCGCGATATCATCACAACACGCTCTTCTGTTTACATCGAACCCTTCCATTCCAGCTGAAACCTCTCAATTCATCTCTCTCCGACAATCTATCTCCTTTCTCACTCTACCTGCTGCAATCTTCCTTCCTCTCCTTCTACTTTCTCACTGAACGTTCGTTTTGTCTCTCTTACCCCCTTTCCTTCCAGTTTGCCTTCTCACTCATTGCAGTCGTTTCGATCGCGATCTGCTTTCCAACTTCCAGCTGAGCCTACTTCCGTGTTTATCATAGTTTCTTTTTTCGGCTGTGAAATCTACGGTAATCATTTGAAAGGCTTGGTTGCAATCTAGTGAAGCAAGATACTATAACAGTAAATAGTAGCGTTCTATTTAAAATTCGCATTGGATTAGAAAAGAGATTAAATATTACTATTAGTATTATTTTCTTTAAGATAATGGTGTTCATGAATATAACAAATAAATAATGTGATAGATTTGGGAAGAGTTTTGAAAAATTTGATTAAAACATTATCAACTAGTTGACAGTTTATCCAAGCTTCGATTGGCTAATCAGTTGTTGCAGTTCAGAATGTGACTTGCAGTTGCAGGTATCTAATTCATTGTTACATTTATGTATGCAGATTGATATAATAAATAATATTACATCTTTCAAGATAATTCATGCTTAGGAAGCACCTATCTAGATATCTATAGTGTGGTCCACGTTATAATGGCAGTGAAGAAAGATAGGAGAACAACGTTGCCGATCCACTGTCTTGTCAATGCCTTCTATAGACGGTAGCTGATACAGGTTTGTTGATCTAATATTGTAATATAGGTTATGATATATATATATATATATATATATATATATATATATTTAAATATATTAAACATTAGGGAAATTAGCATTCATTAGAAATAGAATTTCAAATTAAAATAACCATCAATGAGAAAATAAATTGATTTGATTTACTGTTCGTTCTTGTTTGAAATGATCAATTATATTTTATTAAGCAAGAAATTATATTTTACTATAATTTCATAATGGATATTCATAATTGAGATGAAATATTTCGTTAATTAATGATTAATTCTACATTTTTAAAAGACAATCTGGCAACAGAGCAAAGCGAGAAAGAGATATGATAGACATGGATAGCAATAAATACCATTGCTAAACAAACACTGCCATTACAACGTGGACCTCACTATAGCAGACAGTAGTTATCACAACATCTACCTATGGAATAATGACATAAAAAATATCAGGATATGAGTGGGAGGAGAGAGGCGTATCGTATAGCCTCCTCCACGGTCTACTGCCGACTTTGAATCAGTGTCAATATTTTCAGCAGTAGTTATCATTGTAACAGAATGTAAATCCGCTTTCGATTTGCCGAACAAGATCATGAAAGGTCGCGAAGCTGAACCGCTATAGTGATAGATTCACTTAAACCAGTCAGCATTGGTTGAATGGAAAGCATTGATGCCACTCATAAGGAATGCTGACAGCCTAAAAAATTGAATCTGCTGGGCGCAGGCTGGAGTGTCTGTCAGTGACTAGAGAAATTCAGGTCAAAAATCGACTATAGTGAGATCACTTTAAGCTGTCAGCATCCCTACCTCATCTAAACATCAATGCTTCCCGTTCCCGCTCAGCTATGCTGGCACTGAAAAGTGAATCTCACTAGGACCTTCTTGTCTCCCGATTTCTATTTAGCCTCTTCTTGCTTGCGTCAGCCTCTCACTAATGTCTCTTCATGCCTGATGAAGCCACTTTAAGAGCACGTTAATTGTGTGAAGTGTGATACAAGAATGCGCCTCTATCTACTCCTGTTGTTAAGTACAAAATTTTCCTATAAAACTGAATGATATTCAGGAGCACAAATTAATGATCTTTAGTTATTGACTGTTCAGAAGCAATCATTCCTGTCCTAAGTTAGTGTAAAAGTGAAACAGTAAAGGCTTTTATCTATCCGTCATCTATTCCTGTAATAACCCTGTTTATAAAATTCAGCAATATCTTTGTTTCTCAATAGAGTAAACGAGTGTCATCAACAGAAAAGATATTCAAATTGGATAGGATCTTCGTAAACAAAGCCATAGTGCATTCTGGTGACGTCAGCACAGGTAGGGCTCCTACACCAATAAAAATTTGTTGATTTCAGCTGAACTATATCAGCTAGTGTTTTTATTGGTGTAGGAGCCCTACCTGTGCTGACGTCACCATCAACCACCTGTTATTCACTATGGCTTTGTTTACGGAGGTAGTGATAGGATTCTTATAAAATCAGATACCTGTTACGTATATTTTTTGTAATGATGATAGAACTGCAGAATATTTGGGAGCCCCAATTTATGACCTGAATTCACAGCCAGTTTAAAATATATTGGCCCTGTAATAATTAAGTTTATGAAAACCAGAGACATATCTGAATAGAATAACAAAAAGCAAGTAACGGAGCAAGATGTTGGATATTTTTAGAATATAACAGGAAATACGTGCACGGTGAGTACGTATATAGTTACAATCTTACATGCATAAAAGTATATCGCGGTTAACCACAAAGCTGCATCCAGTATTTTCTGAATTACGTTAATGATAACATTTCATCTATTTTTTTTTACTGGGAGCTCGCAAGATTTGGGAACACAAGATGCATACATGAAAGCTCAGGAACATTTTGAAAACTCTTCTTTTACCTTATAATTTGTTTGATAGCATGTGAAAATATGTTGTGGTATTTCTCCATACTTGAAAGAATAGGACGTTGATGTTGTCAATATCATTATGCATCTCAAATACAGCTATCACTATATATACCAAAGTATAATATGGTATGGACATCAACGTCTTATTCTTTCAAATATAATATTTCTGCTTATTATGTACAAATTTAATTCTTGGTTGTTCTTGACAACAATTTTCTTGTTACTGACTAATATTTTTCTTTCAGACCTCCTTCTATTAACTAGGTTCGATTCAGTTATACATCTGAATTGAGTTACATGACTTCTGAATTTTCATAGAAATTTCCCCCCAGAACTCCAATATTGGTAAAATACTATAAAAAATCCCAAGGATTTTAATAGCGAAAATCATAAGCTACTAATACCAGCTAAAAAATATAATACGCACAAGGAAATAGTATTCGGATTGTAGTATCAAATAAATTGTACTCATTTATCAAACATCATTACTATTTTCATGTTATAATGTATCCATCACAACTCTTGGAAGTTGACGATTGTTCAAGGATCCACTATACACCGAAAACTCCCACTGTGTTATTTGATATGCAAACGAGTGCATTAACAGTTTATCCTACAATCAAATTTCTATTTCCTGGATAAAACTGGATGGGAGCGACCGACCACCGCTATCAGGCAGCGGGTGTCATTGTTGACATGCTAACATCAATAATGAATGGCTAGATTGGGAAGAAAGCATGTCCGTTACATCATCACAGTCGACCAGCAAAATAACTGTCAACTCGAAGGCTGCCGACAGTCATAAACCGAAAAGATAACGGTGTTTGTAATGAATTCGGAGGCGGATCTATTTATTAATACTGTACATTTCGGTCGATTTAGAGTGCACATTCTTACTGATAACAGAAATTATGTTTTATGACACTCTAATCCTCAGGCCTCCATTTGGGCGTAATTTATCGAACATTGATGTCAACCAAGATTATCGGGTTTTGAAATGTGTAACAATTGCTACCAGCATGGAATTAAGAACTAGATTTCAAGTGGGCGACCCACAATATTGTATTATTTTGATAATACTTTTCTACAACATGTCCACAATCAGTTCTAAATTTTGGGAAAGAAATATCTTGGTTGACAACTATTTTTTCTCATCAATATTGTATTATTATTTTTTTATTAATAAATAGAATGATGAATGAAGATTGGATTAATATTGACTGCTCAGACTACTGGTGTACTGGTATAGGGAATATCATCCATTAGTCTACTGATATTGTATCCTTCAGTTATTGATAATATCAATATTGAAAATTTGATGATCAAAATATGAATTGGGTTTTGAGTAAATATGTAAAACATTATAAATGTAGATAAGAATATTTCAAGTGTTTTATCATTAGGGAAATTAGCATTCATTAGAGATAGAATTTCTAATTAAAATAACCATCAATGAGAAAAAATTATTTCAAATAAATTAAATATAAATAAATGTATAAATAATTAATAGCTTAATTGGAAATAATTTACGAAGCGTCATTCATTTAAGAGCAGTCATTAAAGATACATTTTCATCACTCATTCAGTAGAATTAGATACTGTAGTAGGCTATACAAACAACGTTCTTCATTTGAAACAATGAGTCGTTGTTATCTCAGAATTACAGAGATAAATTTTGTTACATGCGAAAACGTGACAAAATTGTCAACATTATAGAAATTTGTTTTCATAAGTGTGGGTTTGTTTTTGATAGTTTATATTTACTAATTACTTGTAGTAAAAAACTCATCATTACTGATAAAAATGTCAAAAACAAAATGCAAAAGTTCATTACACCATCGTCTCTACTGGAAAGTGATATTAGACATAAGAATAAGAATTTAATTCATTCAACACAGTGCACTTACCGTACTATTACACAAGCACACAGTTTAACGTCGTCATATTTAAAATATTAGGAGTTTTAACAAATTTAAAAAAGATTATGTGATTTTCTATGCTTGATATTATTTAATAATATAATAGAAGTTGAGATACTGTTCCAATCTCATTGTGAAAAATTCAATTATCATAGACTGAACACTAACTAGGGCAATAAACAATAATTTTGAAGGGGAATTTATTGTCATAGTTGAAGAAGAAACAGGTCTATATTATAATGGTTTCTTCTTGTATTCACCTTTTTATAGTTGAATATTTTACTCCTATTGAAGTTTAGAAATTAAGCTTTTCACCTTGATAATCTTGAAGAGTGACTCACTTAAAATAGAAAATTTTTCATAAAAAAGGCATCCTACATTTTGTTTATTGATATGAAATTGAGAAATGAGAATATCCTTCCTACCTATCAAGGAAAACTCAATTCAACCAAAAAGAGAATAAATCAAGATACTTTTGTTCAGAATTCAATTGGTGTCAACCAAAGTCAAAATTAGTTGTAGCAAGAACAGCTCACGCAATATTTTCTAGATCATTCGAATTATTTGGATTGGGAACTGTGTATCCTAAACTGATCAAGCATTCTCTCCTAGAATCTCCAAGATTATTCACGTCATAATACGAGTAGTATAAACGTGAGTTTGTTGAATGAAATCTAAGTAGTTCATAACACATATTCCGTTCAATCCGTTGAGATAAACAATTCAGAATCTAGGACCTATTCATTTGAAATATATTATTACGTAAACTGCATGCATTTCAGATAGATATGCACGTTGTGGTAATTTCATACAGGAAATACAGCATCATTTATGATTATATTCTTCTGAATATATAGGCCTATTTATTGTTCACGAAAAAGTAATTCTAATGTTACTCCAATCGAAAGAATATTTGAATGTAAATTAAGTAAAAATGATATTAAAACACATAATACAAACAGTAGAGCATCTTATCAAATCAACAGCTGCAATCTTAATAGGTACTTACTAACATAGAGAAAATATTGCATACTAGTAGGTAACCCGTGCTTCGCAAGGGTCTATTTTAAAACTGCAAAATGAAAACTTGACGTAATAAAAAATTTGAAATTTGAAAATAGGCCTATAACCATACACGGTTAATGAAGAATCTTTAAGCAAAATTTCAAATCAATCAGTCCAGTAGTTCAGACGTGATGATGTGTCAAACATAATTTTCCTACATCACGAATGCTACAAACGAAGGCCAATGATAGGCCTACAGCATGAAGACTATGTGCATTTCATTTGTACTGGTGGCAAAATTTTACATTAAAAATAATTATTTGATAAAATCCAAGTTCAATTGTAATGAAAACAAATTCCTTCAAAAAATAATTGATAATAATACGTTTCGAGGGAAAAAATTAAGAACAAAAAATTTGGAAGCATCAAGAATAAAAATTTCAAGTTAAACAGTTCAGTACTTCCGAGGATGGAATTGCAATGGATCAAAATTCGAAAGAATTGAGATTACTTACTGTTTATCAAAACCAATGTTACATTCATATTATGAAATGTATACCTTGTCAATCTGCAACATTTTTCAGTTTATTCGGAATCATTTTGAGGACTGAACTGTGATCTCTATTTGGGATGAAAGGTCTATTTCAATTTCTATAGTCTAGGTTTTTTTATTTCAGGGTCTACATTCAATTATCCAAATGAGACAGTTTTATAAGTGGAAGATTAAGATAACTCATGAATGAGAACTTCAGAAGAATATTATAAGACCCCACTAAAGTTGGAAGGACTATAGTGTTTCATAAGCTAGTATGTAGCAGCAAATTTAAATATTAATGAATCTTATATTTCAGGTGTTGGGCTACTGAACAGTAAGACTTTTTTCAATTGAATTACAAATTTATAATATCCATAATCAACAATAGTATCACAATAGATTTTTAGTATATATTCACAATTATTGCAAATAATCCGATTGGAATGATGATTATAGTCAAATATTTTCGTGCAGTATAATTTGCACAATTAATGCTCACTTGACGATAATGAAAAAATATTAAAGAGACCCGGAAAGAAGTAAACAATATTTCGTGATTAAATGTACAAGATATTTTCTATTCAAACACAAAATTCAGAATGTTTAATGAAAAAAAACACACCATTACATCCCTATATATAGCACATAACAGAAGACACTGTAAAGTTTGTAATATAAATTAAAACAGGAGACACAAGATATAAATAGATTGAAAACACTTAAAAACTTACATTAAAAATTTCCCTATTTCTAATGTAAGTTTTTAAGTGTTTTCAATCTATTTATATCTTGTGTCTCCTGTTTTAATTTATATATATATATATATATATATATATATATATATATATAGTCAAATCTAAAGTAAATTCATTGGTTCACCTTTAAAAAGTTTAGGTTATTGAATAAAAAAGAGCACTTCTTGGTTATTGATCTTCAATAAACTCACTTCCCAAAACATCTGAATGCTCATTAATCGTATCTTCAGTTTGATCTTCCATGTTGGTAACCGAGTTAATAGCAGTTGAATCAGAATCCAAGGCATCTGAATGCTTATTAACCGTAGTTTTAGCAATTGGATCAGAATCAATAACAGGCATTTCGTTCTGTTGGTTATCTTCAGCATCACTTCCTTTCACGGATTTGGAAAATGGTCTTTGTTCACTGGAGGAAGCGCCAATTTCATCCATCCAAGCACGGAAAACCAAGTTGTCGATTTTATTCTGCACAATCATTCGATTTCGACTGCTCAAACTTCGAAGTTTATCGGCGAGCAGCTGACAGTACAGTGCGCAAGAATCGTACGATTCCGATGCACTTGATTGAGGTAGAATCTGCTCCATTACATCGTAAGGATCACAGCTCGTATAATCGGTATCAAATATAACATTCGATTCGCTCCTATTTTCACGATTTTTTCTTTTGGTTCCTGACTTTCTGGAGCTAGCTCTACCGGATTTTCCGTTCACAAACTCTGCAAAATGATAAAAGTTAGAATTTTTATTTGTTAGTTTAAAAAATTATTTTCAAAAATAATTATCTGAATCTGGCTGCCTAACAAGCGGTCCAACAAGCCAGAATATCATCCGATTGCTTACTTCTCACCTCCTCCTGATTCACAGGTCACAGCCAATCGTAGGACATTCTGGTTGTTGTATTCTGAATTGGCATGTTGGAACATTCGTCAGTGGTCAGACTGGTTTTTCAATGAGATCATTCACCATCATACAGTAGAAAATTATTGATTTCTTTCAATTATCTAATATGAATGATTCATATCTGAGTAATGATTCATGAATGAGTAATTCATTCAAAGATATTAATGTATAATATGTTCAACATTTCAACATACTTGTAGGTAGACTAGAGACCTTTCCCATTCCTTATAAGTAGTCTTATGGTTGCTAGTTACAAAGTTCATTTGATTAGCGTAATCTATTTGTTTTGATTGATTAATAAGCGTTAAAATTCAAGTTTCAAATATGTTGGGCCGTATTCATAATTCATGAACTAGGTACCTATTTTCAATATCAAAGTTAGTAGCCGAGTACGGATTTGTCAACGAATCGTACTGATTGTCAACAAATCGTACTGATTGTCAACAAATCGTACTGATTGTCAATGAATCGTACTGATTGTCAACAAATCGTACTGATTGTCAACGAATCGTACTGATTGTCAACAAATTGTACTGATTGTCAACGAATCGTACTGATTGTCAACAAATCGTACTGATTGTCAACGAATCGTACTGATTGTCAACAAATCGTACTGATTGTCAACGAATCGTACTGATTGTCAACAAATCGTACTGATTGTCAACGAATCGTACTGATTGTCAACAAATCGTACTGATTGTCAATGAATCGTACTGATTGTCAACAAATCGTACTGATTGTCAACAAATCGTACTGATTGTCAACAAATCGTACTGATTGTCAAAAATCGTACTGATTGTCAACGAATCGTACTGATTGTCAACAAATCGTACTGATTGTCAACAAATCGTACTGATTGTCAACAAATTGTACTGATTGTCAACAAATCGAACTGATTGTCAACGAATCATACTGATTGTCAACAAATCGTACTGATTGTCAACAAATCGTACTGATTGTCAACAAATTGTACTGATTGTCAACGAATCGTACTGATTGTCAACAAATCGTACTGATTGTCAACAAATCGTACTGATTGTCAACAAATCATACTGATTGTCAACAAATCGTACTGATTGTCAACAAATCGTACTGATTGTCAACAAATCGTACTGATTGTCAACAAATCGTACTGATTGTCAACGAATCGTACTGATTGTCAACGAATCGTACTGATTGTCAACAAATCGTACTGATTGTCAACGAATCATACTGATTGTCAACAAATCGTACTGATTGTCAACGAATCGTACTGATTGTCAACAAATCGTACTGCTAGACGAACGCAGTAATGTTTCATCTAGAATACGGCTCTCATTATAGCATCACTCAACAAAAACACAAATTTTGGGTACAACACAAGTACCTCAATCATTTGTCTCACGTTGAATATTTTCAGTGTGATTTTTCTTGTGCTAGAATTTTTATGGATGGGTATTAAATCATTTATAAAAGCTATCACTCATTCAAAATTAACATTATATAATAAATATTATGTTAAATCAATATGAATTTCGAATTGAGAATCAAAATAGTAGACTGTACCTAAGGGCTGATTTGATGAATCATCCTCAACAATTCCATCAACCTCTAGTACAGGTTCTTGTAGTTTCAATCGTTTCTTAGCGGAAGACCGTTTGACTCGCACATCATGATTATTTTCTGCTTCAACATTTTCAGCTGGCTGAAAGAGAATATGATTTGTTCATATTCAGTGATTTTTTCAAAAACTTCGATAAACATTACCTACTCTAAATTTTCTTCAATGTACTGAACATTAATTTCCAGTTTGCTTACGTTATAATTATATATATAATTCTCAATATGAAATCGAATGATTTCATAATTATGAAATCACAATTTTGTGAAAAATGCCTTTCTTTAGACTTTAGCATGTTTGAAAAAAAAACTAAGTGTACAATAGATAATTTTGAGAGAATAGAGAGGCAAATGCTCTTTTAAAAATACAAAAATCTGGTGTGGCGCACTCACACAACTTTCCTTGCCGTTTTGAAAATTTATCACCTGACGCAAGTGTACACGCACATCTCAAGTCTACTATTCAAAGATCTGCTAGCTGGTAACAGGACTATAACGCTGGATACACACGAAGTCTGCTATCTCTTCATAGTGAATGATTTAATAGAATCAACAGTTGCCAACAATTTGCATGATTGAATAAACTCATTTTCTCGAATTTCGAGCTTATTTTCATTTTTAACTGAAAATGTCACTAAACATTAATTGTAGAGATTTTTATGCTCAATCTTTTCCACTTGAAATTTTTTGTTTTAATATTGTATCTTAAGCCTAATAATTGGGAATCTAAAATCACACTTTGCATTGATGGGGCGGAGCTCCTGAAATTTTTACAGATATGGGAATTGTGGCAGTTGATAGAGCTTATCAATGACTATTTTAGGTATAAATTTGATCAAAATCGTTGGAGCCGTTTTCGAGAAAATCGCGAAAAACCCTGTTTTTGACAACATTTTCGCCATTTTAGCCGCCATCTTGAATTGGATTTGTTCGAAATTGTTTGTGTCGGATCCTTATAGGGGAAGGACCTTAGGTTCCAAATTTCAAGTCATTCCGTTTATTGGGAGATGAGATATCGTGTACACAGACGCACATACACTCATACACACACATACACATACAGACCAATATCCAAAACCACTTTTTTGGACTCAGGGGACATTGAAACGTATAGAAATTTAAAAATTGGGGTACCTTAATTTTTTTCGGAAAGCAATACCAGAGACAAGAATAATGTAGTACTTTACTTATCCTTCATCTATGGCAATACTTTCCTTACCTTTGGTAATAGGGCAAGGAAAGTAAAAACTTTCAAATAAAGATTCTGAATTATTCCACCCATTTCATTTATCCACCTAAAGATTCAACATTAAAAAAAATGATAAAAGCTTTTTTAAGGACTTGAAAGATCGTTGATGCATATCAAATACATGCAATATTTACGTACCATATACTAAAGATTATATTAAGCGTACTTTGAAAACACCATTTTTCTGACTACTGTTATATCGAAGAGATAGCTTTGATCTATTGTTTCGATTCATTTCATTATTTTCGTAAACATAAATGAATAGCAGAACAAGGACAACATTTTTTTATGGAGTCTGATAACTCCTAATTTTAAACGTCATGCATTATTTATAAAATATAAGACGTTTGTAATTTGAATTGAACAAATGTAACCTTACCTCATCATTGTACATCAAATCTTTGGCACGGATTTTTTTCATAATTCTGTCGGCCAAAGTGAAGAGATACCAGGTGGGCTGATAACTGCGTCCTTCAGCTTCTTCCTTTTCAACTCTTTTCCGTAGACTCCTGTAGGTTGCCATAATTGACTCTTTTTTCCTTCGCAGAGTTCTTACCGAAATATCAATTCCGAATTCTTGCTGAATTCCCAGCCACGCATTATTAACAGCGTTTCTATTTTTATTATCTTTGTGACCGGGGAACCACAGAATCGGATACTTTTCATAAATTTCCAAGAACTCTCGAGTCATTTCGTTTGACCAATTCATTTCAGAGTCTTCTTCATCTGTAAAATATGCACGCGATTCATAGAACTATTGGAGGATTGAACATTCAGAAAATTATTACTGCAAACAGGAAAGGAAGACACTTGACGAAGAGATTGGGTAGAATCGGTAAGTAAAAGTTATTTTTGGTCAAGATTCAAATGGCTATAGTTGTTGCTCATTTTTTAAATAGATTATCATTGGATTCTCAAAAAAAAATCGCCAAGAATTCACATAAAAAGTGAATAAGATTCCTAACATGGTTGATGGTTCCAATTCTGATTTTGGAACAATGGTCAAAGCCATAGAACGGAATGTTCATGAATGGGAATTTTCAATGAAAGCAGGCTTGCATTGATTTTGTAATTTGAATATAAAATATATAATGTAATTTGAAGATAAAATAAATTATTTTCATCTATGATAATTCATCGATCAATATTTCGATATAATTGAAGGTAACTAATTCATAATGATTAGGTATAGTGAGGCAACGTGGACTTTCATATTTATTGTGTTACTGGTCGTATAACTCGAATCACAAATTATGAGTAGTAACATGTCATGCAATTATGTCATATTATAAGGTCCCTCGATTTCATTTCAATGGGAGTGGTAGATCTTCTACAAATTCAACAAATAAGTGGTATAACAAATTTAACTCAAATTTCGTATACTTAGGCCTACTCTCTTGTTAAGGCTTAGTTATGTTGCTCTATTATCCCATTATACGTACTTGATACTTTCATTATTCATATTTTAGTTAAATATATTTATAATTAATACATTTGATGATAATGTATCGGGGTATCATCTGTTACATTTATTTTCTCCTACCCTACCTGGTACAAGGCTACAATGCTTTCTGCTACAAGACTATCCTAAGCTAGTTCAAGTTGTAAATCAATCAAGAGTAAATTCCCAATTGTCTCTGTTCAACTTCAAGAGATACAATGAATTGGTACAGATTAAAACAATTTTGTCATAAAAAAGTGGTAGACTCGTAGAAAAGTAGAGAAAAAATATTTTCATTCTTCACCAATTCTTTGGCGACTTTGTAGTTTACTAGCCAAACTTGTAGTTTGAATTGTCCTTATAAACAATTCATGTTACTGAATGATTAGGGTTGTTATTGTTTCTTCTCATACAATTCGTTGTCAAATCCAATTAATCGTTCAATTTAACTCATTTAATTCAACTTAAGAGATTTCAGTTTCGTATTGAAACTAACAGCTGAAGATGTGTTCGTTTCAAAACGAAACTGCAATTTGTAATTTTAAGTATTAATAATAATAATATCGAGTGATCTAGCTGGCTCAGGTCTGGTGTCAGAGTTTTCAGGTCGCACCTGATTAATTTCAGGGCTTCTGACATGAGCTAACGACTGCTTTCAGGCAGCCGGGACCGACGGCTGGACGTGACCAACCGAAACACGGGAGTGGCCCGAGAAAAATATCTGTGTTGAATAATGAAGTTAAATTGAGAACAAAATCAGAAAATTTCAACTATTAAAACGTTCCACAATAACGATATGAGCACGAGAATTTGTGTTTTTGTCAAGCCATCTACATAGATAACTTCAACATTTCTTTGGGGTTTAGTTGAGCTTAATCAACTGAATTAGGAGTAGCGTACCAAGTACAATAACTAACTGTTACAAGTAGAAGAATGCCAGTAACTGACTGGATGGTGCTCACTACACAATAAAAGATACCGATAACAGGTAAAGAGCAGGACAACAACAGAACAATAGTGTACGAAAATTCACCATCATAATTTGAGTTATACGAAAGTCCACGTTATGACCAATATTTATACTGGTTGCAACTATGCGAAAGTCCACGCTACCGATAGTGAAGAATCTTACCCTCGTAAAACGCCATGTTGTTGTCGGAAACTTGACAATATAAAAGAAATAATCCTTTTTAAAAACGATGAAGCTTATAATAAATCACAGAGGCCTTCCGAAGATATAATGTCCAAGCTTGTCATTTTAAACTGACAGATTTTTAACGTTACAGAAGTCCGCAAGCAATGATTAACTGCAAAGAAAGAAATTAAATTTTACAAATAAAATAACTTCCTAATCTAAAAAGGGTCAGTAGTACAAAAATTCAATTGCATGCTACCAGAGTAAAATGGCAGTATTGTATTGGCATCAGATTCGTTTATTATTGGTTCTCATAGTATAAGTTCTACTGATGATATAATTTATACATGTACGGTGGTTAAATTTGCTTGAATTTCCGTGGAAGAGATTCTGTATAAGTAGAGAAATAATGGCGTATCCAAATGGAAAGGTTGAAAAGGGGGAACTTCCCCCAAAACCTTAAAATGAGAATAAAAACAATGAATAAAATTGGGAGAAATCGACGTAAGAATGTTATTTGACTATATAATAAAGCTCAAATGTCTATAAGGCTGATATTTGCTAATGCTGCAGTTGTAGAATAAGTACAGTTATAAAAAATAATACCTAACCAATATATCAAAGACAAAATTCGATGAAAAGCCAAATCTATCATTTGATGCAGATTATATCACATATTATAGGAATTATTAGGATGAGATGTACAGTGTATAGCAAGAGCAAAACTTCCACCGACCTATCAAAATTCAAGTAAAATTTAAAGTGAAAGGTAAATGAATTCGCTAATTCTCTATAAATTCTCTGTGTAACGGCCGAATATTCTCGTTATTTAAATGAATAAATAAATTATTATGGTGCTATGTGTTTTATTAAAAATAAAAGCCAACGTTGGATTGTAATAATTACTCCAATAATTGGTGAATATATTTTCGCTTTACCGTAGTGATGTGATGCATTATTTCATTATAAACAGCCAAGGCACAGGCAAGTGAGGCGAGCGCTTGCATAGTAGCCATCCACTCTCAAGCTAGTCGTCATTTGTATGCACCATGGCAAGCGACATGTGCCAAAATATCTTCACCAAATAATAAATGACAACGTTGGCTTATATTTTTAATGTAATCGCTAAAGAAAATTCATCAATGTAAAACCAACACAGCCACCAAATATAAGCCAACGATAATGAAAACAGTTTAAGCATAATTAAGTTTTTGATTGAGTTAATTGAAAACAAAAATGAAATAATAATTATTATGTAGGGCAATCCACAGAGCAGAGCACGTGGTTGCTTGGAGCATGGAGAACGAGTACGGTAACGGTAGGCTAGCTAGCACGTGCCCTTGTCACAGTATACATACTTGTCCTATTCAGTGCCATTGTGCCGTATCTCACAGCTGAGGCGAGTAAGCCAGAGAGAACGCGCTGACCGAGTCTACAGTCTACAGTCTAAACGCCAACACTTGATAACCAAAAATCGGGCTACAAATTATAGTTGAGCTCTCCCTCAAAAGTGTTTCTTCATAAAAACTAAAAGATCAATAGATTATTGAAATAATCCCTTCAGTTAATTTAATTAAATGTGAAGTAAGTTTGATAATAAGTGATAAACTTACTCGTCAAGGTTTGATGCACACACGAGACGAGCGAGCTTCAAGCCACAACACAATCCACAATGGCGAATGGCGTCGCCTTGACTCGATCAACATTCGACGATGCTCGGCCTGAACATGTAGCGAATACTCGTGGCAGAAAAGAGAAGCTCGGCAAGCAGACGACAGAGACTTGGCTCAGCTCTCATCCGCTTGCTTCAACATTCGCTATCACTCGCTGTATACAAAGCGGTCCACGTTATCGCCAACGCTGTTCTCCGACCTTCCTCCGCTCCCATAACGTGCACCTCACTACAGTCCAGTGGCAGTGCCAAAAAAACCTGATATGGGAACGAATTCGGAACAAGCCAATTCTTTCCTCATCGATAACTATTAAACGTAGTTTAACCCGTCTTACTAAAATAACCCCCTAAGTTTCACCCTGCTAAGGTTGATTAGATTGTTGATATCTCAGCTTCTAATTCAGTTATAGATTTGATCCCATTGTATTAAAAATATAATAGTATAGAATTTTTTTCAATTGATTTACGCAATTAATATGAGCTTTCAGGAGTTATTGCTTAATACAATGATAAAAAGTAGAATTTTGACATTTAATTTTTAAAGCCTCATCAACGTTTTTGTTTGATGTTCAAACAAAAAATGTTTTTAATAAGAATTTTAGCCCATTCCAAGAACTAAATCAAATATATGATTTTTGGAAAAAACAATATTTTTTGGAAATATCAATTTCTGAGATAGTTATTCAATTTACCAAAAATAACTCAACTGAGAGTTGTTTTTGGTCATTTTTAGTAAATTGGAAAGCCTTATAATTGGAAAACTTGAAGAAGATAGGCTTAGAATTGCTTAGTGAGATAATTATTGTAACCTACACTTAAAAATCAAAATTGTTAACCTACACTTCAAAAACATCTTATAATCTTAAAAAATCAGTTTATGTGCACTATGCACGAACTCTCGACGCTTGCCATACGGTACTAAAATTATGGCACCTATTAATATGTATTATCAAGTACATAATATTATTAGTAGCCTATAGAGAGTGTTTCAGAACTCCTACCAATATTCTAGGGCAGGGGTCTCAAGCATACGGCCAGCGAGCAGATTTTATGTTGCCCGCGGAAAGCCCTGTCAGATGAGACCCTGTCAATAATGGGAACAACAAAGTTTGAACCTAACGGCGGAAATTCTAAGTGGCAAACAAATGAAATTATCTCACTAAACAATTCTAAGCCTATCTTCTTCAAGCTTTCCAATTATAAGCAATATAAGCTTTCCAGTTTACTAAAAATGACCAAAAATATCTCTCAGTTGAGTTATTTTTGGTAAATTGAATAACTTTCTCAAAAATTGATATTTCCAAGAAAATTTGTTTTATTCAATCAGCAATACCATGCAGGATTTATCCTCTGAATCTCATGGATTTATCTCTTACCGAATTTGAAATGTTCTGTCCCAAAAATTCAAACTTCAGGCGCTCATATCTCAAAAAGTAATGATCGGAAAAATGTTTTCCTGGGAAAACTTTTTCATTTTGATAGCTTGATGATATATAAATCGAAAAACTTGGAAGAATATCACGAGTAGAAAGTTTATTTTCAGCCTTTGCACAGCCTTAAGGCATGAGATTTAGAGGATGAATTCTTCATGGAATTGTTGATCTAGTAAAACAAAAATTTTCTGAAAATATTAATTTTTGAAAAAGTTATTCAATTTACCAAAAATAACTTTACCAAAAAAATAAAAGTTATTTTTGGTTATTTTAATGAATTGAATAACTATCTTAAAAATTGATATTTTCAGAAAATTGTTGTTTTACTCGATCAACAATACCATGGAAAATCTATTCTCCAAATCTCATGGGTTTATCTCTTACCGAATTTGAAATGTTCTGTCCCAACGATTTAAACTTAAGGCGCTCATATCTCAAAAAGTAATGATCAGAAAAAAATGTTTTCCTGAGAAAGCTTTTTCATTTTGATAGCTTGATGATTTAAAAATCGAATAACTTTGAAAAATATCACGAGTGGAAAGTTTATTTTTAGCCTTTGCACAGCCTTAAGCTTTGACTGTGCAAACAGGCCTGTGTACTGAAATAAATTTTTACTTATTAAGGAAAAACTATAGAGAAAAAATATATAGGAAATATCAAAGAGTTTTTAATACGTTACAATGACAAACTCCATAAACTATATCACTATAAGATTACTAAGATAACATTAAAAAGGACAATAGGATATTCGAGAGAAAAAACTAGGAAGTGTTACAATCATCATCATCACACCCGAGGATGTGTTTGGGAATGCGGTTCATAGGCGAATAATAATGCCACACAGTTGCCCAGTTGCCTGTGGGGAAACTGTTGATAAAAAATTCCCGCCTAATTCGTTTATCAATCAATCGATAAGCATTCTGCTATTGGAACACTTCAATAGCACAAGAAACTGTGTCCTCTTCAGCTGTTCATAATTATATGAGATTGAGAATAAATAGAAGTTATGTTATCAATCTTTGCATATATACTCACTTCAATAAAACTTTTTTCTCATATTCAGATTCTAAGTTCTATTAAAAACGTCAATCTAATTTAGAGTTGAGAGGAATATTCAAATTTGATTATTTGGTATACAATACATCTAAATTCTAGTTTTTATGAATATTTTTGGACTGTAAATTAGGTTGAAGTGAAAACCTCAAGTCCTATTTGGACTTTGTCATTTTATGAAATTCGGGAGAGAAGTAGTAGGAGGTTAACCTTATTTCTTCTCCCAAATAATGTTGATAGTTACTGTATCGTTAATTATTTTTGTTGAAAAAAAGAATATACACATTATTATAATGTCTATTTTATAAATAGATTACCTATATTATAGGTTGATGATACTATAGTTTAGAAAAGGCAAGTGAAGAGAAACCCCCAAGAGAAGCAAATAAAATCAATTCTCCCAAATCCTTTGTAAAGTATAGCAGAGAAGTAGTTTAAATCATGTGGCGTTGAACTACAAAGTGGCAGGGCTTCTTTCTCACGAAGAGAAACCAAGCTATCATGTTCAAGATGGAACAATGGAGACGAAAACAACAACAACAGCCGAACTTCCATATTGTGGCTTATGACAACAGAGAACGACCTTGCTCAGGACCATCACAGTCAGGGGGGCAACAAAACTCAGTTCTTCGACCTGATCTGAAAAAATTCCAAGGAAACAAAGCCGTCCAGTTCTTCTCCTTGAAATGAACAAACACGTCGAAGGACACAAACCATGTGTAGCAAACGACTGAGAGTGCCAGAAAGGAATTAACAACAAGGGGAAGAACTGTCAACTGTGTTGAATGTTTTTCTTTATAGGAAAGTTCAAAACCTATTCTCTATTTCCTATTCTCGTTCTAGTTTAATGTCAGCCAAACAATATGAATAAATGTTTTTAGAATAAAGTAAAATACAACTGAACCGGTTTTATTGTCGAAAGTGAAGGAAAAGATTATTAAAATTGTCAGTGAAAAGAGTAACTACGCAACACCAAACCTAAGTCCAAAAATAGGCTTACTCATAAATTGTTGTAAAATCGTTCCATAGGCTACTTGTAAAGATACTAGGTACTGTAACTTACGTATTATTTTTCAATTGTTCAAACAATTACCAGCTTCGAGCTGATTTTAGGATACAGCTCTGATAAGTGAATAAATTTTAGTTTATAGCTTTTATAATTTGGTATAGCACTGAAGATACAGTATTGGAATAAAATACATCATGAAAGTTTAATGAGCTGGAATTAAATGTACAGTGAATGAATAGTTTAGTACTGTATTGACTCAATTAGTTGTTTAGGGTTAAGGGTAACAGGGAAATTCTCTTCTCGATACCGTGAGTGTGGTATCATGAGTTCAAAATCGGATGAGCAGCAGTTCTCATGAAATGCCAGTAATCAATCAGATTGATTGACGTTTTTGCAAGCAGCCGATAATCTGCTCCTTCCATCGACAAAGGAGATAAACAATAATTATTTTTAGAAAAATAAAGGAATGGAGAATGTGGAGGTTCAAATGTTGAATGAAACGAATTGGAAGTTGGAAATAACTCTTATGATGAAACCATCCAACAAGCCACCATCTTTTGTTATCAATCACATAATAATAGTGGTTGACAACTTCAAGTAAATTTCTTCCATTACGGAGAATTTTACAACGTTAATATTAATTGAAAGATTACTAGATTATTAGTTCAAATGTTATTATACAAAAACTGATAACTGGCTAGGTCAAGTGGCTGTTTCATAAAAAACATAACTAGTTTTGAGTACAGCTACTTTATTCAGTAACTGTAGTTTTGAGTAGTATGATCTGTAAAATTTAAAACTTATAGCATATAATGCATGTGATTTAACTGGCTGTATTTATTTACTGCCCGTATATTCATTTTATTAATAATCATTCTCCATTTTAGGACTTTCAAGTTCTATGATGAGTTCTGAGAATCTTTGTTTGTGAAGAGAAGTTCTGTTTCTAATTACTTTTTGTATATTCATCCTATTGATAAGCCTTTTGTATTGTTGTGCTTTCAGGTTCTGTGGGAGAGATGTCTAAACTCTAAACACAAAATCTGAACAGTAACCCAAATGATAGCAGCGTGTGAAAAAAATCCGTGAAGAAAATCAACTTTCCAAAGCTGTACCCCTTAATGTTATAACGGTCGGTCTGGTAGAGTTGGTAGTAGGGGGATGAAGTGGGTGGTAAATAAGGGTGATTTCTCCCTCAACAGGGGTGTTTGAAACAGGGAAGTACAACTAGCCACGTACCAGGAAGAGTAAGTAAATTGACTCTGTATGAACAGACAAGTGAAGAATTCTAAAAGTAATTCAAGACTGAGAAACCACCCTACTATAGTATTTCGAAAGTTGTCTGCTGAGGGTAAAGTGACGTATTCAGTGAGCAGGGTCACCCTCATCTGCCTTCAAACAAGGAAATAAATGCAGTAGGCAAGGAAAAACGGGATCTCACTGATAGCATGAATAGTAAGGTCACAAGTGACCATCAACCGTCACGTCTACAACGAGAGTTGGCAACGCAGTATTCACGCTATTTCGCTCAGGAAATAGCTTTCAACTAGATGCTGGAATCAACAAAGTGTTTTCTACAGAGACCTGAAGTACTGCTATGTAAATGTACTGTAATGTAACAAAATCCTAGAATTTTAAAATAAAAAGCTGTAGATTAATACACTGCATAAATAAAAATAAAGCTCCAATAATAAGAAAATAGTTCGTTCACTTATTTATTCAAAATAAAAAATAGAAAGTATGAGACATGTAACTTCATGGAGTTACATGCAATTAGGAGATTGAAAACCTAAAGTGATTCTTACATAATGATAAATAATAGAATCTAATAATAGAATAATTGATAAGAAAAAATACTATGATAGAGTTACAAAACATACACTTTTCTTGAGACCAAAAATCAAGATTGTCCAAGGGTGGAACAACATACCATTTACAACTTTTGAGTTAATTGATTTAATATACAAATAAAAAAGCATTATCCCCTTGATTATCGACTTAAATAAAAATAATTTAAGAGTTTAGGCCGGAAACAAGTCACTAATTTTCGTACTGTAGAAATTCAGTCGAAAACATTCCTTACCGTGAGAATGAAATTGAAAGCAATTTTGGAAAACCACAAAATGAAAGACTTGTTTTATGTTCTAGTGAATCTTTTTTCGGCCATTTATAACCGCTGAAAATTTGTGATAGTACCAGGATATTCTGCTCGTCAGGATATTCTGCTCGTCAGGATATTCAGGGTACTCTTATCGTAGCATCCTACCATGTAAAAGTGAAACTAAGGAACACCTACCATTCAATACATTTCTAACAATGGAAAGTAAATATTATAACAACATAACATTGCTTCCCACAGTTCATCGACCTCTACTTCGACTACTTGAAGGCCTATAGCAGGAAATATTAATAGGACAAAATCTTACAACTAATAATAGATCTATACCTTAGAAATTGGACATTCAACAATGCCAATAAATATACCATACAATAAACCATATATGAATGGAAGGGCAAATTGCAGTCATTTATCTCTATTCCAAGCACTGTCCAATCTCAAATGTAAGGTAATAACTGGGAGAACCTGAACAGCAGAAAGACTGTATAAGTATAACATTTTTGCATGAAATATGAATTTCCAATCTTGAAAAAAAGACACAAAAAATCTGTAACCTAATAATGGAACATTCAAAATATATATATGAATCTTCGTCGTTTTCTTTCAATATTCAGGCACAATGTAAAATTAATATCCAAATTAATATAATATTAAATTCAATTTCAGTAGGCAAGATTATAAACTGAATACAACAACATCAAAGCATTGAATAATTCACTCTATTCTAAATTCATAAACGAAATAACTACTTACTTTGTTATCTACTGATAAGAATAAATTATTATCAAAGTTGAAACTGATAAAGCAACCGATAGTAACCATATTGCTCACATCAGATTATCTATTTCAGTTTGTCCTTGAACTAGTACTCAACCTTCTATAGTAGTAAACAAGTTTACTTGGTGAACGATTCTAATAACACGAATTGAATTTTATGACCATTTTCAAGTTTTATTGTTATTACTCATTGATAGTGTTCATATCTGTTAAAATGCACGTACAACGTAGACGAACGATGTAAACTGAAGTACAATAGAGTTCAGGTGGAAACATTACTCCAAAAGAATTATAGAAAGAATAGTTTGCCTATCTTCAAGAACAAGAATAATTTTATAAATGTTCATTAGATGTGGAGCTAATCTATTTAATTTCCAAAAAAATTTTAGACAATAGACAGAGTACCTACTCCTAGTTTGTTTATTTTCAATAACAAAGTGGCCCAACATCATTTTTTTCAAGCTGCAGAGCTAACTCTTTTCAATTTCTGAAGTTTCCATACATTTTCAAACATAAACAAAATAAAAGCCTGCAAACATAAAAAAATCTAAAGAGTAAGAAAATTAAATTATCATTCACTTGTACAAAATTGGACATGACAATCGTTTGTTTACATTTTGTAGGCAAATTGAGTGAAAGTGTGCAATGAGAACAACACTACATCTTATTTTCGTTATAATTATGTCCTCCACAACTCCACTCAACGACGATGCCTTTCTTGGACAATTTTCGACGTATTGGGCGAAAGCAGCACACGAAATTATTATTTAGAAGCATGCAATGCCTCAAGCTAAACTTATCGATATCTGTGCGAATGTAGGAATCGTGAATCAAGATTTTCGACTAGCAAGTTGACATGTGAATAATCTTTGCATCTTTGCAATGAATCGTTCCAGGAGGCGACCACAAATAACACAGCTATAAATAGACAGAGCGAGGGGCAACAACAATGAAGCGCTTGCTGACTGCATTATAGGAGAGCCATTATCATACCTTTTCCTTCTCGGAATTCTCGGCTAATTTAGATACCTTTTACTACTCACTATCTACCTGTGACTGTGAAACTGTTTCCACAAAGAAAATGTCCATTCAGGTAATCAAGTAAGTCCAAACCCAAACCCAAAGTGAACTTGGCTTGGTTAACGAAACAACAAAAACTATGGTATCCTTGCCTCTTTTCAACTTTCTCTTACAATCCCATCAGGTTTCAAATTCCGTTATGTTTTTGTGACAATGGCCCTTCAACAATGGAACAAACTCGAAGAGACAAACTTAGTTTTTGAAGCAGGCAAAAAAAATCTAATGATAAGAAATTCTGAAAAATTCCCCCTTCTGTAATCAATAATAGCAAGCAGTAATAGAAGAAAAAGAAAGAATCCTTTCTTTTCGCCAAATGAATACTTTTTAAATGAGTATAGAATTTCTGGGAAGGGTATAATATAGTTAATTATTTTTGATTGCAGTGGAGGTAAGGAGAAATTGTGGTGTAATATCGTATGAGATTAGAAATTGTCACTATAAGAAACTATACATTATAGTGACTAGAGATCGTGCTGTGAAGTTAACAAACAACCAAATAAGATTTTCGTTACTTTAAACAGAAAGTAATAAGCCCTTCTATTCAATGTGAATACATTGTTATTTGAATGTTCTGTTATTACTCTAGTAACTGTGTCAAGAATATTGCTACTGTTACGTGAAGCGTACTTCAATAAATATTTGCTGTTCTCCATAACGAAACACTATAAATAACTTTGTTGTATTTTTGACACTGTGTATCTTTGTAAATACTTAAAGAACAAGATTTTATTTTTGTATCTTTCTATCTTTTGTATCTTTGTAAATATTTTTAAACAATACTTTTTATGATGAAATGAGGGATGCATTTTTTTAAATATTTACAAAGATACAGTGTCAAAACTACATCAATGTTAAATATTTTCTAGTTTCAAGTACTTCGTGTACTATAATACTCCACACTACCTTTGCAGTAGTTGTCTACTGCGGATACCGCTATGCGGAGTCCCTCTACTATGCGGAGTCTCCGCATAATTATATTTTTTTATTATTGATGAAAAAATATTCAATAATATACCTGTCAACCTTTTTGCCAAATACCAATATTATTAAACCAAAGAATTGGAAATTTCAATAGAACTGCATTGTACGCTAAACAGTCAATATTTGCTGATCAACAAAAATACCTGATCCCTAGAAATTATGCTATAGCTATACATCATTAGATTAACAAAGGATTGATTATAAAGTAAAATAGGATGATGATACAGGTACAGCAAATAGGCTACAATTGAGAAGAAGTTTCTTACATGGGAAATCCGATTTATAATCTACGAAGAACAAGTATTACTTCATTGTTCCTTGGAAGACATGAGTCTCTAGATCTAGGAATAACGTGGACTTGCAGCTGTCGTATAAGTAAAACAACAGGACCAGAAGATCGTTGAATAAGAGTAATTTTATTGTGACTCATGAACGAGGTTACAATAAAATAATAGGAAGAGGCATGTGCACATGATTGCATCCTCACCTGCTGACCAGATGACAGCTGCTCAGGCTCAGTTGAGCAGAGAAAGAAATCCAGAAATAAAGGAATAAGAGAAAGAAAATGTCTGCCTTGAGAGAAACTACTGAATTGTGTTCAAGCACGATTTCAACCAGCAAGCATCAAGCATGACTTTCTGAGGTTAATAATAAAATAAAAACGATGACTTTTTTATATGAAAATTAAAATCGTAAATTTATTTCCAGTAAAACAGAATTTTTTTTCATTTTTATTATGTACGGAGATGATTACAATAAATTAGTTTTGAATATAATTATTAGTCTATATTTGCTATATTGTTTTTTCACAATATTATGAGATGAATGCATTATTTGGTTCTATGAGAACGAGCAATACAAGTTTCTTGATTGAAGAATATTGGACAATTTATTTATCCTTCATATTATAGTAGTTTTATATATACCTCCCTTTCTTATCAATGAATTTTTCAGTTCGAAGTTGTTTGTTTGTTTGTTGTTCGAGATAGTTTTATGCAAAGAAGAAACATGTGTCACGAAGGAACATTATGGAAACGTAGAAACATTTATTTCATAATTCAGGCTTATAGTGATAAGCCTGAAGGGTTGATACGCAGTTGGTTAGGGTGGTGACTCAGATCGATAAGTGTGATCGGGCATGATATGACATCGCATTTGAAACGAGTAAACAGGCCTACATAAAACAAAGCTCGAAAGGTTTGCAATAAGCTGTCATTTTATTCAACAACAATTATAAAAATGTGTCATAGAGGTTGGCGCCGCTCTTGAAAATGCAAGGATTGCTTGATCTCAGTAAAAATTTGTTTCCGTTGAGTTCAAGGAAAACATAGAAAGCAAAAGATTCGACCTATAGGACATATTACAATGGCAAAAAAATATGTCTGAATAAAACAAAGCAGACTCCAGATCTGTTTATTATCGTTGAAAACCTTACTTTGAATGAATTTCAAAGATTAAACAAGTTATTGAACATACAGGCCAAGCCACATCTTCACGAATGCGAAGATAGTATGGAATTTGAAGAGTGCTGAAGTTCTTGCAAATACTACAGAGAAATTTCAGTTGGTTTTCATATTTCCAGAATAAATAACTGGTTAAAAATATAACATTGCAAAATATTTCTATTTTCATATTTGGTATGTTGACAAATTCTTGTGAGAAATCGAGTTTTCAATATGAAATGATATTGCTGAATGCAAGGCATTGTTGGTTCTATTCATTGTGACAAGCCCTTCCACGTTCCACCCTTCAGCAGTACACCCCCACCAACAGGGTGGAACGCTATGTTGTGTATTGAGCGCCCAACTTCAGACTGCTGACACACAAAACACACAATCAGGACACACGCACGCACATACCCGCCCATGCACTGCACAATTTGTTGCAGACGCTGCTGCGTTTCCAATTCATCAATTTAATTATCTAACAACAATCAGGAACCACCAACAATCGATACAGCGGAATAAGCCGGGCAGCGGATGCAAAGGGTACTGTTTCCATTATGACGTCACAACACTATTTGGTTCATGTTGAGCACCAATCATGGCTGATGGAATGGGTAATTTTTCAGCTTCACAGTTCAAATTTTACACACTCGAATGATTTACATTGTTCATAATAATAATTATTAATTATTAACGCGAACTGATCAGACAAGATGTAGGCTACCAGACATAATATTGTTTGAAGTGGTAACACTGTAAAGCTTCTTAGGGTCTGTCGTTAGTTGATAGAATGGCCATTTTCAGCTTCATAATAACTTGAACACATGAAATACAATAACATTGTTTCCATTGTCCAATGTCCCCAACATTTTTTTTCTGAAATGATTGTAACGTTTATTTTAATCTGTTTTTAATTAGTGTGAAATCATCTTAATTATTCTTCCAACCAATAATGTAGCTCCAACACGAGGTCAATGATTTCATCCCTAGTTGAAAACGTATTCTAACTACAGAACTATGGTCATACGTTGATGATTATTAAACTTAATGATTACATGAAGTTGTTGACGTGTTAATTACTGATGTTATCAATAATAAAAGGAATTAATTGGCTTATATACGAGTACAGAATAGGAAATGCAGGAATGAATGGCGCATCATCACGTCTGAACCACTATACTGATGAACTTGTACTGATGATTTTGCATAAAGATTCTTCATCAACCGAGGATAGTTGTAAGCCTATTTTTAGTTCAAGTTTCCAGTTTGTGATTCTTTGCTTGAGTGGTCATAAATAAAAATAGTGTATTCAATGGTTTTATCTTCTATCTTTTTTCATCATCATCATCATCATCTTCTTTTCTTCTTCCTCTTCTTCTTCTATGTATTGTTCCATCCATCTATCTACAATATTATCAAGGAAAAAATGGCTTATACATGTACGGGTTAGGAAATAAACGATTTCTACTCGTTTCACGTTTCGCATTTTCACGTCTGAACTACTGAACTGATTAACTTGTAATTTTTCAGGAAGATTATGAATTTACCGAGGATGGGCATTACCATTATAGATAGGGTTATTCTCATTGTTATTAACCTTTTAATTTCAATTTAATAATTAAAACAATTTTATCCAAATCGTGATTCAACAATGAAAGCCCAACCAAAAAGAGCTTCCCCCAAAAGACTCCGTAACCTAATTGGTAGCACAAACGACTCATCAATGAAAGGTTGCGGGTTCGAGGCCAATCAAACTAATTATTTCTTTTTTTGTTCGAAATTTTCAATTCTGATGAAGATTATCCAAATAATTTTTAATAATGAATAGTTATTCTATTCTTCATGTTTCCTGGGCATAAGGAGATCGCATTTTACAACACAAAATTTTCCCCTGTGCAAAGCACTGGTTAACTGCTTGTGTTTTATAAAATATAATTCAACTGAATTCGTTGTCGTACTCTGTCTGTCTGGCAATATAAAAACTTCAATAATGGGTCTACCAGTATTTTAAAATCCAATGTGATCAATGTTCAAAAATACATAGATTTTAGTCCGATGGAAAATCATACATTTTACAGATAAAGATTAGATATATTATCACGTTATATAGATTATAGATTGGATTATATAGATTATTACAGATTTTTTAAGAATATAAATCATGTGGAACAAGTTGAGACAATAAGAGCAAGAACCGCCTATTCTACGAAAATGCAAAATTGTGTAAGAAAGAACTGCTTAGTTAGGAAAATGGAAAATGCATTTCATTGTTGAAAATTAAAAATATTTAGTAATTGAATGAGAATAACTCACCTGCTGGAACTTGTAGTCAACATCGCTGCAATAGTGGTGAGCGTCGCTGCCGCCTTGAAGCACAACGATGCTGTGCGGGGCTTTTTCGCGGAGTCTGTCAGCGAGACGACGCCGGTTCTCGGCGAACAGCTGCATCGGCACTTGCAGGGTGTGATCACCCATCGAGAAAAACGCACTACAACAACGGAAAACAGCTATCAACTAAGGGAAGCGATTTGGCTTTTGGTAACGTCATGTACAAAACGGTTTTGGTAACGTCATCTTATGGTTTCAATGAGATAAGTTGAGCTGGATGTGCCTACCACTCCCGTTTTAAGGTTGGCAACTTTAAGGCTCTGTGAGCGGCTATAAAAACGATTTTCACTGGTGATAATTTTTTTAAGTTTTTTGATTAATATAGGCCTACTATTAAGTTATCAAAATGAATAAATTTTCTCATGAAATTTTCTCCCCGTTGATTACTATTTGAGATATAGCGCCTAAAGTTTAATTTTTGGGTCAGATCATTTAAATTTGGTAAGAGATAAATTCATGCAATCTCGAGGATATATTCTTCATGACATTGTTGATTGAATAAAGTCAAATTTCTTCAAAATATCAATTTCTGAGGAAGTTATTCCATTTTTCAAAAAAATGACTGAAAATAACTTAATCTGAGTGATAAACATGACTCGTATCTCAAATGAAATAGTCCGAAAATAAAGGCTCCTGTAGAAACTTTTTTTAATTTGTTAACTTGATAGTATATAAATAGAAAAACTTTGAAAAATATCACCAGTAAAAAGGATTTTTCAATCCGCTCCCACAGCCTTAGAGCCGAAGCGCCTGATTAACACAAGTTTAATTAACCATAATATTATGGCACATTATTATGGTCATAATTATGGCACAATATTACGACCATAATATCATGGTCAATTTGGCCTTAGAGCCTAAGAACCGAACTCCTCTAAACACCATTTATGAGTTTGAAAAATCACTTCCCAGTGATCCCACCTAAAGCTTCAGGTTCACACATTTCTCATCAATAACCGCCTCATTACCCAGTTCATGTGGCCCTCATGCTCAGCAAAAAAATATCTAATGAAGACATCACTAGAAATAAGACCAGATTTCATCAAGTTTCATGGAACTAAGGGAAATGAAACAACTCAGAGTACGATGTCAAAGAGCCAGATTTGGATCAATGGTCTGTCAAATTTGTTCGAGGGATATGAAAAATTGTGAAATATGGAATGGTGAAGCACTACACGAAGGAAAAATAGCAACAAATGTGGAAAATATTTAATGTAGACTCAGCTATTAGGAATTAGGCCAATTCAATATGACAGCAGGGCTTTCCCGGAGCTGTGTGGAAAGAAAACCCTCCCAGGGCAAAACACGTATCCAACGTCTGATTCTTTCTTAGCCTAATATGAAAACGTGATATCTTACTAGAGATGATGGTCTAATTATAGGTAGCTAAGAAATATTTAGTACAAATAAACATGAATTTCCCTCTATGTACAATTAGCTGATGTGTTCCTTGAAAACCAGAGTAGTAGATAGAAAACAATGGAATATCGTTGCAAGAGATATTGAAACAAGATTTAATGTTTTCCACACTGGAAAAAGTAAGAAATAAAGGAAGTTGTGACCAGAAATTATAGATCGTATTCTATACTACAATCTATACTTTCTGGTTGAGACACGGTAATAGATTTTAGTTTTTATAATAAAATACATTTCATCACTTCCTGTCAAAACTCATCACCCATGAATCAGCAAAACAGCTTATTCAGCCTCACTACTAGCTATAGGTCTGTTCTCGAGTAGCCACAATAATGGAAGAACTGTGAGCACAGTAGTCAACTAATCAGAATGATAAGATAATAAAAATTATTATTATTATAAGACACTGACTCTATTTTAGATAATCTATAGGAAATTCACGAATGACGCATCATCACGTCTGAACTACTGGACAGATTAACTTATAGTGGACTGAAATTTTGCATACAGATTCCCAATTTACCAAGGATAGTTATAGGCCTATTTAAATTCAAGATTTCAGTAGGTCAAGTTTTTGATTAAACCCTTCGGAGCACGGGTTACCTGCTGGTGAAATAATAAAGCTCTGACCCTTACGTCAATTATTCATCCTGATAATGATTCCTTATAATCTCAATTTCGCTTTTCAATAAATAAACCCAAATAAGTGCCGGTATAAATCTTAGATTATGTACGTTTTTAGTAATTACTTACATTAATTCAATAAATACGTATTGTTACACACTTGAAAATTCTATTGCACTGTCTACTATTTATCATTCTATTGCAAGTGCACTCGAAATTCGTCAATTACAATCCAATAAAAGATAAGAAGTTCAATTAATATTGTTTCATCATTTCAAACAAATAATTTTTCGAAATCGAATAATTGTAAAGTTAAATTAAATTTTAAATTCCATCAATATAGTGAATCCAGTGAAAATTCAGTGAGATTTCTGATTTGAATTTTATTCAAAAAACTTTTTTGTGAGTTAATTATTAGCATTGATTTTATTGAAAACAACTGCTTTTTAATCATTTGAATACCTATTCAACTCTCTTTAGTCCAGGCAATGAATGCTTAAAAAGGGTATAGAGGGAAATGTTGAGAAGACAATTTTTGACCCCGCAGTTCTGTTGAGGGTAGTAAGGAGGTAAACATATCAAAAGTCCCCGCCCCTACTCACTGTGCAAAGAGGGTGGGGGTGATTTAAAGGTACCATTTCTTGGTTTCTCGCATAAAACTCAAAAACTATGTATCCTAAGGACTTTACTGTCATATAACAAATTAAAGCTTACATAATTTCTTACAATATTCATTCTACAACTTTTTTCATATCTCCTCTAGTTTTCAAGATATCCGCTCTTGAAGGTGTGACATTTTTGAAAAAAACAAGTTTGAAAAAAAACAATTTTTTCTATTTTTGCTCTTATAACTTTTTTAAAAATCGATTGAAAAAATCCATACTGATTATGAGCTTATAGATAATTGAATTCTCTTTAATTTGATGTATAAATTCACATATTTACGTATTGCCCTACACCTTTTGCCGCAGCTTTAGTGTTGAGTGTGAAATCTCCATTTTTGCAACAATAGACCAATATTGACAAAGGAATTTGGAGGGAATGTTTTAATCAAAATTTTTGACATTGCAGCTTTGTTGAGACTAGTTGGGAGGAGAACATATAAAAAATCCCCAATCCTAACTGATGTGCTAAGGGATAAGGGTGGTTTAAAAGTTGCATTTTTCAGCGTTTTGCTTCGACTCTCATATCTTTAGAACAATGCGTTTAACCGACATAATTAACCATTCAAAAATAAAGCTTGATAAATTCTCTGTTTAGGGTAGTAAACATAACTGTGGGGTCAAAAATTGTCTTCCCAACTTTTCCCTCTATAACCTTTCCTTGACTGGACTACTTCGATTGTAAAATTTTTGAATATGATGCTATAAAACTATATTCCGTTAAAACCTAGATTGCAGCACGGGACTTTAACCCACGTTTCGATATAAGAATACCATTTTCATGCTGATGATTCTATCAAAAGTGCATACGCTCTCTTTTTTGCTCATTCTCTCACACAATCAGCTCTCTGGATTCTGTGAAATCTGGCAGCTCTGTACTCCATAAGATCAATGCTGCAAACTGAAGTATGTACAGACTATTAGTTAATTTCTTTCGAAATAAGCAAACTTTTAGGATAGTTTTACCCCTTATCCTATTAGAGCACCTATACTGAGGATAAGTACCAAACTGATAAAACTGTTATGAGGTGCGATATCATGAGATTTTTTATTTCATGTATTTTTACTTAACTCCTTCAGATTAGGCTATATTACCAATTATGAGAATAATTATATTTCATTGTTGAATCAATTTTCCAAAGACAAGTAGTTAAAGGCCAACGCAAACAGCAACAGACAGACGGAGAAAAAATCAAAAACCCGCATGCAGACATGAGCAGAAATATTATGCAGACAGACGGACGGAAGTATGTGTGTGTGGCAACATTCGAACACCTGGAGACGGATTCTTCCCTCGTCTTTCTGCATACTTACTTGAATGATACTAGAAGTTTATTGGATGCGCATGAGCTGTTGCTGTGTACATTTGCCTTAAGGCTATCAGTATTTGGTGATGTGCAGTACAAATGCACTGATTAAACTTAACTCAAGGGAAAAACTGTTGTAACAATAGGCTATTGAAAGGATTTTTTCCACTTAAGGTGACTAGTGAGCCCCGGGTCCCGGGATGGAGAATAAGGCACAACAAAATTATAGTTTTGAAATACTCCTATTTATTCAAACTTAGGGTCAAAACATACTGGAGCTGCAAAGTTAAAGAGTAGTGGATAGTGTTTAAAAGTACTTCAAGTCCCCAACTATACGGACGTCTTAGAAGCGGACGCGCTGAATTTATTTCGTGTGTCTTCAGATTGCATGTTTTCGTATGGGGAGCGGCTCGTAAGCTCGTGTAAGAAACAATGAATCTGGTTAACGAGCGAAATATATTAAGCGCGTCTAAACACGCCTGAATAATTGGGACCTTACTTATAGTACAGGCAATGAATGCTCAAATAAAGGGTATAGAAGTAAATGTTGGGAAGACAATAATATTTTTGACCCCACAGTTCTGTTTAGGGTGGTAAGGAGGTAAACATATCAAAAGTCCCCACTCGAACCCCCTGTGCTAAGAAGGTGAAGTTGATACAAAGGTAACACTTTTTGGTTTCTCGCATATATCTCGCAAATCTGCATCTTACAGACATTATTATTCTATGCAAAATTAAAGCTTTCAGTTTGTCAAGTTTTCTATTGGACCCTTGTGGAGCACAAGCTACCTGCTATAGTGAGGTCCACGTAATAATGACAGTGTGTGATTTGCAATGGTGTTGCTATCCTTGTCTATCATTCAACAAAGCAGATGGCGCTATCTCTTTCACGCTTTGCGATATTGCCACATCTTTTATCAACAATGTAGAAATTCAGCTAATTGACAAAATATTTAATCTCAATCATGTATTATTATATCTTTAAAAAATATATTTTCTTGACAAATAAAATATGTTAACTATTTTCAACAATAATTATAGTAAAATTCATCAGATATACCAATATCAGCTGTTTGGGTGGCAAGGCTGAGATCTGGCAACCCTATTCTCCTATCTTCCTACACTGCCATTATAACGTGGACCTCACTATAGTCTATAATTTAAAATAAAAAAGAATTGGCTTATACATACGGGATAGGAAATGCACAAATGACACATCATCATGTCTAAACTACTGAACTGATTAACTTGAAATTTTGCATACATACCGTAGATTCTCAATGTTTACCGAGGATGATTATAAGGCCGTTTTTTCATTCTTGTTAATCAATCAATTATGATTTTAATAATTGAAACAAATTTATTCAATGTGTGATACCTAGTAGGCCTACAGTAATTCATATTGAACAACGGTATTGAATTCATAGGTAATCTCACGAGAACCAATAAGAGAAGGATTTTAGAAAAGAGGGCTTCTCTGATTGGTTCTTGTGGAACTAATAACGATTAAAATTTAACCAGCTTTTGTGCAACTGGCAGTCTGGTACTAAGAATGGTACCCGACAACAATGCCTGTCCTGGTAGACGTCGGCAGTTTATGCACAAACCAAGACCATAGCCAAAACCCACGAAGTGGTGGAAATGAAAATACTGGCATAAGAAAAAAATTACTGAACCGTAATAAATCACAATATTGATAATTATAGTTAATACTAGCAGGAAACCCGTGTTCCGCAAGGGTTTATTTTTAAAATTGACAAACTGAAAACTTGACGTAAAGAAATCTTGAAGAATTAAAAATACGCCTAAAACCATCCCCGGTTAACTATCTATAATTATGCAAAATTTCAAGTTAATCAGTCCAGTAGTTCAGAGGTCAAACATGATTTTCCTATTCCGTAAGTGTATAACTTAGCTTGAGTAATGTATAGCTTAGCTTACATTATAGCTTAGTTAATGTATTGGCATCTCATCACCCTCAGGCTCCAGAACCACTTTTTCCCTTCTTATTAATTCGTTGGAATGTTGTAATCAAATTCCTCATTTTAGACTGGACTTCAAGTTTGTTTACTTTATTTCCTGGGAATTTTATTCCAAGCATAATTTTAAAATTTTTGTTTTAAAATCCGAAAGGGTGTGGTTCCACAAGACAGGCTTCTCTCTAAACAACTCTATCAAAGTAATGACCTGATCATTTGTCCACTCCACTTCACTTGAAAGATTTTCCATTGCACTAGCACAAACAACAACCATACACAAAACACAACAACTCACGACGACTAGCCTGCTTGAACTGAGGAACTGACGCAGCGCGACCACGTGGAGCAACAGGCGGGAGGGGTAGCGGGGTAGTTGCAGACTCAAGTTGCAGCTCAAGTTACCGCTGCAACTTGCATTGCCGACCGGGGTTGGCAACCGCCTTTGATCTTTACCGACTCCGGTCGGAAAACCAAATTTCGGTTGCCAACTCGCAAAAATCGGTCTCCAACTACGGTTGCAATGCGAGTTGCAGTTGTTTTATGCGTGCAACTCAAAATTGCCGATAAATGTCGGCAATCATGGTGCCAACTCCGGTGTAAACGCGGCTTTAGAAGCGGACGCGCTGAATTTATTTCGTGTGTCGTCAGATTGCATGTTTTCGTATGGGGAGCGGCTCGTAAGCTCGTGTAAGAAACAATGAATCTGGTTAACGAGCGAAATATATTAAGCGCGTCTAAAGACGCCTGAATAATTGGGACCTTACTCGCCTATGTTCTGGTTCCTGGGATCAGTCCTTCCGAGGATGTCAAGTGTCGAGGATGTCATTTTAGCCGCGGCGGCGTGTGTCGTGTTGTCAAAGCAACGTAGGCCGAGACGATACTGGGTGAGGCCGTCTCTGAATTCCAGAGCTACGTACAGTGGAAACGACCTGTTGGACGATTTAAATAGAGATGATGTCGACCCTCTATCAGGTGAACTGAGAACGGACGGAAGTTTTAAAAACTTTGTAAGAATGACCAGTGAGGATTTTGAATATATAACAGTAGTATAAATTTGGCGGTTCTGGTGCACGAGTGCACCAGAACCGCCAAATTCTCAAGGTCACCCCAGGTGATCAAACCTAACCTCAAGGTCACCCCAGGTGACCTAACCTAACCTCAAGGTCACCCCAGGTGACCTAACCTAACCTCAAGGTCACCCATGACGTCATAACCTAACCTAACCTAACCTAAAAAAAAAAAAAAAAAAAAAATTAAAAAATTGAAAAAAAAAAAATTAAAAAAAAAATAAAAAAAAAATTGAAAAAAAAATTAAAAAAAAAAAAAATTAAAAAAAAAAAAAAAAATTAAAAAAAAAATTAAAAAATTAAAAAAAAAATTAAAAAAAAAAAAAATTAAAAAAAAAATTAAAAAAAAAATAAAATAAAAAAAATTTTTTAAAAAAAAAAAAAAAATTAAAAAAAAAAAAATTGAAAAAAAAATTAAAAAAAAAAATTAAAAACACATAAAATCGGGAAAAAAGTGAAAAGAAAGGGAAAAAAAAATTCCCTCCAGATCCTGAACTGGGGTATAAAAGGAGTTGTTCTACAAGGAGTGGGACATTGTGTCTTGTACAGTCGTGTCCCAATACGTGTGTGTGCCACCAGTACGTGTGTGTGTGTGTGATTTTCATGTATTTGTTTGAAAGAAAAAATAAAAAAAAATAAAAAAAAATAAAAAAGAAAAAAAAATTAAAAAAAAAAACACATAAAATTGGGAATAAATGGAAAAAAAATGAACTCAGGGCTATGAACTCTGAACTTGGGGCTATGAACTCTGAACTTGGGGCACTGAACTCTCTGAACTTGGGGCTCTGAACTCTGAACTCTGGGCTCTGAACTCTCTGAACTTGGGGCTCTGAACTCGGGGCTCTGAACTCAGGACAAGTGGTGGTGGTGGTGGTGATAACCTTCCTTGTCAAAAGGTCTATGACAATGCCACCCCATCATGACTCACTTCTCAATTCTTCGTTAACATTAGTATGAAGAAGTATCATATTTCATATAATTTAAGTCTTTAAACATAAATCCTCTATGGTGTAGTGGTTAGCAAGTCAGCTCCCCAAGTTGGAGGTTCTAGGCTCGAATCCAAGGTGGTAAAGGTAAGTATTAAAGGTCAGTATCAACAGAACCAGAGGATATATTTTTTGTATGTAGTGGGTAGACTGGCCCACCACTGCCAGTCGCCCCACCACCGGTCGCCCGGCCGCACCAGTTGCCCGGCCGCCGCCGGTTGCCCCACCGGTCGCCTGGCTGCCGCCGGTCGCCCCACTATCGCCGCCAGTCGCCCCACTATCGCCGCCAGTCGTCCCACTATTGCCACCAGTTGTACCACTATCGTCACCAGTCATCCCACCATTGCCACCAGTCGCCCGGCCGCCGCCGGTCGCCCCACCACCGGTCGCCCGGCCGCCGCCAGTCGTCCGGCCGCCACCGGTCGTCCGGCCGCCACCGGTCGCCCCACCGGTCGCCTCACCGGTCGTCCGACCGCCACCAACAGTCAACCTGCTGCCGCTGGCAATTGTCCCGCCGGCTGAGCATGGGCATTTTGAGCGCAGTCAGTGGCACTCAGAATATACTTATAGCTAAACTATATCTAAGGAGATGGTAGGTAATAAGTAAACAGTTTGGAATACAATTAGCTATTTATTGATCAATTCAACATCCATTTCATTGAAAAGTTTACTACAAGCAGGTATATCTCTGTTCCAAAATCCAAGTTGTTTATCATATTGAGTATGCAGAAAAGTGATGTATCCATGATGTTTCTCCTTGGTCCAAGTCAAGCAGGTGATGTCATAGATTCCTTTTCCTTGTAGACTCCTTTTCCAGCACTAGTCCTTGGCAAGTCTTCTATGTTGTCTGATAGTCTTCGGATGATATTCAGTGATACCTCTAGAACACTGTTCCAGTTAGAGACGATACCCTGTCTTTGATGTTGAATCACCTCACAATCTCTTTCCTTCAGGTAATTGATGCTCCTTCGAGTCAAAAGTATAGGTGTAGTAGTATTTCTCACCACTACATCATCCTCCTTTTCCTTTTTCTCCTCCTCTTCCTCTTCCTCCTCCTCCTCTCCCTCCTCCTCCTCCTCCTCCTCCTCTTCCTCTTCCTCCTCTTCCTCTTCCACCTCTACCTCATTGTCCTCCTCCATATCAGTTTCCTCTTCCTCATCTTCTACATGATCCTCAACCATCTTCAGATCAAATGGGGAGATTGATGGTAAAATTTGACTCACCATAGTCGGCCCACTTTGAGAATAGGAGTACCATCTTCTCTATTGTTCTAGATACACAGTTGATCGACAAAATGTCTATTCTCCACAGATGATTCAGCACAATGAATCTAATCTGCTATGTATCCAATATATATACATATTTGTATAGCATTATGATTTTGATTGTACCTCAATATAATGTCTAAGGTGTTGCTGTTCTCTGCTTTCTCAAGTAAAGACCTTGACCGACCTTTGATCTCTGCTGTCTCAAGTAAAGACCTGTACCAACCTTTGGTTTCTGATGTCTCAAGTAAAGACCTCAACCTCCTTTCATTGATTTCTTCTTCGATGGTTGAATCTTTTGTTTCTTCCCCTTCTCAACCACCCTGCTGACTTCCTTCAGTGATCTTTTCATACCTCCCCCAAATTTTGCCTTGGCCTTCATAATGTTGGTGACTGCTAGTGCTGCAGCTTTTTCCAACACCCCCGCATCATCAGATCTCACTCTGTCCCAGGCTCTCTCTGCCAAGATGCTGTCTGCTACTGCTCTGCTTGCTGTATCACCACTCTTGGAATAGGCAATATCATGCTCCTTACAAGCCTGATCAAGTTTGTTGATTCCTGGATCACCTTGTGCTAATCGCTTCTGAAGTTTTCCAGCTAGATCAGTTTGATCAAGGATATTCTGAACTGTTGTACCATGACTTTCATTCAATAATTGTTCAACATTCTTATCATCATCCTGTCCATTTCCAGACAGCTCCTCATCACTGCTATCATCATATCCTCTACTCATATTATACTCCTCACCCTCATCCTCTTCAAATGCCTGCTTTCCTGCTTTCCATAGTTGCCGTCCAACTCCTGAGGTGCCTGCCATTGGACTTGAAACTTCTCCAGTTCCATATGATTCAAATGTTGGTGACTCTTCATCAATGCTGGAGAGTTGGAGCTTATGTTTTGCTTTACTTGCACCAGTAAGTCCACGCCTTGTATATGTGGCATCTTTAACAAATGGTGTTGTTGGTGGAGTAGGATATGTGTGGTGTGTTGATGCTGTTGAGAAAGGACGATGTTCTGATGATAACAACTCTGGCTTGGATTGTCTCTGCCTACCCTCACATGCCTGGAGTGCATTTTTATTCTAGGCTTCAGATACCTGGGACGCTTCTTGGATGCTCTTGATGGAGGTAGTTGTGGCTGTTGAACTGGCATCTGTTGGAAGGTTTCGACTAGGTTGACTAGTGGCTCAGCTAGAGGTTTGAAGTGTTCCACATGTTTCTCTTCTGCAATCCGTATACCCAGCATGATTTCCTTATGCCTCCTTTTGATTTCACGCTTCAACCTAGCAATCTCCAATATGGTAGGAGCAACCTCCTCCAATGTTGGCTTATGGTTCCTTTGTTTGATATACATACTGGTCAGTGTTTATCAGTATACTGAGGTCTGAGAGTTTGAGCTCAGCTATTTATACATTTTGGACCTATAACAAGTGCTGAGTGCTCCTGACTGAACAGTGACTGAACAGTGACTGATCAGTTACTGATCAGACTGATCAGTGACTGAACAGTGACTGATCAATTACTGATCAGACTGATCAGTGACTGAACAGTGACTGATCAGTTACTGATCAGACTGATCAGTGACTGAACAGTGACTGACTGACCACTGAGTGGATGACCCTACCATCCTGCCACAGACATGATGAATACTGGTGAGCATGGTCCATGTGGCAGGAGGAGCTAGGGTCATTGAGAATGCTCATGCTCAGCCGGCGGGACAAATGCCAGCCGCAGCAGGTAGACTGTTGGTGGTGGTCGGACGACCGGTGAGGCGACCGGTGGGGCGACTGGTGGCCAGGCGACAGGCGGCGGCCGGACGACCGGCGGTGGCCGACCGGCGGCGGCCGGGCGACCAGTGGTGGGGCGACGGTGGCGGCCGGGCGACTGGTGGCGATAGTGGGGCGACTGGTGGCGATAGTGGGATGACTGGTGACGATAGTGGTACAACTGGTGGCAATAGTGGGACGACTGGCGGCGATAGTGGGGCGACTGGCGGCGATAGTGGGACGACTGGCGGCGATAGTGGGGCGACCGGCGGCAGCCGGGCGACCGGTGGGGCAACCGGCGGCGGCCGGGCGACTGGTGGCGGCCGGGCGACCGGTGGCGGGGCGACTGGCAGTGGTGGGCCAGTCTACCCACTACATACAAAAAATATATCCTCTGGTTCTGTTGATACTGACCTTTAATACTTACCTTTACCGCCTTGGATTCGAGCCTAGAACCTCCAACTTGATGAGCTGACTTGCTAACCACTACACCATAGAGGATTTATGTTTAAAGACTTAACTTATATGAAATATGATACTTCTTCATACTAATGTTAACGAAGAATTGAGAAGTGAGTCATGATGGGGTGGCATTGTCATAGACCTTTTGACAAGGAAGGTTATCACCACCACCACCACCACTTGTCCTGAGTTCAGAGCCCCGAGTTCAGAGCCCCAAGTTCAGAGAGTTCAGAGCCCAGAGTTCAGAGTTCAGAGCCCCAAGTTCAGAAAGTTCAGTGCCCCAAGTTCAGAGTTCATAGCCCCAAGTTCAGAGTTCATAGCCCTGAGTTCATTTTTTTTTTCCATTTATTCCCAATTTTATGTGTTTTTTTTTAATTTTTTTTTTCTTTTTTATTTTTTTTATTTTATTTTTATTTTTTCTTTCAAACAAATACATGAAAATCACACACACACACGTACTGGTGGCACACACATGTATTGGGACACGACTGTACAAGACACAATGTCCCACTCCTTGTAGAACAACTCCTTTTATACCCCAGTTCAGGATCTGGAGGGAATTTTTTTTTCCCTTTTTTCTCCCCTTTTTTCCCGATTTTATGTGTTTTTAATTTTTTTTATTATTTTTTTTTATTTTTTTTTAATTTTGTTTTTTTTATTTTTTTTTTTTTTTTAATTTTTTTTTTTTTTATTTTTTTTTTAATTTTTTTTTTTTTTAATTTTTTTTAAATTTTTTTTTAATTTTTTTTTTTTTTTTTTTTAATTTTTTTTTTTTTTTTTTTTTTTTAGGTTAGGTTAGGTTAGGTTAGGTTATGACGTCATGGGTGACCTTGAGGTTAGGTTAGGTCACCTGGGGTGACCTGAGGTTAGGTTAGGTCACCTGGGGTGACCTTGAGGTTAGGTTTGATCACCTGGGGTGACCTTGAGAATTTGGCGGTTCTGGTGCACTCGTGCACCAGAACCGCCAAATTTATACTACTTATAACTTTAATGATTGGTCACAAAATTTCGAAAATGGATACGAATTACCGAAAGGCTATTTCTGTAACGGAAAAACTAGCCGTAACCTTGCGTTTTTTAGCTACCGGAGATTCATACACAAGCTTGAGTTACCTGTTCAAGATATCAAAATCTTGGGTTACTGACACTTGAGTCGAGACAGGGTGGTTCGAGTGATCACGTGAGTGAGAGTGGAGGTGGCAGCGTAGGGGATGGCGGGGAAATGTTTCTGTTTCGTGTTTCAACGGCACATAGTGACCGAAACTAGTGTTGCAAACAAAAGTTTGCAACTCCCTTTGATCTTTACCGACTTCAGGTGGAAACAAAAATTTCTGTTGCAAACACTGAAAAACTGTTTGCAACAGCGAAATGTTTTGTCTAAAAATGCGCGTTTTTAGAGATGTTTGCAACTTCTGTTTGCAACTCGTGTTTCAAACTCCGGTGTAAACGCGCCTTTACTTATAGTACAGGCAATGAATGCTCAAATAAAGGGTATAGAAGTAAATGTTGAGAAGACAATAATATTTTTGACCCCACAGTTCTGTTTAGGGTGGTAAGGAGGTACTGCAAACATATCAAAAGTCCCCACTCGAACCCCCTGTGCTAAGAAGGTGAAGTTGATACAAAAGTACGACTTTTTGGTTTCTCGCATATATCTCGCAAATCTGCATCTTACAGACATTATTATTCTATGCAAAATTAAAGCTTTCAGTTTGTCAAGTTTTCTATTGGACCCTTGTGGAGCACGGGCTACCTGCTATACGTGAGGTCCACGTTATAATGACAGTGTGTGATTTGCAATGGTGTTGCTATCCTTGTCTATCATTCAACAAAGCAGATGGCGCTATCTCTTTCACGCTTTGCGATATTGCCACATCTTTTATCAACAATGTAGAAATCCAGCTAATTGACAAAATATTTAATCTCAATCATGAATTATTATATTTTAAAAAAATATATTTTCTTGACAAATAAAATATGTTAACTATTTTCAACAATAATTATAGTAAAATTCATCAGATATACCAATATCAGCTGTTTGGGTGGCAAGGCTGAGATCTGGCAACCCTATTCTCCTATCTTCCTACACTGCCATTATAACGTGGACCTCACTATAGTCTATAATTTAAAATAAAAAAGAATTGGCTTATACATACGGGATAGGAAGTGCACAAATGACACATCATCATGTCTAAACTACTGAACTGATTAACTTGAAATTTTGCATAGATACCGTAGATTCTCAATGTTTACCGAGGATGATTATAAGGCCGTTTTTTCATTCTTGTTAATCAATCAATTATGATTTTAATAATTGAAACAAATTTATTCAATGTGTGATACCTAGTAGGCCTACAGTAATTCATATTGAACAACGGTATTGAATTCATAGGTAATCTCACGAGAACCAATAAGAGAAGGATTTTAGAAAAGAGGGCTTCTCTGATTGGTTCTTGTGGAACTAATAACGATTAAAATTTAACCAGCTTTTGTGCAACTGGCAGTCTGGTACTAAGAATGGTACCCGACAACAATGCCTGTCCTGGTAGACGTCGGCAGTTTATGCACAAACCAAGACCACAGCCAAAACCCACGAAGTGGTGGAAATGAAAATACTGGCATAAGAAAAAAATTACTGAACCGTAATAAATGACAATAATGATAATTATAGTTAATACTAGCAGGAAACCCGTGTTCCGCAAGGGTTTATTTTTAAAATTGACAAACTGAAAACTTGACGTAATGAAATCTTGAAGAATTAAAAATACGCCTAAAACCATCCCCGGTTAACTATCTATAATTATGCAAAATTTCAAGTTAATCAGTCCAGTAGTTCAGAGGTCAAACATGATTTTCCTATTCCGTAAGTGTATAACTTATAGGAATATAGTTATCTTACTTCTTTTTTCTGGCCTAAACCAGTAGTTCTTTCCTTTATTATAGTATAAAAGTTAAGTTAAGTATAAGCTTGTTAATCCAAATATAATAAAAAACATTTTTGCTCAAAACTGAAGCAACTGTTTTTGTTTTGCTAAAAGTAACATAACCTTAAATTGCATTCGACTGTCAAAATAAAACGTATTTTTGTTCTTTATTATTTTCTCGAGTAAACCAAAATAGTGTTCCTTCATGACATAAATAGTGTTTTTTATAATATGCCTATTAGAATTGTTTACTTGAAAATTCAATTTGCAAAGTATTCACTAATCGTTATTTCCAAATAGGTTATGTTCTTCAGTCTGCTGCTACTCAACGAACTTTTCAAATTTCATCCATAGAATCATGGTTTTAAAACCATTAACTTACGACATGATTTATTGAAATACATAATTAATAAGATTAACCTTCCATAAAGAAAACATTTTTCATAGCTTCATAATTATTTATCAATATTATCTGATCCACATGAGCTTTGTTTTGGTTGTGTTGATTTAGCCTTCATTGTATTCAGATTCAAAGTGAAAATTAAAAAAATTAAGTGAGTTACTCCTCGGAAATCGAGAAATATATTTCAGTTGAACAATGTAGTTTTCTATAGTTTGAAAGTTGACTATAAATATTTTATATGCATACTGTCACTAATACAAACATTTGACATCCGTCAAAGCTAGTAATAATATCGCTACTACAGTCTACAACATAACCTAACACTGAATCGAAGAAAATACAACTTATTTCAACCTTTTACAATTGACGAATCAATAAGTTAGTAAATAAAGTAATTAAAAAATCTAAAATTAGGAATGTTGTGACTCACCTCTGATCTGCGGCCGCCATTTTAAACAACTGAACGCAAGAGATTCACCAAGTTACTTGGTGGGGGAGAAACAACTCGCCTGAGTGTTTACTTCTGTTCTGCTTCACAACAAACTGATAGCGATTAGAAATCGCTCTTTGACACTGATAACTCTCATTGAAATCAATGATGTACGTACATTCGAATTTTACTTAAGGTGCAATTCCACTGAGGCGTTCTGGCTTTAATTGCATATTTAAATTCAATTGAAAGAACGAGGAAATAAATTATTGATCAATGCTGCCTATCAACTTGATAGTCATGCTAGGCACAGGTCAAATGTAAAAATACATCAATGACTAGGCTAGTATTTTATTGCATTTAAGATAGGTAATTTCCTGATAATAAGCTGTCCTGTGACAAAAAACTGACATATTCATTTGTCGACAACCATCCAACAGCAAGATTTTATAACTTATAAAAGTTTGATCAGTGACTTCAAATCACAGCATACTTTTAATAATTTATTGTTTATTTTCAGTGCAAATTTTTGAAAATTTGATTATTCCACAAGGTAGACTACATGCATCAGACTCCTCTTGGTGTGTATTCATGTTGTAATCTAGTTCTTTTGCTGAATAATTATTAAAAAATTTACACTGGAAATAAACAATTAATTTAATAAAGTAACATACCGTACGGTAGGCTTTCTCGAGTCCTGCTGAATATAAATTGATAATACGGTACAGTGTTGTAGGTAATGAGCCTGCTGTTCAGAGAATGAATTCATTTTTGTAGGAGATTTTAGTTTAAAAAAGCTCAAGCTGTATTATTCAAAAACAGGTAATTTCCTATTATACTACCCATGATGCTATGATAAAGTAATTTATTTGTTAAAAATAAGATAATTATTTTGTTATTAAAAACGAGGTCATTCTCTGTACAACATCGGAATGTTTGGCTATATAGATGTGTGAATTTTCAAGATAAAAGCAAGACATACAACTTAAAGAATTCTTTTATTTTTAATAGAAAAACATCCTACAACAAATTTAATAATTGTATGCATTAAAACATGCATAAAAATCAGATTTACTAAAGAAATCCATCTAATATAAACTTTCTATAGGGAAACAAAATGGCAAATGCCAAGTCTAGTGATCCAACAAGCATAACTGGCAAAAATTTTAGAAAGAATTGCTGATGAAATGTAATACAATAATATTAACTTAGAGATACGGAACATTTATAAAACGGGCCATCTTTTGTAAACAATCGTTAAGTGGATATAACATCTAGAAGGAAGGAGTCTCATAAAAATGCCAGAGCCTGATAAAACTTGATAATTTGAGCAAACGAGCTTATGGAACATCAAGTTTGAAAACAAGAAGATCGGTACAAGAAATATGTATTTACATGGACATCAGTTACTTCAGGTGCAGTTTGAATTGGATTTGCTCACATTGATTTATATATATTAACATCACAGAAACTAAAATTAGTATCTTTGAATATTATTTGAACATGATGCTAATAATAATACATTACGGAAGGTCAATACAATCGTGTTTAGTATCTTACATAAATCGCGCTTTTACGATTTTTCATCACAATAAAGCAAGTTAATAATAAAGTTAATTGGTAAGTTTAAATGATACTTTATTGAGATCGACTGTGATTCTTATCAGAAAACATTGTAAATACTAAATTAGACATGAGCTTTGAAGTAATTTATATAGAAAAAACGGCATGTGCAAGTAAAAATGTTAATTCAGAAAACGAAAGCTGGTATGGTAAGAAAAACAGAGGAAAATAAGTTACCGTATTCAATTACAAGGAAATGCAAATTCAGATGCAAACTTTTAAAACATGTTTGAAACGTATGTTGAAAGCTTCAAGTTGAAATAAATTACCTTACTTTACTTTCTCTTTGGAAACAACAAAACGGTACTTAATATTCTTGTCAAGTGGCCATTTAAGGCTAAGTCTAATGGAATTGAAACAAAAATAAAATGATAACTGATCAAAATAACAAAAACCTACCATTACACAGTCATGTCGTCGAGAGACCACAAAATTTACTTATGCCATTCATCCCCCACGAAAATGTCATAGCCGAAAATTATTATACACTAAATAGAAACATTCATAAGCGTAAAAATACTTGCTCGAGGCAATTTCGAAAATCGCAAATACATCAGTAACTTCTACCCATTTCTTCGACCACAATTTATTCACTCAGTAACAGCACCATATTACACGCAACACTATATATTATTCCGATCCAGGCTGGGGAGACTGATTATGAAGTCTTCTAAGGGAATTGAATTTCGTATCATTCACTGCAGACAAGGACGCATGGGGCTGCGAGAAGACTCTTCATCAGACTCGTAGAGATACCTCTGCTTTGGAGACAATCCTTTTTGAAGCCTTCGGACAGCTTCTTTGATAAGGCTGCCATCACGAAGTAAGTCTTGTAGCATTTCATAGGGGTCGTCACTCGTCGTAGACTTTGAAGATTTTTTTGAATAACAGGAATGAATACTGCAAGTTCTTGGCGACTTCACACACAATTCACAAGTTGCATCGCTCCAACTTCGACTAGGAATATGATATGGCGATGGTCTAGTAGTCCTTTTGTTGTGCTTAGATTTGTATCCAGAAAGTCTCAAATTTTCTTTAATTTCGGAAACTAACTCCTCCATATCACGAGCTAAAAAGTCCTGAGTAGTAGTATTACCGGTTGATAAGATACACGCTTCCTCTATACTAGGCATTTTGTAAACACTAGCCACACACGATTTCAGCTGACGTTCAGTATCAACGCGACTCGGTAAGTGAATGCTGAATGGGTCAGACATGAGGCGGCTGTGTTATTGTTTTGCTTTGCACGGCGTGAACTCCCCACCACTCACCAAAAGCTGTCTGCTCGCGCAGAAAGTAGTCCATGTAAACAAATGATTAATTCACCATATTTACTTGTTTGAAAACCTAATTTAATCAAACGAATAATTAAATTCAGTTCGAATGAGCAGTATATCAATAAATGAGAGTTTTTAAAATTGTTTGAACATAATGTAAACACAGTTTTTTTTCTGGAACAAAGGTTGCGGATTGATACACTATCAAGGTTACTCCACCCCGTAACATAGTCAGCCAGAGCCTGACGTCATTCAACGTGGCCCAAGATCAACACAAAACGGTAGTGTCAAGTGGTGGGGGTCTGTTGTTATTGACTGTGGGGGGACAAGGAATGACCGAGAAAGAAGGAGAGAAGAACATAGTATGATTGCAGGTGACTGGTCTAGAGAGAGAGAAGGAAAGACCGAAAGAGCAGAATGAGCAAATTGCCGGGGTCAGGGAACCAACAAAACTGGAATAGCAATTGATTGCTGATGTAATAAAATGTTGAGTCATGTTTGTATTTTGTTTCTCAACAATCAAAGAAAGGCTAATCGGCTAATATAAATCATGCATTCTACCTAATAAAACTAAATATTCACCTTGCCTACCGCGTACCCGATGGAATACAAATTTTGAATTGACCGAAACGATTTAAAATTAGCCAAAAATAGAACATAAGTCTAAAATATTCCAAATTTGTATAACAATGGAGAAATAGAGCATAGAGAAAATATATCATAAGAAGATATTCCATGATGATAGCCTATAGTGCGTTTATGATCCATACCTATTACACTGTTAACTCAAGTTGATAATAGTAGTTTTTTATCGTGAAGCTGCTGCTGGTATTCTCATACTGTGCCGTTACTCTCACCCGGCCAAAACAGTAATAATACTAAATATAATTTATAATAATATTATTAATAATACAGTAGTATATAATACTAATATATTAATATATGAAGGTAGTCAACTTGAGATATCAAAAATCGGCCTGAGATTTGAAACATAAACGACTCATACTACCATGGGATCTTCTTATATGCTATATTTTCTCTGTGGTGTATAACCAAAGAATGGTAAGAAGTTTGAATTATTATAATCTATTTTTCTATTATGATTCGTATAAGGTATAAAATACATATTTGCAATATTTTACCTGCGTAGCAGACTCTACAAAAGTTAGTTATACCTTCCTATACTTAAAAATTGAAGCAAAATTCCAGTGTCACAAGAAGTTCTAGGCCCCGCACTAGCTGTTGAGATTTGATGGATAGATAAGGTTGTACCAAAAATTTGTCTCCTTCAACATTCGTTCATTCAATGGATTTTGGGAGTATTCATTTAGTGTTACCTAAGGGAAAAGGATATAAAACGAATATTATTTTCCCTTTCTGATGATATAACTAGTAGTTCTGTGAACAGTAGACCTCGCGCAGTTATAATGACGTCTCAAACCATAAGCACTTCCACACTGATACACTAACTATTTACTTGATCAGATCATGCTTATACAAGATTTAATTATCATATAACGCTTTCCGGAATTTAGCGCGAGAAAACCAGAAGATATCTAGGCGCCCAGACGAGCTGTTATAAATTCTTTGCATCCTATTATTTTGATAGTGCATAAAAATTGCATTCAATGAGGCATGTAATTTATAGTCTACACAGCTGTTAATTTTTTACCAAGTTACATTGAGATATTGAATTGCATGCGTCATGGCATGCAATTTATAGTCAACTCGACAGCTGATTTATGATGAATAATTCTATAGTCTGATTTTTATGGTAATATTGGCGTATGAAGGAGGCTCCTTTTTCCTTTTATATTATCCTTGAAATGCAAAATTTCCAAAAACATTGTATATACGTCGACGCGCAATTTAAAAAGGAACATACCTGTCAAATTTCATGAAAATCTATTACCGCGTTTCGCCGTAAATGCGCAACATAAAAACATATAAACATTAAGAGAAATGCCAAACTGTCGACTTGAATCTTAGACCTCACTTCGCTCGGTCAATAAATATCTTCTATTCGCGATCCTCTTAGCACAAGGGCAGATTTCTGAGTTCTTTCTAAGAGCAATATTTTACTCTTAAGATGAAATCTTCGGTAAAATAGGTACTACATTTAAATAAGTTAACCGTTGAGTTGTTCGGGTTGCCTCTTTATAGTTTTTATTCATTGCTATGTCCTCTATGTAATATTCTAAATTGATCTTGTCTACATGATTTTTACTTTGCAGTTCCTAATATTTAGGTTCAGTAATGATTATAATTGAATAAAATTATATTCAAGCTACTATTTTTTATTTTCTGTTAGGCCTATCAGTTTCAATACGTTAGTTCAATATGTTTCGCTTAGTTATATTCTACGGTGTAATATTTCTGTATTGCTTTTTTTTCGAAATAAATAAATAAAAACTGCTTCTAGATAATTTCGGACAAAAGAAATATAAAAATATTGAGTAACCTGGAGATAGTCTAGAAATACTAGGCTATCCTAGCAAGAGATACTGGAGCGTACAGATATTATTATTATTATCAAATTCTCAACTTTATTCTTTTTTGGAATGATTTTTTAAATTGAATTTCAATTATATACATCCCTTTTACATCAAGCGTGTAGAACACTTTAGCTTTCTAAAGAAATAAAATTACCTTTTCCAATTATCTTTTTCCCCTTTCAAAGCTCAAGTGTTCTACTGACTTTATATAATTGAAATTTAATGCAAAGAAATCATTTCCAATAAGAATTGACTTGATTCAAATGAGCAAGTTTCAGTAAAATAATGGTTTTGGATGCCTATCGCCTGTGCTCCATCATGAATTACCTATTGAGAATTTCAGCAAACACAGAGAAACCTATTTGAGGTTAGGAATAATTATTGTATTAATAGGACTAGTATAGTAGGCTATACTAACATGAAGACATTTAATTTTGGAAAAACTAATAACCTAAAATAGTTTTTCTAAAATTTCCATAATTAGCAGAAACAAAAAACTGTGCATTTCAAGATTTCAACTGAAAGGAGGAACCAAGTAGATAGATAGATTAATCAGTAAATAATTGGAAAAATTATTATTGTGTATTTCAATACAATAAATGAGATACAGACTACTACAAACGTTAGAAATGAGCTTAACTCAATTGAAACTCAAAGGAGTTAATTAGACTACTGGCAATCAATCACAGACCATCAAATAAATTATACCTTATTCATGTTCATAAACTAAAGCTATTGAATGAGTAAATTCAAATTGCACAGCAATACCTCGAGATTTGTTGGGTTTTGTAAATTTGATTCACAATGGAGATGATGATGAGTTTCAATTGTTTAATTCATTCAAAATCCAAAGTATGCGGTGATACTACTAATAACGGCAATATTGTTGAAAAGAGCTTGACACCATTATTACCAATAGCTCAATACCATAACAATTTAAAATCACTCTAAATAAAATAGCGAATACAAATCAATAACAAATTTTATTGAAATTTGTTGACACATCAAACAACTGTATTTCATAGAGAATAAAGTCAATCATCAAGGATGAAGATAACAAAAGTAAAAAAATCACAACGCCCTAAATACATTATTTACTGTAGTCTATTATAAATCAACAACCACTCTTTGAAAAAATTAATAAAATTCTTGATTGAGTTGATTTGTTCATAAAATATTGTCCATCGACAGTTCAATAAGTTTTTCCTGGATAAATTATTTAATTTATAGTACTGGTAAACTTTGTACCAATTTTTGGAAGTTGAAATTTTAAATGGCTTGGAACAAATCTCTTGCATTATTTTTATTTTATTTTGCAATGTCTAGAGAGTATTTTTCAACATGAAAAGAGAATATTTTTCCACACTTCAATAAAGATATTATATTTTTCAAATGAGTTACAATGTTACAACGGGTTGGGGTGACTTTTACCCAACTTTGAAAAATATATGGATTCAAGTTGATGTCAAGAGTTGGATAAAGTGAAACCAAAATAATGTAAACATTTTAAATTAAAAACAAATAAAATCCGCTTAAAAAAATCGCACACTATTTATTGAAAATTATTTCAAAGAAAGCTACTCAAAGATATTTTGTAGTGACGAGGCATGTTGGCTGCAGCCAGAGAGTATAGTCTAATGTAATTACAGTACATTCTATCCTCACTGGCTGCAGCTGCCAAATCAGCAACAAATGGATATTCAGATCGTATTAATTTTAAGCAAGTTGGTGGATATTTTGTTTTATTAGATAAAAATACATTATATTCATAATATTTTGCATCATATTCTGCATAATATCAGAATTGGTATATCAATACAAAGTAACCCCACGTATAATCTAAAAGTGACCTTGTATTCAACTAGTAACTAGTAATCACCAATATCAAATTCTTTAGTAAATAGTTTTTCTAATACGAAGTTTTCCGACAACAAAATTACAAGAAGAAGCAAGCAGTTTGGTTTTATGTCGATAGTTCAACTAATATATCGAGAGTTGACAAAATATCGATTGTAGTACCTAGATAAAGATAAGGGCTACTGCTATTGATGTTGGACATAGATTTCAGATTACAGAAATCGGAGATAAACGAATTTGAATATTTTCCCGTGAAGTGGGACAAAGTCATCTAGCGGTAGAAAAAGCCACCCCAGTTGACGTTAGTAAAAATGTACAAAACAGGCTACATTGTAACAATACTAGGATACGTAGAACTTCCTACATAATTAAGTTAAATACATATATTATATCTTCATTGAGTTTGCAAAATTCACTTTAGTGTAAAGTATAGGTAGGTAGCAGCTCTTTCTAGGAGATAATCAGGTTAATATTGATTTACAAAAGAAAAAAAAGTTACGTTCTATGTCAAGGTTCAATTCCTAAGCGACGACTGTAGCCGCACTGTATTAGCTATTTGTTGCTATAGCTTCTATAGTCTATATAATAAACGACTACAATAATAAAATCACACAGTAATGGACTAAAGCCTTTTTACAGTTAATACAGTAGTCGCGAGGCTAGAATCTACAGTCGTCGCTTAGGAATTGATACTGATGGAATAAGTCATTTTTATGAGAAAATATATTGAAAAACAGACAACAATTATTGCCATTCTTTCTTTTCTAAGTACTACAACGCATACTGGTAGGGTAGGGTTTTGAATACAATCCAATATCAAATGAAAAGAGTTTTGTGGGTTAAATTCATTTAACAAATATTATTAGATATCTCGACATCATATTAAATTATCTGTATGAATTTTGATTATTTTTATTTTATTAATTGTTGAAAAAAATAATAATAAAAATTCATACAGATATGATTTCGAGGTATCTAATAATATTAATTTGTTAAATGGATTTAAACCACAAAATTTTCCAGGACTTGAGTCTTTCAATAAAGCTTGAAATGGTCTGCCAGATATTAAATTTCTATCTGCAACTAAATTTGAACACCATTCAACTGATATAAATTTAACAATCACACGTAGGCCTACATTTACTATATTATTCAAGAGGTTGACTGGTATGATAGTTATAGATAACTGGCCAAGCAATTCATCCTTACGGTCGAAATATAGATGAAATACAATACTTCCCTGATATTTATTTACTCTAATGTGCCGATAAATCAACAATACACAACAATATAGGGGTTTTCATTGAGCGTTTCCTTTATTTAAAATTAAATAAAACATTATGTGTGTGAGATATAATGTATAAGATCTATTTTTGTTGAAAAGGTCTATCAATGCATGGAGCATGATAACGTTCAAATGGCCGCCTCCTCGGATTCGCGTAATGATGGTGATCCGAAAAGTCCATCTTTCCATTAGTCTGGCGCATAAAGTGGTTGAATCTAATTGATAGATTGAGTAATATTGACTTATTGGTTTAAGCCTGGGACTCAGCATAGAACTACAAAAAAAAGTTTAGCAAAATCGAATGATATGATCTTAGCGGCCAGTTGACATCGCCTCAGCAAAAAATAACAATATGAGGAAAACGCACACCCAGGATGTCAATAATTGTTTTGTGCGCAGTCTGGTACATTGCATTGTCATCCTAAAATCGCATATTGTTCACATCCATATTGTCCGGATTGGACCAGAATTATTCGATCATCATTGATTGTAATCGCCAAGTTGATGTCAGAGAGGCCGAGATCTTATGCGTGATGACTGCCGCTGATTCTCCTGTACATTCTCATGTAAATCAACAATATTCTTGGCAGACCTTGCGATCAATTTTCTTAGGGGTGTTGTTGTTCGAACATATTTACCGAACCAGTTTCCTCAAACTGGTGGTTCACCACGTTGCGATAAGTCCTCTCGGTAGGACGATTATTGCGATCTCAAAATGGACGAAGCTCTTGAAACATTGCTTGCACAGAAAATAATTGTTTTAATGGAACAATTTCAATATTTTCTATAGGGCAATATATTATAAGGACATAATGAATAGATGAGAACTAATGAGACACCTGCAGCTTCAACTATACGGCCGCAATCGATTGACAAAATTAGAAAATCCTTCAGTAGTAATATAAGAATTAAGAACAAATCACTCTGGAATGATTGAACTGTTTTATATAGCACATTTCTCTCTTCATACAAGAAGTTCGAGATTAATAAGACAGTGTATAGTTAAATAATTGAAAGGAAAAAAACTACAGGAACTCTGCAAAATCATGTGACTTAGGATACTGTTATAAATCCTAAGAGATCTTTAAATAGATTTGAAAAATAACAAACTCCAAAAAAAGGAGTAACAAGATCTAAAAAATTTCATCAACAATTTGTGCAGTGACGCAGTGTGTAGTCTAAATATCAAATTAAATGACATAAGTTTAATAAAAATGTGAGTAAATATAATGAAGAAATTGAACTGTGAAAACTTTGGTCAAAATTTAAAAAAATACATTAAAAAATTGAATCATAAAATCAGTAACAACTACAAAGACAAATAAGTCTGAAAGTTGAATAAGTCTAATTAATAAAACTATATCAAAATTCAATGCTATTCAAACTATCAAAACCGACACACACATAAAGTTTTCAGTGTTGAAGTAGTCCGATTCCCTGTTTTACTATCAGATCAACAAACATGTTGAATTATTACTACAAAGTTTTGGAATATCGTATTATTATTTCAACAATTTTTGTTCTACAGTTGGCATTTTGTAACTATGCATACAAGTTGAAACCCGTCAACTTTACACATAATTTTCTGCTTGATCATGTGCATCTATACATTACATATCTAACAAGTTATCAGTTATCTATTACCAACATTGTGAAAAACAAATTGTACCTATTCAGATAATACTGTCACTATTACACTTGACAGACTGTGTCAGCTACAGGGATCGAAGCTTTTGAAGATATTTGTGAAATTGACGATGTAGAACATAGTGATTGATCCGAGGGCAGCACCAGCCTGAGTCACTGCTCCGTACCAGAACAAGCCTTTGCCTCCTTCCCGCCTGAAGATAGCCGCGATCGACAGTTTCACGTAGGACACCATTCCGGAGAACAAGATCCAACAGGAAACCTGCACAAAATAAATATTATTATATAAAATCTGTCATCATCATAATAATAACAGTGAGTAACCTATAATTTCTACTAAAAAGTGTCTTCATGATATAAAAACTATCATCAAACTGCATGTTGAAATATTGAGTAAAGTTAATAAAAAAACAATATAACAACTTGTAGTACCCTTTATTGAAAACTTTAAAATAATCTCTCGGTATACAAGAATTTTCTTAATAATGATATTTTTCAACATGCTAATAACAAACAGAATATTTGGAAGTTTCAAATACCTTTGAGCATTTCTATCTAATTTCTGTTGAAATCTGTTTGTTGGATAGTTGTATTACTTATAGGAAATTATTTAAGAGAATCTCGAAACGCTTTGGTTCAATGCTCACAGTATTCAATTCTATCATTACTAGCTTTCTTATTGCAATTTCTAAAGGTATGTTTTTCTAGGTGCTGCAGCATGTAAAAGACATTTTTTCAAGTTAAAAAGACCTACGGTCGAAACTAGTCGTTAAAATATTTTAAAGTTTTTAATAAAGGGTACTACAAGTTGTTATATTGTTTTTATTAATTTGAATAAAGTAGCCCATATAAGTGAGTGAAGTTATTATAATTGCGAGACAATTGAAGAACTGAATTATTCTTACGTCAATTAATTGAAGTATTGCTCAGTAAAGGCTGTTTGTGTTGAACACATGCTGCTGGAGTAAGCAATAGGAAATTGTTCTATATTGTGGTCCAGCAGTGAAGACGGGAGAACAGCGTTACCGATTCTCTACCTTGCCACTGCCTTCTGAACTGATACAAGTATATTTGATATGATATCAACTGTATATTCTTGTTTAATATAATCAATTATATTTATTGTTAAAAAATATATTTTTCAATTATCTATATATATATTATATATAAAAGCGAAATGGCACTCAATCACTGACTGACTGAATGACTCACTCACTCACTCGCAGAACTAAAAATCTACCGGACCAAAAACGTTCAAATTTGGTAGGTATGTTCAGTTGGCCCTTTAGAGGCGCAATATGAACGGATTTGGAAAAAATTCCAAAGATACGCCCAAAATCTGCGTTTTTCCAGCGTTTTTTTTAGCGTTTTCTCAGCTTTATCGAGGACAAATAAACATAAATTGTTCAAATTTAGTACAGAAGCTAAGCTAGAGTGTAATAATGTTGTGTTAGAAGGAATTTGAAATAACGCCAAAGATACGCCCAAAATCTGCGTTTTTCCAGCGTTTTTTTGCGCTTTCTCAGCTTTATCGAGAACAAATGAACAGAAAATGTTCAAATTTACTACAGAAGCTCAGTTGGGGTGCAATAATGTTGTGTTAGAAGGAATTTGAAATAACGCCGAAAATACGCACAAAATTAGCGTTTTCTCAGCTTTTCTGCGTTTCCTCACCTTTTTCAATAATTGATGGAAATATATTTAAAAAAATTCAGAACACAGGTTTAGCTGAGGTGGAAGAATTTTGTTCGCCAAAGATACGCCGACATAGTAACAGGTGTTTTTCGAGATCAAATTGACATAATACGTTCAAATTCGGTACAGAGGTTCCGCTGAGGTCTACATGCAGGCGAGCGAAGCGAGCCCGCTGATCTCATTTTTGGACGATCGAGTCGGGGGTCCAGGGGGCTCCGCCCCCTGGCTAGACGGATATGGCGAGCGAAGCGAGCCTGACGGCTAGTTAAATAATAAATTTGTATAATTGGGATTAAATATTTTGTTAATAAATTTATTTCTGAATTGTTGAAGAAAGATGCAGAGCTAGAAAAGGATAGCGCTATTTGCTTCGTTGAATGATAGACAAAGTATTGTAGTAGGTAAAGTATATAAGTAGACAAAAACCCAACTCCCTAAACCACACTTTTACTTTTGAAACATTGATAAACATAACCTTCTAGGTTATATTAATTTTGGCTATTGATCCTTGTCAGGAAGTATGTGCACAACGGTTGATCACAAATCAAGATAGACGTGACTTGCCAACAGTTCATAATTCTAAAATCGTAAATGCAATTTAAAATGTGAATTGGTTCACATTTATGTTGGATCTTGGAGCAGACGAACCACTTCTCTAGGCCTACTGCATGCTGCAGCGCCTAGAATAACATACCTTCATAAATTGCAATAAGAAAGCTAGTAATGATAGAATTGAGTACTGCGAGCATTGAACTATAGCGTTCTGAGATTCTCTTAGATAATTACCTATTATGAAAATAAAGTAATACAACTAGCCAACAAACAAATTTCAACGAAAATTGAATAGGATTGCTCAAAGGTATTTGAAACTTCTAAATAATCTGTTTTTAGCCTGTAAAAAGTGTCATAATAGTGAGCATTCTTGTATACCGAGAGACTTTTTTTATTAGTACCAGAAACCTGTTATTCCTCTGTTAAGCCACTCATAAAAGTAGATCACTCATGACACTATAACAATATCAAATAGTATCCTTCAGCAGGGTAAAATTATTTATTGAGCTATGCATATGAACAAGTCTAAGAAAGACAAAAACTGGATAGCAAGGTACATTCATAGAGAAAATATAGCTAAGAAGAAGATATCTCATCGTATTTTTAAGCCCTTATGTTCAAATTACACTGTTACGCCTATCCGATTATTGTCGACAATTTTTGATTATTACTGTCTTGGCTGGGTGGGAGCGTATAAGTGGCATAGGAGCCGTTCTTTTTAGCAGCGCCAAATAGTTTTTTTGAAAAAGAACTACGTGGACTAACGACTTGGTGTAATAGTGGAATTCGAAACAAAGGCACCCAATACCATGATAAATTTTCTTACGCTACGGTACAATCCAGTGGGAGTCTAGGAACCTCAGTTACATCATTGAACCATCTCAACGATAGCTCATTTGACAGCTGCTATCTATTTCAACACAGATCAAAGATACTTTGGTTTTATTTATGTTTACCATAGATCACAAACATGGTAAAGTATTAATCAATCATGTAAATAATAATCAATCAAGATTTGTCTCTAAGAAACACAAAGTTAACTGAAAGGACTTTTGTCAACAACACTCTCTATGACACAATATTGCTTGTTCACTAAGCACTCTAGTTTAATTTCAAACTACCAAGTTAATTTCTGCTCTATTATAAATCACAGAGTTGATTTTCTGTTTTCATCTTTAGCAATAATAATGACATGGCTTGAAAATTCGATGCTCTTTTTTATCTTTGGTGAACAGCCGATGGGCTGGTTGGCAGCACCTCTCCATGCCACTCTGTCATCCGCCATCCTTTTGAGGTCTCTGTAGTTGGCACATCTCACATCCTTCTTCAGTTGTTCTATGTAGGCTACTCCAGTCTTGGCCTTCCTTGCGCATTCCTTCCCACAGTCATTCCCTCTATTGTTCTTTTTGTTAGTCCCTTTATGTCGAAGAATATGATAAACTACAGTGGAACCTCTGTATAACGAAGTCGATTATCCCGAGAAAAATTCGCTGCAGAGAGGTATTCGTTATTGAGAAGTTGTTCTGTTAAGAGAACTGCCACGATATTATGAATCTTGTAATATCGTATCAAGGCGGTTGAACACAAAATACGGTAATTTTGGCAATAAATACAGTATAAATACTATAATAACTCAACTCTCCTATTTTATTTGAAAAAGAGAGTAATTTTCAGTTGAATTTTGCGTTTGAATGAAACATAATGTTCAATAAACGACTCACATATATTCAAACAGTCGAACATGTTGTCTTGTCCACTATTTTCCAGTTTTAATCCTTGCCTGATAATTTTGCAAGCTTCAAGAACGTCTTGATGTGACGGATTCCTCTCCACAGGTTCGTCACAGCCATCATCATCATAGTCAGTTCAAAGGATTAAAATATGTGACAAGAGCAAGAATGGGGAAGTCCAGTCGTTTACCTACCTGGTCTACAAATGACAAGGTCTTAGAATTCTATTTCCAGTAACTTGCATTCAATTTCCGACATGTGTTTCAACCTCTATTGACTGTCTACCACCCTATCTTCTTCCTACCTGAATTGCCATTATTTTTAGTCTATTGAACTTTCTGCTGAAACTAAACAATTCCTTGAAAATGACCGTCTGCTTCCTATATACACATTGCATATTGTATGTTGAAGTCAAGAGAAAACTTTGTTGTTGAGAGGTCCGAAATTCGTTAAATAGAGGTAAATAAGCAGCCAAAACTCTAAAATGTCATGGAACCAGGTAAAAATTCGTTATGTAGAGGATTTCGTTAAGTGAAGGTTCGTTATAGAGAGGTCCGACTGTAGTTATGCTCTTCTCCTTTTTATTTCTTCCAGTAGACAACCTCTCTCAAACTCTTCGAAACACCTCTCATTCGTTACCTTCTCTCTGTAACTTGTCCTCAGCATTCTTCTGTAGCACCATGTCTCAAAAGCAGAAATTATTCTCTCTTCTTTCACACCAATCGTCCAAGCTTCACTTCCATAGTTTGTAATTCTCCATACATACGTTTTGAGTAACCGTTTTCTCACCTCTAGACTCAATGTTCTTACAGCCAATACCCTCTTTTCATTATTGAAAGCATTATTTACTTGATAAATCCTGCTAGCTATGTCTTTACTACTTCTTCCATCATTAGTGATCTTGCTTTCGAGATAGTTGAACTCCTTCACTCATTTTATCACTTCATTCCTCAGCCTTATTTCTGTACTATTCTCAATGTTCCTGCTACAGACTAGTAATTTTGTTTTAAGAGCGTTTATTCGCACGCTGTATTATTTTTTCATAATATCATTTGTTATGCACAATATTCATCCCAGATCCTCTAAACTTTCTGCCATAATGCGATGTCATCTGCAAATCTCAGCATGTCTAATTTTTCACCATGGATTTCCACACCCACATGCACTTCCTCTCTTACCCTGTCAATTGCCTTCTGAACAATCATATAGATTGAATTAATATGGGGATAAGGAGCAGCTTTGTCTTACACATTTTTGGATGTAGGCGAACTCTTCCCTATTACCACTACGATTAATTCCAATTTTTTTTGTGTATAAGTTTATAGATGAGGAGCTTTCTGTCTCCAAAACTTATGCCAGTTTTTGTGTAAGATGTTGAATAGTGTTTTCCAGTCAACATTGTTAAACGCCTTTTCCAGATCAACAAGTGCTATGAATGTGGGTTTTCCTCCTTTCATTTCTTTTTCAATCACTTGTCTCAGAGATTGCTTCTCTTGTTCCTACTTCCCTTCTGAAGCCAAACTGCTCATCAGACAGTTGTCTCTCTATTTGTCTCTCCATCCGTAGAATAATTCACCGAGCGAATTGAGGTCTAAGATTCAAGTCGACGGCTTTGCATTTCTCTTTATGTATTTATTTATATGTATGTTCTGCATTTGCGGCGAAACGCGTTAACAGATTTTCATGAAATTAAAAAATTTTTTTTTAAATTTTACATTTTGATGATAATATGAAAGGAAGAGAAGCCTCCTTCATGACCTATTATGAATTATTATTGACCGAACGAAGTGAGGTCTAAGATACAAGTCAACGGTTTGGCATTTCTCTTAATGTTTAAATGTTTATATATTTATATGTTGCGCATTTACGGCGAAACGCGGTAATATATTTTCATGAAATTTGACAGGTATGTTCCTTTTTAAATTGCGCGTCGACGTACATACCAAGGTTTTTGGAAATTTTGCATTTCAAGGATAATATAAAAGGAAAAAGGAGCCTCCTTCATACGCCAATATTAGAGTAAAAATCAGACTATAGAATTATTCATCATAAATCAGCTGACAAGTGATTACACAGATGTGTGGAGAAGCCAGTCTATTACTGTATTGATTTGTATAAGGTCTATAGTTTCAATCAAATACATTAAAGAGGTATGCATGTTTAAGCTGGGTTTACACCAAAGTTATTAACAAAATGGTTATAACTTAATCCTTATAGATTCTATTAGATTGAACGGAAGTTGAAAAACACATGTTCATCATGTGTATGATAAGTTATGTTCAATGTAATATAATCTAAAAGGATTGAGTTATTAACATTTTTTTAATAAATTTGGTCTAATCGCAGCTTTAAGGTCTTTGGTTTCAATATTTTGTTTTGCAGTCATGGTATTATTATGCGTGCCCATCAGTATCAATATTCTCACATTCGAAAAAAACTAATTTAATAGGTGAATAAAAATAAACAAATGAACTAAATAATGCTGGAGAAATTATAATATTTTTGATTCTAAAAAATTAATTTTCATCAGATGGAAAGATCATCACGGAACTGGATGAATATATCATATGAAATACAAATTCAAACGTGAACTGAGTTTGTTAACATTTAAAACAGTTGACATCTGGTACTTGTGGATGAGAATACTGCGTGAGGTCTACTGTTCACAGAACTACTAGTTAATCATGGATCAGCTGTCGAGTGGATTATTTATTGCATGCAATAGTTCATTTTTACAATAGTTCACTTTGTATGTCGTCCACTCCTGGAGCCCTCCTATCTTTCAGGTCATTCAAAGCATTATCAAATTCTTCCCTCATTACAGGTGCTTCTCTCTCCTCCATGTCAACTTCATCCTCTCTCTTCATATGCAATTCTCTATTATACCCTTTATTCAATTCTTCAAGGTACTCTTTCCATCGTTTTGCGATACCTTCTTCATCATATTTCATTGTTCCCTGTTTATCCGTAATGTTCATTGTCTTTGCTTTCCTCGGTTCAAAGTATTTCCTAATCTCTCTATATGCAATGTCCACATGACCTCTATTCAAACTATTCTCTATGTCTTTACAGAATTTATTCAAATTCTCTTCCTTGCTTTCTAATAATTACATTTCTCAGAATCTTATATTTTCTTTTTCCTTCATCATCTTTGGCGTTTTTGTATTTTCTTCTTTCCTGGATCATTTCCACAAACTCTTGGCTTATCCATTCTTTCTGTTTTTTATGCTTCTTTTTTCCTAGAACAACTTTGGCTGAGTGTGCGATACTTTATTTTATTCTGTTCCATTTTAGTTCCACTCCTGGTTGTCTTGCTTCCTCAGTTATCTGGCCTGTTTCTTCCATATATTTTGTCAGAATAAACGCATCCTTCAGTCTTGTTACGTTCCATCGATGTTCTTTAGCTTTGGGCACTAATCTCTTGAATAAATTGTAGTTCACAATTCATTGTCACCAAATTATGGTCTCTATTAACATCGGCTCCAGGATAACTTCTACTGTCCTTTGATAAAAGCAGCATACCATGCCCTGGTAGAGTCCTACCTGAGATATGGGCTTATTGTGTGGGGGGATCGTCTGCGGGCAATCTAAAGAGGGTTCTCACGCATCAGAAGAGGGCTATAAGAGTGCTAGCAAGTCTCAAACAAAAGAGACAAGTCGAGATTCCGTCATCTGGGCATCATGACGGTGACCAACATTTACATCATGGAAGTCATCACCCATGTTAGCCGGCTAAATCTCCAGAGAGGCACAGATGTACATACGGCACTCGGCAGGCAGACAAGTATGTACTTCCAAGGCACAGGTCTGCAATCTTCGAAGAAGAAGAAGGCACAGGACAGCCCTTCATACATGGGCAGAAAACTTTGGAACTACCTACCGGAGACTATAAAGAGGCTGGATTGTGTAACATTGAAAAAAAGACTTAGTGAGTTTCTCAAAGGAAGGCCCATGTATGAAGTATGTGAATTTCTTAAAATAAGACACTCAGACTGGCAGTGAAAAAACATACTGAATCTATGTTCAGATTTAATATTAATAATGAAGTATGCTATTTGTAGTTACCAAACAATTGTTATATTTTTCGACAACAATTTCTGTTCTTGAAGAATATATAATAAAGAATTTTGACTATATTTTGACTTTACTTGATTTCTGAACCTTTCTCTAGTAATATGATAATCTATTGGAACTCTTCTATATCACCAGGTGCTTTCCATGTGCATCTTATTCTTGGATGATGCTGAAACATGGTATTTGTTACCACCAGTCGATGCTCTTCACAATGCAGAAACATCAAGAAGTTGCGAAAAGTAGCCTCAACAGAATACAAATAATTAGTTGGAAAATTTTTGTTTTCCCTCAATGCGACCACACACATCCAGGTGATTGGCAGCATTCACCGGGTGACTTGAAAGTTCTCCTCCCCTCATTACAAAATCACGAACTAATTCCCTATCACCGATTTCGACTGAAAGTGACTCATCAGACCTCCACAGACCGATTAGAAATAATACCAAGCAAAGTAAGATATGGGAAGGTTTCTTCACTGAGTTGACACAATTGAATCAGTGAGTAATGCCAAGCCAATTAAAAGAAATTAATATTGTTGGTTCAAATCCAGTCATGTGAGTTGGGGTTTGTGCGATTGGATTCTACAATTAATTACAATTGAATAGTGTATTGACTTGCTTGTATATAATGTGAATAATCACTATTAGCGGGAGATGGGGAAATTGATAATGATCCATAATGTGGATCGCCGAAAAAGATTGGGAACCACTGCTACAGAGTATAGGATATATGTGGTTAGGCGAAGAACTTAGGGTTCCGGAACTCCAGGGCTAGAAAAAAGCCCTAGAGATAACAAAAATTCTTTTGGACTTACTCGCTAATCTCTTTTAAATCTTAACTTCACTGCGAAAAAATGGATTGAAGACAAGAAATAGCACTGAGGTGTAAAAAAATCACTAAACATGTGCATTCAGACCCTGCGTTGGGAGCTGTTCATGTACAAAGCTGCAGCTTTTGTTTTAATGAAATTGACATAATGATTGCACTCTGTTAGCTGAGTGAGGGAAGCGATCTCAGTCAAACTCATGCAGTCCCCTTGTTAGACATGAAGAGTCACCAACGGCCTAAATCAAACCATGTAAATTATACCATTACGTCAAATATAATTGATTAATTATATACTTTACCAGAAATATACTTACAACAAGTATTAATCCGACGAGGTGGTGTTGCAAGGGCGGGTACGGACTCATTAGGGCCGTCGTTATTGCATACACAGTTGTCACCACAGAGAAAGCACTCATACTAAATATAGTCACCAGGGACGTTCTAGGCAAGAAAAAGGCAATGAAACATGAAATCGGATTGGCCATGCTCGACAAATTTACAGCCAAATGGTAGGCAGTGTTACCGTAAGGTAGACACGAGTAGGACTGAATACTGGGTAACGCACCATTGGCAAACATGGATATCACAGCCTGCATCAACAGTAGTCCACAGTACAGAGAAGGGGCTAAAGTTGACGCGTTTGATAGTGGCAATCGTTCAGGGGTATTATCACATTGTAAGTCACTTTCATTGGTGTTTTCTACAGTGGAAGACCTATTAGACACCGATTTATTATCCACCATCTGTTGACAGGTGGGCAGTTTGTTTAGTAGAACAAACGAGATAGCACTACAAAACATTATGGAGAAAATTATTAGGAAGAAAATTTTAGGGGAGAAAAGTGGAGGTAGAATAACATGTTCATACACTGATGTCCCATTGACCACTTCAGTTAGCTCACATTCGGAGTTGCCTACACCTTGAACTAGGGACACTATGCTAGGTATTAATCCACTGAGACCCTCTCCCACGAGGTATGAGACGAGATGGATTTCAGGGTAGTTATTCATGAATGGTATGAACAGTACGGAACTAGTGCAGCCTACTAGGGCAAAACAGAAGGTTAGGGAGAATAGGGGAGTGCTATGGGGTTCGTTGAAGAGTTGTGTGGTGTGAGTGTAGTAGAAAGATATGGTGAACATGGCGACCGTGCCTAAGAGTAGTAGGAACATGATGAGAGTGCTGTCTCTGAAGAAACGGGTATGGCATTTGCGAGTGAAGCTGTAGAGCAGTGGTCCAATGTTGGCGCACTGTATGATGACGGACAGGTAGGAGGGCAGACTCCATCCCTCGGGTGAGGTCTGCACCAGCAGGGGTAGTTGCGTGTAGAGGGCGTTCACCGACAGCCAAGCGCTGATGCCGAACAGGGCGGCCAACACGTCTACCACCAAGTAGTGGTTCCGACCCTGCGCCCTCGTCTCCGCCATATTGGCAGCCGCCTCATGCAGCAGCGACGTGCCTTCGCTCAAACTGCAAAACAATCCAATCATATGAATCAAACATACAACAGATGTAATGCATTAACATTTACTTCATGTGTGCAAGTCATAAATTGGCAACAGCATTATTGTGGGATTCACTTAAAAATGTCATCATTGGTTGCAACGTAAGCATTGATTACTGTCTGAACTGAATTTAACTCTAAGGGCTGTTTGCACAGTCAAAGCTTAAACTCAATTTAATCAGCTGGTGGCTTAGACTCAAAATGAAACACATTATAAGAAACTAGACTTGATACGGATTTAGTCCAGTTCAAAATTAAATTTAGTTTAAACTGTCACTGTGCAAACGGCTCTAAGAGAGCAGCATGGTTGACTTAGTTTATATTTTTTGTTTGAGATGAATAGAAGAATAAATGAATTTAGCTCACGCTAACTTGAGACAACATTATTAATGAATAAATATTGTGATGTTTTTACTGACGGTAATGTCCACATGAGCTCCTGGCTTGTTTGTGGGTAATGATAAGGATGATGATGAGAGATGAGTGGACCTACAGCTTTAGGGAGTTCCGAACCACCGGTAAGCGATTTTCAAACTCATGAATGAGATTTAGAGGAGTCGGCTCTTCAAGTGGTCATCCTTACAACGGGAATAGCAGGCGCATGGATCTTAACTTATCTTATTGATAGCTTATATCAGCGCGACCATCGGGTCATGCAATCACTTCCCAGCCATTAAAATTGAATTAAAAGACTTGAAATTGTCGAAATCGTTCATAAATACTGGAATAACAAGAAGTAATTCTGTTTTTTTTCACTATATCACAGTCCAAATATTGATGAGGGTCAGAGGGTGTGGCCGAAATTATTCAAGATTGATAAGTAAATAGTATAACAATTTCAGATTTTCAAGGATATCTACCACAATATCACCTTTTCTATTAATCAGTAAGTTGAATGTACTTAACCTTGGTAAAAATTGAAAATCTTATCATCAATAAAAAACATAAAAAAAATATTCAACTGAAAATTATAATATATTGTTACTGTAATGCTTATTGCATTATCAATGTTTTGACATAAGAATAAATAAAGAATTGTCAATATATAAAAAATTACTGAGGAAAAATTCGACAATGAGTACTCATAGCTCATAACTTTTGCATTATAATAATTTAAGTAATTTGAGTGGCCTCTTTAAGTCTGTCGAGAAAACATATAATAATAATGTAAAGTAAATACATAAGATATAAAATGTATTATGAATACATAATAGTATTGTTTCCATATTTTTAAGAAGAGGTGGATTGAATAAGAGCTCTGATTGGTTGAACATACTATGATGTCCAGACTGAATTGCAATTTTGTCAGCTGAATTCTTGATAAACCAATGTTATAACCAGCATTGTAAACGATGAAAAGCTATAATGTTCACGTATCAGAAGATTAATTAGCTAATAATACATGATAATTTTTTTTCAATCATCTAATAAGAGTGACTAGTAACATAGTGAATTTCTAGGGATGAAGAATAATGTCCTTCTATCTGTGATTTCTCATTGAATTATGATAAAGAATTTAATATTTGAGGAATTAAATAGAATTTGTGCCAAAGCTGATTCACTGCAAAATGTAGGAAATTAAATACTGGAGTTGGTTGTGATTTGTATTATTATTCAGTTTGATTCAGATTTGATTTATATCAGTTAGTTTGTAGCTGACACAATATTTTCAGTTTTGTAGATGTGACAATTTGAAACTACTATATTGTAATTAGAGAATTAGTTCAAATATTTCTCAATGACCCACATTATTAAAGCAATCGACACAATTGAACAAATTTATTTGGCACCTGAGAGTTCAGTTAAAAAAAAAACAATAACAAAACGCTTCAAGATTTTGAATTGAAGAAGTTGGAGACCTTACTTACAGTGAATGAAGTATAAACAACTTTATGAAAGACTCATCCACTAGTACAAAAAATGTATTGAACTTTTCCATCAGATAAAACCGATAAGTAGAAATTAACTTTCAATCAATATAAAAACGATATAAAGCTTTTATTATATAAAAGTAACTGTTCAATCATTATAAAAACGATAAATGGTTTTATTGTGACTAGAAAGTTGATAAGATCGTTTTAGTGGTTTTATTAATGATTAATGAATTCGTTGTGAACAATAGCGATAGGAAAATAAAAAGTTGAATAAAACTATAGTGCAAACCTATGTGAGAACTGTATTGCGAAGTATCTTCAACGAATGGAAAAATTGCATCTAAAATTGTTTAGTTTGATGGGAGACTTTTTATTTTAGCTTAAACATTGAATTCCAATTAAAGATTTGTTTAAAAGAAAATCTGGTGTGGTACACTCACACAACTTTCCTTGCTCATTGAACTGTAATCCTCATTCTTGAACGAGAATAATTTAGGGGAATAACATAATGAAAATTGGCGGCAACATATTTGAAACTACGATCAGACTACTGTATAAGTTTAAATATAATTTATTATTGTTTTCAGAGTACTTTTTCCTTTGTGTAAATTGTGAAGTTCGATGATTTTTTAAAAGTCGTCAAAACAGCTGTTCTACAGATGAAATATCTCGACTATGTGTTCTTTTCATAAACTGCTCTACCTACCTACCAGGCGGACAAAATACTCATGTCAGTTTACAAAGTCCATTTCTCAAGGATGGGGTGGACCCCATTAGTTTCCCAGGAAATAGACTCGTGCCAGTTGATAGAGCTGATAAATAACTATACAGGGTATGAATTTGAAATAAATCGGTCAAGTCATTTTTGAGAAAATCGTGAAAAACATGTTTTTTTTTTAGTAACTATCCGCCATTTTTCTCAAGAATATTTCGGAGCTCCTGCAATTTTACAAGAAATGAGACTCCAGTCAGTTGATAGGGCTTATAAATAGCTATTCATGGTATACATTTGAAGAAAATCGTTAGAGCCGTTTTCGAGAAAACCGTGAAAAACATGGTTTTTTAGTAATTATCCGCCATTTTTCTCAAGAATATTACGGAGATCCTGCAATTTTCCCTGAAATAAGACTCATGTCAGTTGATAGGGCTTATGGATAGCTATCCATATTATAAATTTGAAGAAAATCCTTAGAGCCGTTTTCGAGAAAACCGTGAAAAACATGGTTTTTTAGTAATTATCCGCCATCTTGAATTGAAATTTATTGAATTTCTTATTGTCGGGTCCTCATGGTATAAGGACCTTAAGTTTAGAATTTTAAGTCAATCGGTTAATTAGGATTAGAGTTATCGTGTTCACAGACATACACACATACACACACACAGACCAACACCCAAAAATCATGTTTTTGGACTCAGGGGACCTTGAAACGTATAGAAAACTTGAAATTGGGGTACCTTAATTTTTTTGGAAAGCAATACTTTCCTTACCTATGGTAGTAGAGCAAGGAAAGTAAAAAAGCATAATTAGCCAAGGAGAGTTTCATGATTACCTATCTGGAGTTTTGCTTTGTTGCTTTGAAAGAAAGATAATATAAATAGGATGAAGAAGGCAATAATATACCAAACGTAAATGAGAATTTAATTTGACCGAAGTTACTCCGAATAAGAAAATTAATACATTTTTCAACTATTTAAAAGTTTGAAAAATCATAATACTACAATCATTATCATATTAATCAAGAATAGTACGGTACAGACTTTTTGAATAATTACTAAGATACTGTTCTAGATTTTTTATTTTAGACTCTAATAGTACCTATTTGATTCAAAATTTACTCGTTTATCTGAGTATTGAAGAGCGAAAATTGAATTTTGAAAAGTGAAAGTGACATAACCAACATTTTGATTTGGACAGTATAGTATAAATTGGAAATGGGACAGTTTTGGGCATGAGCCTGTTGTGCCTTTCCTCATGTTAGGTATTATTTGTACACAATGTGAATGTGAATATATGAAAATTGCATGATAAGATCGTTGTAGTGGTATTCATTAATAAACTGATTGTGTACACTGGGAATAATAAAAACGAAAAGTTGAATAGAATTTATAGTTAATATAGGATTCAACAAAATTTTCATTTTCCAAGTTTGTAAGTTGAATCTTTCTTGTTGAAAAGATGGTGAAACATTGCCTTAACAAACTCATGATAGAACGCACCTATCTGTGCGTTGTAAAACGCTACAAATATTACAATTAAGACCTACATGCATGAAATGTACATTTCTTATGTTTGTATACAGATAAAGTGAATAGAAGTTACACAATAGCGTTTTGTTATGGAATAAATCTGATTTAAGCCTTCTCAGAAGGCCCTTCTGCATCTTAGCATAGTATTTCAAATGTTTTCCAATATCCTATCATTTATCCGTCCCTGATTTATTTTTACCCTCATGTAAAAAAATACCTAATCAAATTGCCTCCAACTCATATGATGATTAAGAATGTTCTTGTATATCTCTTTATTCTTCTAAAGAAGATCAACTTTCTGCGCTTTTGCTGAACCGCTGAAGGACTATAGACAAGTTAAAAGAAATCAATAATTCACCATGAACTGAGACAGCTTGTAAACATTGTAGATATTATTAATTTATATAGGAACGATTTATGTTCAACCAATAAAGATGCGTACTTTTATTTCATACAAGTTTTCATATTTATTTCATTCCCATGTAAGTCATAACAAATAAATTGTCACTATCAGAGTAAAGTCTTCATAATAATTTACTCAGAAACAGTAAAACTTTTCAAAAATGTAATTGAAATGGGATGACGGAGAAGATCATCTTAGTACAGTCACTAGACTTAACTCTCAAAAAGATACGTGAGAAATGTAAGGTAAGATAATACTTGGTCTTATAAGAGTAGGAATTTAGAGGAGATTTATTCATCTGAAACCGGATCACCGGATGTGACAACTTTGTCCTTTTTTCTCAGTTAGTTTTGGTTACAAAAAAGCTTTGAGTTTTTCTATACTTCAATGAATAAGGAGATTTCTTCATTTCTTTGAAGAACATGTGAATTGAAATTAATTAAGAAAAGAAAAAGTAAAGTAGTGAAATTGAAAAAGTAATTCTTCAAAATTATTGTGGTTGTGGACAAAATAGGCTATTTAGAATTGAAAATGGAAATCACAAATTATTTATAAATACAGGATCATAAAAATGATGATGTATAGTGAAGATGAGTTTATTGTGACAATATTACATAATCTCAATCAAAATTACATAATGTTCTGAATAGTTGATGTGATCAATTTTGTAGTACTACAGAAAGTTGTCATAGGTTGACAGGATTAATCAGTCAAATATTGTATCTGTTGCATGATAAATTCCAATTAAATTTGAACGTTCTACTTTAATTTCTAATTAATAAAAGATTAAGTTATTACTTGGTATTTGTATCCATAGTTTTTAGTGGTTGATGAAAGGACTCTTCATTAGAACGGGAGGTATTTTGGTTTGGTCTGTCAATTTCACCCATGATCACCAACATCAACAACAGACTAAAGAAAGAAGGCAGCAGTAGTCCAACTCTAATGATATTCAAACATAAGCTGACAACGACAACTGACAAAATAATGTGGCAATACCGGCATAGGCTTACTGCTTTCTGGAGTACCAACATGACAAAAATATTCCCATAAGTGAGTATATTCATAAATTCTTCTTTCATAGATAGACGTAGATAATTATAGTCATTATGTACAACATTGTTCAGTATTAAATTGTTGAATAATGTTTGATAATGCCTATGACTACTCAATAATGACTGTGCAGTCTAGACATAGCATGTTATTGGAAAATATTACATAACTGTGAGGCAACATTCATTTATGTGTCATGCCTCATGCCTCATGACACACATAAATCTGTCTCAATCAAATAAATGAAATCAAGTGACCAACATTTTTTTGGGGGGTTAATGTTCAATTCATTAACAATGGCCTAAGCCTAGTGACAGATATTTGTTCAGACATGAAGGTAAGTGTGACTGTTTCTCAATTAAAATAATTGATTTTTGCCAACAATAATTCATAAGGGAGAAGATTATTTGAAAATAAACAATTAATTTCAAATAATTAATTCACATTAATATGTCTTGATTCATTATCTGATTATCAGTCAATTTTTCAGTAAGCCTACACATATTCCCAAACTCATTGTTCAATTTTTCTACTATCCTTGACTATTACCCTCAATTGATATCCTTTTTCCCTTTCTAAGGACCGTACCGTATCGATTATGATTATCATGTATGATATTTTCATGACCAAGTCGATTATTGCTAGGTGTTGTTCTATTAATATTTTTCAATTATTACAATATTAATTAACACTTTCAGTTTTAAACATGTTTCATGGAAACTCCCATTTATAGGATTTCCTCGGGAGTATCTAATTTAACAACTCTAATATCTATGGTATGTACTGTTGAATATTATTGCATATAAGTTGTTTTCTTATGAATTGTATGGTGTTTGTGAAATTAAATGTATGATTAGTACTATTATTATCATAATATGCTAGCGTACTAAGTAATACTATTAGGGTACTGATATAATGGGTACTACTATAAGGTACTGATAGTGTAACTTACTGATGTAATATATATTTTGAATTTTGTATCATGTATTATGTTGTATATATTTGACTCTTGTATTGTATCTGAAGACCTCAGATATGGCTGCAATAAAGTTTCTATTCTATTCTAATGTGAGTACTCACAAACAATAACCATATTAGTTATCAATTATACTGAATTATCTTAGTAGGCTATCAAGAACCTGTAGCTATTATTCTAGCAATTATTGGAATAAATTATTTTATATTTGATTTGTTATTATCGAATGAGAACAATACGCATTCCTTTTGTTTATGGTGATTTGTTATAATTATTTTTCTTGAATATCATGATAATCATTTTATTAATATCATATCATTTTATTAACTTATTCTTAAAAACGATTAATTCAAATAGAAAGAATATCATTTTTTGTGCTAGATCATTAATAATTAATATCATGAATGCCTGCGATGTGAATAGGGAAGATATGTTTGATTCCCATATTGTGAAAACTGAAAGCAATAAATCTAATTTATACACCAGAAATAGTACTGACAACCGGTAACTTTTCAATACTTCACAAACGTTTGTTACAATTCAAATATATACGCACAGATTCTGATGGATTTATCACCGATATTCATGTACTTTTACATGGTTTATATATCTCTTGGAATTACTGAAAGTTAATTTCAACTATTTTATGGAGTAACTTCTAATACTTTACTCAAGTTCAAAGTTACAAGCTAATATATCATGCTAATCATTGAGTGAAGTAATAAAACTTCATCCATCCACTAGTGAAAAAAAATCTATACTCATGTTACTCAGCTATTTAGATTAAGATCCGGTTGTACAAACGCCTGTTAAATTTCAATCGTGATTAAATGCCATGACAAGCAATCAGAGGAGTCTTTTTTCTAAAAGAAGGGTTGTGAGGTTGGTTAAGGTGGCATTCAATCACGGTTAAAATTCAACAGGATTTTGTGCAACCGGGTGATATATGAAAAAAATACATTGAAAAATGATGTAAGTGATGACTTCAAAATGTAGATTGTTCGTAGACTCAAAAGTTTAGGTGGCTTCAACAATATTTCATATACAATTGCACGTGAACAGTTTATGAATGGAAAAAAATCTGAATAAACTTCCTGATTTGGATATCAGAGATACCAATATGAAATCCATGCTTGATAGGTAATGTTAACAGAGACTATACTTTCTGTATTAACATCTATAAGGGTAAAGTTGAAAGCCAACTCATCGAGTAGACATGAGTAGTCAATTAGTTTCAATCTCCTTTAATATAAATTAATGTTTCATCAACTTTTTGGTCATCTGAACGGCTCCTCTGCTCAACAACAATGGATAGAATTGATTGATTAAATGATACTGGATATTGCAGACCATAAACTTTGAAATGAATGAACAAGTTACCGTACCTTAATTATGATGGATAAACTCTATAGTTGCCTTCAATTGTACTATATCAACTTTGAATATTATTTGATTTTATGGTTCACTTTGGAAGAAGGACCAGAGAAAAGAACAGAAATTGAAGCGAACACGGAACAGTTAGTTTGAAAGAGGAACGAACAACTATTTAAGCCAGACACTAATAGAATGAGAGCAGCACTCAAATCAAAACTAAATTGAATCTTGTTGAACAGTCGTTAAACAATCACTACTCAGATAAGATTTCAAGTTGCACCTTCACAATTTAAATTCAAGAGCGCCTGTTCGGAGCTTCGAATGTTTAAGCTGGAAACGACTAGAATTGAGTAATTAATGATAAAAGCATTGACAATCTAAATATGGTAGTGGAAAACGATTACATGGAATTTACTTTCTTTTTCTTTTCAAATAAATATTTGACCACATGAGAATTGAATAAGGAATGTAAGGGATGCTGAACACCCAAAATGTGATAAAACTAGTAATTGAGAACCTCGCTCTTTACCTGATAATTTGGTAACCTCTAACTTAATCCATATCTCATAAAATAAGTTGAAACTTCAGCTTCAGTCAATTAAATATCGGCGTTGCAAGATTGTATAAAATTGATAATACTTTATGCAAGCTCATACACTTATGTCTATATATAATAAGAATATATCTGCATCATTGCATTGACTCTGTTGACACATTTAATACATTTTTTTCATTGCGGATGATTCCCACATGAGCTTTTTTGCTTGTGCGTGGGTAATGGGAAGTGCGAGGGTAATTTATGAGATGATAAAACGTCCATGCTTATTCGATGAGATTCAGCGGGATTCGAACCCGCGACCAGGTAGCACTCAAGGATACTGTATAGCGTATAGTGTATAGTCTATACACTATTCTTGGGTAGCACTAGCAGTTGTTGGGTGCAACAACTTAATCGACTCGGTTATCCTGGCCGGCAATTAAAAAAATTTATTAAAAACAAGTTTATCCGATTTGTAATTCAAAGTTTACGTAAGTATACACGCCCAATGAAACAGAGCTATCTCCAAGTGATTGCGTAGATTAAATGGTAGCTCGTGCGACTCATGGATGAAAGGTTGCGGGTTCGAGACCAATCCACCCCATTTTTTTGCTGCAAGTTTTCAACACTGATGAAGATTATCATTAGATATCATTAGATTTAGATTGATTCGTATTGAAAATTTATTTAAGGGTTGATTTATAGAATAAATAAATCAGATTCAATTCTGAAAAATGACTACTCTAATAAAACTTCATCTAGAGAAATGCACTGTTTATTATGTAGCGGTGATGAATACATTTTTAATATTATTGTACCATTTTTAAGGTGGTTTAAACTTAGCTGGACGCTGGATATTTATAAAAGTTTCATGGTCCGGAAGCTTAGTAACTTTACATGCGAACAAGTTATTTCAAGTACTGCCTAGTATTTGTTGATTTTTCAAGTGTTTTCATATTGAAGCATCCGCCGTCTACTCTTGACAAAGAGTCACTTGGAATAGATTTCATGAATCACTCAACACAACAACCCTATTTATAATTAGAATCAGATAAGAGCATCTCTTGTTATTATTATAAATTGAGACACGCTTCGATTAAGTGATTGTACTATACTTCAGACAAAGGATAAGTACAGGGAAATTTATATTGATTAAAATTTTCCGTTAAAAGTAGTCTTACTCAAAAAACTCTTTGAAGAAGAACATTACATTTCGAGTACAACATTATTCTTGTGACTAGAATGAAACAGAAAGTTTATTTAGTGATTACTGAAACTCAATACTGTGAAATTGAGGTACAATTTAGTACTTATGGAATTTAGAACTTATTTAAGACATTGATAATCAGCTTGGTAAAGCTGATTACATTATTAGCTTGGTAAATTCTAGTACCGTAAAGTATTTGTTTATTTATTTATTTGTGAATATAATAGCGAATCATATTTTCAAGTTTCTGCTCATATCTGAATAGAAAAATATTAAAATGGAATAAGTGTAGCTATTGATGAATAATTGATTTTTAGTTCTCTGTTAACTTGGAAGAAGGATAGATCATTTGCTATCGTATCATTTCGAAGGTTTGGAATTATTGTTTGATTATTTAGCATAGCCTATATTGTACATTTTACAATGAACTATCGAAATTGTCAAGTTTTTTTATTGATCTATATCAGTATTAGTACCTTAATTTCAAGTAATTGAAAGAAAAGTTCACTAAGTGGAATTACATAATAATAGGAATAGAACAGTTATCTTCTACAATGCACACTCTTGTACTTTCTTCTTATCATAGAGATAAGAAAATTTAAATTATCCATACAATTAACCAAAGAACAGTAGCTTACTTACATAACTATTCCATGCATACAGCTTTTTCTTATCTAAATGACTTGAAGAAATGTTTAAATCTAAAGGAATTAATTTATATCTATTCTTAGCTTCAAGTTGAACACTAATAGGCCTACTCAATACAATAATATACTATCTATTACACTTAAAGACTGTAACTAATATGAATGTGCAATATTAATTATTTTTGGCCAATTATTGTAGCATTTGAATTAAGAAATTTAGAACAAGTTTCGAAAGCAATGTTGGAAAATTCCATTTCGGTTCCTTATTCCTTACTACTTGTAGTTCTGTGAACAGTAGACATCGCGCAGTTATAAACAACAGCCTCCTCTAAAGGTGGGGTTTGATTCTTAGATAATAAACGAGAAACATTTTTGATCAGCTGTATCAGTACTTTTGGAATCTGGACAATATGAATGTCATCGCACAACAATGCCTGTCGTCGTCGACGTCGGAAACTACTTACGCACAAACGAAAACCCACATTTATACTGTCCATCAGAGTAAATTCTGTCCTGTCCAGTCGTGTCGGCGAGATATTGGTGTGAAAAGCTGAAAACGGCTAATGGCTGTTTGGGTTGGCATATCGACAATGCCTATCATCTGTTACAAACAACTACTATCACCAAAAGCTAATTTCCAACAAGACATACTGGCAACTGGTCAGCTTGAATAGGAAGCAGTTTAATGTCGAGAGAAAAAATACTATGTAACTTTGAGATATTAATTGCATGCAATAATAATAATCCACTCGACAGTGATTTATTATGAATAATTCTAGTCTGATTTTCACGATAATATTGGAGTATGAAGGAAACTCATGTTCCTTTCATATTATACAAAATTAAAAAAACAAAAAAAAAATTAAAATTTTAACTCAAAATTTCAAAAATCCTACATATACATCGACGCGCAATCCAAGAAGGAATATTCCTGTTAAATTTCATGAGCATGTATAGGCTGCGTTCGGCTGTAAATACGCAACAGACATACAAAAATAAAACTAAATCTAAGACCTCGCTTCGCTCGGTCAATTACTATTATATGGTTGAAACTTATATCAGATATAGAGATTCAATAGTAGGTATATAAGTTATCAATAATATTGAGCAATGGAATGAATACTGAAATTTGGATATGTAATGGGAAAACATTGCTCAAGAACACTGATATTCAGCAAATTTCTCAAGATCAATTACTCACTATTTTCATTGGTTACCGTTAAAAAAAAATAAATGCAATTTGATCAGTAAACAATAGGTTGAAATCCATTCATATAGATCAATACAAAGTCCTTTCTTCTTTTATTTTTCGTTGTTGAGAAGATTGTTGTTTATTGGCATTAGTTCAATAAGTTGTTACAAATCTACAATGTACTAAATACGTAACAAGTAAATTGGCCATCTGTCATACTGGTTTGGCATCTGAGCTGAAGCTTATGTGATGTAAGACTGCTCTATAAGTTTGAAATTCTAAATGTAATTTGTATTTTTTTTCTTATGAAAGAATTGAATGTTGAATCAATTACCTTGAACTGAGGAATTGAAGGGATTAATAAGGAAGAAAAGAATAAATTGGTTGAAAGTAGGAGGAAAAAATTATAAGTTCAAAAAGTGAATGAGAAAAAAAGAGGGTAAATTGATAAGGATAGAATACGATCCATCCTAACAATTTTTTAAGCATTAAACGGCAAGTAGCGAGAATATTATTGCATAACATAGGCTATATAAAAACTGTGAGGTCACAAAAATTCTATTTTTCCACATCCTAGGACAACATGCAAAAGTTATAATATGACTATTTACTGTAGAATATGGTAGCACTGATTATTAGTATAGTGGAGAGAAATTAGAAAGAAGTTAGTGAATGGAAAAATTTATTTCTATCAGACACAACGATATGATCAAGAAGACATTCAACTGTTAGAAGCGGTCACGAGATGATTTTTACATTGATTGTTAAAGATGAGTTGTGGAAGCATTCCATAACGTCAATAACCTTGAACTCCAATAAAAAAGGCATCGATATTCGATTACAATATTACCCGTCAAAATTAATTTCTCAGACATTTTCAACGACAGTTCATAGAAACAAACAGCATAATATAAATAATAATTAACTGTTAAGACATGCAATGTTCAAGAGTCGATTAAAAGGTTATTGATATAACGCAAAGACTGAAGCTCTATGGAGATCACCCTCAGCAAAAAAGTATAATTGTTTAGATTTAAAGTACACAGTTTGATGATGATTCATTAAAGAATCGTTTTACTAGCTTATAGAAAAATAAGCTGTATCGTTGATATTTACAATAATTAAGTATTAAATTCTGAATCTTAGTAACGTACACGACAAAATATTTCAATCAAAGGAGAGTTCTTTTTTATAAAAAGGGTTTAACTATTGCTCTCTTGAAGAATTAAGATTTGATATAGATTTATAATGTAGATAGACAAAAAATATAGAATAGATTCAATAAAACATATTTTAGGGAACATAACATTATTTACTCGGGCTCATCTCACACTTACGCGACTCAGGTCGAGAAGAGACTCGACTCTAGTCGAGAGCATGTGCTTTCAAATGGTGACGTCGCGGGGACCAGAATTGACTGGTATGAGTGTCATTTGGAAACATTATGCTCTCAACTAGAGTCGAGTCTCTTCTCGACCTGAGTCGCATAAGTGTGAGTTGAGCTATATTTAGCTATACTTACATAAGTAGAATATAGACAGGTGAAAGTGGTTGATTTTCAGATTTTAAATTACTATGCATTTATAATGCAAATAAATACAATAAAGGTTAAATTAAAAAAAAAAAAACTAAAAAAAAATGCAAAGGTGGAGTAGAGTAAAAGAGTGTACATGATCAGATGGAAGTAATTCTTTTCATTAATAATTGTAAAACATTTAAATCGCATACATTCTCTGATTTCAACTTGGGCTGACCAGTTGACATTATGTCTTTTAGGAAATTGGCTATTGATGACAATTAGTTGTTTAAAAAAGATGATTATCATTATCGATACAACAAACCATTGGCCGTTTTCACACCAATACCTCGCCTAATCAACACAAAGAAGAATTTACTTTACTCTGATGGACAGCAGGCTATAAGAGGAGCCTATGGTTTATAACTACGAGAGAACTACTCTTCACAGAACTACTAGTAGGCTACATATAGCCAGAACTGTGTATTAATTAAAAATATGGCTAAGCTTCTCAGAGCACAAGAAGGAATAATTTTTCAATCACAAACTTGTCACATTCTAATAAATTAATTTTTAAAACTAATTAAATAGAATATACAATGAATCAAATGATCCATAGTAATAATTCTAAGGCAAAGGTTAAGGTAAAATTCCTTAGTTGACTCCAGTGCGCAATTAGAATTTTCACTGTAGCGCTGTTTACATTAATCGAGATTCTATTAAATTCAATTTTTCTAAAAATTAAAATTGAAAGCCGAATAAATGTTATTTAAACTTATGGAAATTATCCTAGTGTTCCTTAGCGTTTGCAAGTAGGCTAGACCTTTTATATCAAACTGACCTGATGCACACAAGAAATCACTGTATAACTCACTTTATGTATTTCTTGAACTAGAATTTTTAACTGATTAGAAGTAGTATTTAGTACAGGTCAAGTAAATGAGAATAACATTGTACAATCCTTTAATACTTGGTTGCATTATGCTGATCTTATTTCAAAGCATAAAATATTAAGCTTTACTAGGCCTATTATGAGATGACTCATGCTTTTCACAAAAAAATATTTTTATAACCCAAATGAATTATGTCTAAATATGTAGTAGCTACAGAAATGAACTCACCAATCAAGATCACTAAAATATTAAGAACATTTTTTCAATGCTGCTGAAACCAATTTTTGAGGTTAGGATTAGTATGTAGATGATGCAACATTTTAATTTTCAAATGCTCTGAATGGCCACATCGATCATAATTTTTATCGCAAGGATCTGTAGTAGAATCTTATTAACTAACCAGAAAACAATATGAAGAAGAATTCAAATTACTATAATTACAAAAGTTATGTTAACTGATAACTTACAGTTCTTCGGCTTGCTTTACTTCGTCCATTGTTTAAAATCATGAGTATTGATTTGTATTACTTGAAATGCAGTTAAACTGAAGTTTTTAAAATATTTGAAGTATATTATACAATAAAAATTTGTATTAATGAGATGACCTCAGGGTTAGGAGAGAATGAAATAAGCATCAATTCGGCATTATGTCATAACTCGCAAAGTCGAAACCTCGCAAACGCAAGTGTCTCTCCAACTCTGCCAATCTTTTAGCAGACTATAACTTAACAGCTGATTCAAAGGTATAGTATAGAAGGTCAATAGATTAGTCATGACATGTGATTTCGAACTGCTTTTGACCGTAGCTTCTCTAAACACACTTTTTTTGAAAAATTCAAATTGCTCGAACTGTGAGTAGAGATAATTTTATCTTCTTGAAAAAGGCATTGAAATAATAAGTGTAAATTATTAAGATTGTTTGAATTGCTCATTAAATTAGGTAAAACACCTACACTTGAATTATTGAATATGAGTATGTCAATATGATATCTACTATTTTCTATTAATAACTTTTTAGTGAGGGCTACTGTTTTTTATCAGTGATTCATTCACTTAAAAAAAAGCATTAATTTTAAAACAAGTTGAGAATAACAGTTTTTAATAAAGGATACTCAGATCCTTATCAAGGATCTTATTCTAAGATTTCCTGATTTCCTTTTCTAATACCCTTCCTTACAAACCTAACCTACAAACCCGCCTAACCTTTGAAACTTTTACATTTACCTGAACTGTATTCAACCGCCAACTTCAAATAGTCGACCACATTTGTATTTTTTACAAACATTCTAAAAAATTTAGTTCTTGATCTGTTATTGTTGTTACGGTAACTAATTTGACTGGACTAAAAAGGCATTTCTCGAGTTAAGATTTTCTGAAATACACGAATTCGAAAAGTGAATCATTGATTATTATAATGATATTCAAAAATCAAAACTTGAACATTTGAGATTCAATATAGGCTATATTGAGAAAATTTTTTTATTGAATAATTCAATTACGGTATTGATCATAATTTCTGGGAGGCTCCTCTTGTTTTTTGTCTTGCTCTCTATTTTTTTCTGGAGCCTTTTGCTGGAATTTCTTATTTTCGAATAATTCAACTATTGATCATCATTTCTATAGTGGGGTCCACGTTATAATAGCAGTGTGTAATTTGCAATTGGGTTGCTATCTTTGTCTATTGTTCAACAAAGCAGATGGCGCTATCCAGGGGTGCCCAGCCCCCCCAAGGGCAATGGCGCATGCCCCCCCCCCAATCCAAGTGTAATGCCCCCCACCACCAAAGTAACCCAATTCTAATTCTACATTATAATCTTCCAAAGGACATTATTTACCTTTGTTCTTGTGAGGAATTCTTTCTGTTTTCATAATATTGTAAAAATATATACCATCGTCTCTTATCTCTTTTAAAATAGAAATGGAGTATCTTTTTGATATTATTTTTGAGACTAGCAGTGCACCCGTTCTTGTTCGGGAGGACTAAAAAGTACTATATTACATCAGGAAAAACTACATGACAAATATTTTATAGGATATTAAAAGATAAGTAAGGGAGGCTTTGCTTTTTAAATGTGAAGGTTACTTATAAAAAGTTGAATAATAATATAATTGATATTCTTTTATTGCAAAAGAATATTGCATAGCAATTTTGGTGAACATTCATACAAATTTGGAACGATTTTATTCATACAATATATAATGTCGGCAAGTTTAGGTATTCTTCTAAATCCTATACTATTAAACGAGCAATTTCTGTTTAGATGTTTAAATGTTTATATGTTTGTATTTCACCGGATCTCGAAAACGGCTCTAACAATTCTCACGAAATTCAGAACATAGTAGGTTGATAATATAAAAATTCGATTGCACTGGTTCTCTTCGCTGGGGAAACTTGCTGAAGGACATTAAAAGAATTTATTCATCCTTGGAAAAACAGCTGATAATTTTGTCGTCTGTTGATGATGGAAGTGAGTGAGCGACAAAATTATGACTCAGCTGTTGAACTTTTTTACCTAATTCAATCAGGTACTGAGTGGCAGTTGTACAAAAGCCGGTTAAATTTTAATCCTGATTAATTCCAGTAGAACCAATCAGATAAGCTATCTTTTTGAGATGGTCTTCTGTGATTTGGTTCACGTGGAATTAATCAGGATTGAAATTTAACATGCTTTTGTGAGAGAAATTTTTGCATTCCTCTGAGAATTAATCTCAATCCACTGTGATTAGATAGAACCTTTCTGTATGAACTATGAATATTCATTATAATTTCTTCTTTCGTAATAATTTTTATATGCTTTAGTAGGTACTCCAGAGCGCTCGGTGCCCCGATATTAATCATAAATTGGAACAGGTTGTCACTGATGTTGTGTTGTTGGTAGTATTTACTTTTTAACATTACAGGAGTAAATAACACAAGACGAACAAAATGTATCTTCAAATGGTTCGGTTTTTGGAATAAAGATATCATCTGAACAAGTACATTTTGTAAATTCTATCTATTAATACCAAATATCGGGGCACCCAGCTTTGCTCGTTATTTATTCATTGATAAACAGAACTCAATTCTTTGAAATGATTGGGGAAGGACTAACAGGCACAGCTCAAAACTTTTTCTTCCCCGAATTTTGATTTATATACACTATAAAATTTATAGTTGGAATATTTAATATTCCAAAAAGTAGGTTATGTTTCATACACTTGAATTCTAGTGAAATTTTCAGTCCAAATATTTGAAAACATAAAAGTTCTAATTTAGATTGTTTACATACCAAATTGAATAACAAAATAGCACTCACTAATCACTTAGAACTGTAAAATAATAATTAACTTTGAATATTATGATATACGGTATACCATCTCATGTCAACAAATCAGATTACTGTATTTTGATTTTTGATCAAGTCAATTAGAATTTCTAGATTTCTCGCAAGATTCGATAAGCTAATTGATTACACAGCTGATCTCCCACAATGGCACACGCATCTTCTGTTATCGACAGACGACGGAATCATCATCTGTTTTTCCAAGGATGAATTATCCTTTTCATGTCCTTCAGGGAGTTTTCTCAGAGATGAGACCTAGTGCAATCAAATTTTAATATCATAAACCTACTATATTCCAAATTTCGTGAAAATCGTTAGAGCCGTTTCCGAGATCCCTTGAACATAAATAACCTTATAACCAGATAGCCAGATATAAAAATATAAAAATATAAACAGATATACAGAAATTGCTCGCTCAATATAATAGGATAACAACTTTTAGTCCAGTCAAATGGTCGTTTTTCAGGAAACAGCCCCGAAAGAATTTTTTTTATGGTTCTATCTGTATTTTGGGGCGCTAAATTCTAATCTGAAATTTGCTGACACGCCTGAGGGCGACTTCACCCCCAACATTTTTGACTTTTTTTAAGTTTACCATTTAATCTCGAGAACCTTGAATTTATCGAGAAAAAGCATTCTCTATATAATATCAAAGATAATAAAATTTCCAATGAATTGACTGGTCGCGCAGGACTACTTTTTGGATTTTTTATCTGAAGTGTTCCACAAGATACACAACTTTGAATGTGCGAGAAATTTGTGATATTTCCCCCATTTTCACAGTTCCGCATATGCAACGTTGCGTATCTTGTGGAACACTTAATGTGCTACAAAAAGTAGTCGAGTTTGTGATGAATTTTCTCCTCTTTTCACTCCCATAAATTATACTTCTGTTTTCAATACCGTTAAAAAGTTACAGCCAATTGAATGATGCTCTTTATTTTCTCACTCTTCTTGCGATTTTACTGTTATTAAAGAGTCTCTAAAATGAGTACAATACATGATAGAAACTTGCGGTTGGTCTTAAATGAGAGAAAATTTCATGCTCTATAAGCTGAGTTGACTTAATTGATCTTGCATCACTGTTTATATCGAAAAACTGTCGAGACTGTTAAAATGAAAAAAATATCGCAAATTTCTTAATTTTTTGAATCGAACGTATCTTGCTTCACGATTATATTTTTACAAAAATCATTCACCTCACATAAAAGAGGAGATAATTTTCTTTAAATCAAGACCAAGTATAATTCTGAGTTACCGAGACACAAAGTTTTGAATATAGAAATCGGTCATTTTTCTATGCATTGAAATATGGGCTAAAATACACTAAATGAGGAATTTCCTATTTTTTAAACAAATTCTAGTGAGATGATACATGATTTTCAACCGCCTAGACGAGCTGTAGTACGAGGAGATGTGATCATTCAGTCAAAAGTTATAAGTGTTTGAAGTTTTGATCCTGGACGTATCCTTATGTGTGCCCCCCACTAGGAAATACTGAAATCTAACTAGTGATTCTCATAGAACATAACCCTCCTAAGGTGATTTCAACCGAAATATGTATCTTTTTTGTTAGGAAGGCCATGAAAAGGTATTATAATGAAAATTTGAATTTTGGCTGTGGGACATGATTTTCTATTTTTGGGTGTATTCCCCCTCCCACCACTACTAAATTCAAAAATAGGTACCTAAGGAATTCTGTTCAGAATTAATATTATTAATTAACTTGATGTGTGGCTTTCTATCATTACTAAAAAGATCCTAGTTTTATAGGGTAGAAGTGGTAGGTTTGCATAATTTTGAAAACCCCTTAAAAAATACCCCTTTTTTGAAAACTCTTAGCTCCAGAATCAAAATTCGTAGAGTCCTGCACGACCACTCAATTTATTGGAAATTCTATTATCTTTAATATTTTATTTATTTATTTATCTATGAAAAACATGCTTTTTATTAATGCTTTTTCTCGAAAAGTTAAAGGTTCTCAAGATTAAATGGAAAACTTGAAAAAAGTCCGAAATTTTGGGTTTTTTTGGGAGTTTTGGGGGTGAAGCCGCCCTCTGGCGTGTCAGCAAATTTCAGATTAGCATTCAGCGCCTCAAAATACATATAGAACCGTCGCGAAAAACTCTTTCGGGCTGTTTCCTGAAAAACGACCATTTGACTGGACTATACGAAACAGAAAAAAGTAATGAAGCATTACAATAATTACTCGATTACTGTGTGGTAAATAGGGTGTAAATTTGAAAGATTGAAATTGGCTTCATTTGATATTTTTAACAAATTTTTGTCAAGAGAAGTTTTTTCTTCTGTCAAATTCACTAGAGTTTGCGATGTTGTTTATAATTCATTCCCATTTCAGAGACATTAATATCATCATGAAACGCCTTCGAAATTAAAATAATTATTAGAATAAAATGTACATTACAATTTAACTTATCAGTGTGCTCTTAAGAAAATTAGGTTGCAACAGCAAGGAACTCAAACACAGGGCCATTAAAAATTAAAATTAAGCAAAGGAAATCAGAATAATAGTGGATGATGAAGTTATAATTTATTTTTGTCAAAGATTTACCTTCAAACTCATAGGCTTAGAAAATTAGGTTGCAACAGCAAGGAACTCAAACACAGGACCATTAAAAATTAAAATTAAGCAAAGGAAATCAGAATAATAGTGGATGATGAAGTTATAATTTATTTTTGTCAAAGATTTACCTTCAAACTCATAGGCTTAAAATTACTAGAATTCCTGCATACAACATAAATTATTATCAATTGTATTTTTTATGCTTTATATTGAGTTGAACTTTGCAAAATATGACATTGTAAAGGTGGGAAAAAGTATTAAAATTAACTACATTGGGATATCTCTATTTAATACCTTGATTTCTCAGCCATGATTCAAAATGTTGACATAAAATATAAAAAAAATCATGCCCCACCCAAAAATGTTGATGGCGCAAATTGCGCCATGCCCCCCCCCCCCTTGTGGGCACCCCTGGCGCTATCTCTTTCACGCATCGCGATGCTGCCACATCGTTTATCAACAATGTAGAAATTCAACTAATTGACAAAATATTTAATCTCAATCATGAAAATTTATTATCACATCTTTGAAAAATATATTTTCCTCCACCTCCTGTCAAAAGTGCTTACTTTACTCCCTGGAACATAATACTGAAGTGTCACTTTTTCGCTCTCGGGAGGAAAAAACAGGAAAACTCCCTAGAGCGTAAAAGTAACTCCATTTAAATAACATGGGAACCATCTCTATTTTAAAAACGTACATTTGAAATAGGTTAGAAGGTCTAAGCTCAGATGAGGAAGCATATTATAATAGAGTAGTCATATTAAACCAACTTAATTCAATACCTCAACCAGACATTTGATCAATATATCAATATATGAAATAATCTATGTTTGTATGCTAGAATTATTACAAACTTTATATCACTATACTAAAAAAATATATAAATATTTTTTTGACCGAGCGAAGTGAGGTCTAAGATTCAAGTCGACGGTTTGGCATTTCTCTTAATGTTTAAATGTTTGAATGTTTTTATGTTGCGCATTTACGGCGAAACGCGGTAATAGATTTCCATGAAATTTGACAGGTATGTTCCTTTTTACTTTCCTTGCCCTACTACCATAGGTAAGGAAAGTATTGCTTTCCAAAAAAAATTAAGGTACCCCAATTTCAAGTTTTCTATACGTTTCAAGGTCCCCTGAGTCCAAAAACATGATTTTTGGGTATTGGTCTGTGTGTGTGTATGTGTGTGTGTGTGTGTATGTTTGTGTGTGTGTGTATGTTTGTGTGTGTGTGTGTGTGTATGTGTGTATGTCTGTGAACACGATAACTCCATTCCTAATTAACCGATTGACTTGAAATTTTAAACTAAAGGTCCTTATACCCTGAGGACCTGACAATAAGAAATTCAATAAAATTCAATTCAAGATAGCGGAAAAAATGGCGAATAATTACTAAAAAACCATATTTTTCACGTTTTTCTCGAAAATGGCTCTAACGATTTTCTTCAAATTCATACCATGGATAGCTATTTATGAGCCCTATCAACTGGCATAAGTCTCATTTCAGGGAAAATTTCAGGAGCTCCGTAATATTCTTGAGAAAAATGGCGGATAATGACTAAAAAGCCATGTTTTTCACGTTTTTCTCAAAAACGGCTCCAACGATTTTCTTCAAATTTATAACATGGATATCATAAGCCCTATCAACTGGCATGAGTTTCATTTCTGGGGAAATTTCAGGAGCTCCGTAATATTCTTGAGAAAAATGGCGGATAATGACTAAAAAGCCATGTATTTCACGATTTTCTCAAAAACGGCTCTAACGAATTTTTTGAAATCCATACCCTGTATAGTTATTTATTAGCTCTATCAACTGACCGTTACTTGGGTGATTTTGGCCGTGGAGGAACGCGGCATGGATCCCATCTGCTGGCTGTCCCAACACATAGGACTGTTATGTTCAATAAGTCGTTCCTTGTGACAGCCTGTAGTTTATGGAATTCTTTGCCTGCTGAGCTGAAGCTAGTTGAGGGACGTCGCCGGTTCGGCGCGGCTGTCTTGCGGTGGATCAGAGGTGGTGGACTCGGCTGGAATGCTCCCTAACCCGTAATTCAAGTCTATATAGTGTATATATGTGTGTGTGTGTGTGTGTGTATGTGTGGTTCCTCTCTTTCTTCCTTCTTTCTCTCTTCCTTTTCTTTTCTTTCTTTTCTCTTCTTCCCTTTCTTCTACCGGAATAATCTATGGATTTGGACTGAAAATTCTCAACTGTATTCACTTTTCTCTTCTTCCTTTCTGCATAACCACCTTTACGTACTCAAATTCGAAAGGAGTTCGAGTTTTCTCTTTTTTTTATTTTTATTATATTTATATATAATTATAAATAATTATAATATAATGAAAATTAAATATAGTTATTATATTTATATATATTTTTTCTTGTAAATTTTCTAAGTTATTGTTTTCTTTTACTTTAGTTCATTGTTTATGATGTTGTTTTAGTTGTAACTTAGAATTGTATGGAGGGTTAAGTGTAAGAGAGGGCCGGCTGCGCCCTAACTTCGCCCTCCTAGGTTTTTAATAAAGGCAGCGATTCAATTCAATTCAATTCAATTCAATTCAATTCAACTGACATGAGTCTTTTTCCTGGGGTACTAGTGAGGGGTCCACCCAATCCTTGAGAAATGGACTTTGTAACCTCCTTCTCGTGCATGAGGTAGGTTGGTACACGGTTTTTACTTTTTCTTCTTCCATATACCGTGGGTAGGTAGAGCAGTTTATAAAAAGAACACAGTCATAGTCAAGATATTTCATCTGTAGAACAGCTGTTTTGACGAATTTCAAAAAAAAACATCGAATTTCACAATTTACATAAAGGAAAAAGTACTCTGAAAACAAATTGTATATACACATATACAGTAGTCTGATCGTAGTTGCAAATATGTTGCCGTCAATCGTCATTATGTTATTCCCCTAAATTATTATCGTTTGATAATGAGGCTTATGGTTCAATGAGCAAGGAAAGTTGTGTGAGTGTACCACACCAGATTTTTTAATTGCGCGTCGACGTATATACAAGGTTTTTGGAAATTTTGCATATCAAGGATAATATAAAAGAAAAAAGGAGCCTCCTTCATAAGCCAATATTAGAGTAAAAATCAGACTATAGAATTATTCATCATAAATCAGCTGACAAGTGATTACACAGATGTGTGGAGAAGCCAGTCTATTACTGTATTTCCATAAGGTCTATAGTTTCAATCAGGATGAGAATACTGCGTGGTTTACTGTTCACAGAACTACTAGTTATATTCCATGTTATTCAAAATACCAGCCAACGAATATTCCTCATTAACTAATCGAATTTGAAACGGAAATTCTAATCATAGTTGTAGTTGCGGCGGCCATTTGTTGTTAAAACTTTTTCTGACAGATAGCGTATAGTGCTGTCGGCGGAGAACTGTGATTACAAGCCAGCCCAGCTGTTTACTTTTAATATTATGTTGTAACACATTGTTTGGTCACGTACGTTTTTAAAAATTATTTTATTTGCAGTTTTTATAAAAATGTAGGTTGAGGAAAAATGTTGTGTATATCACGAGTGAAAAATGTTTTTTCTCCCTCAGGAAAATTGTTGCCCTGGGCTTTAAACTTTTCCCTTAGGGAGGAAAACAGTACTTTTCACTCTAGATATACAAATAACTATTTATTGACAAATAAAATATGATTTAACTATTTTCAACAATGATGGACAGTTAAATTCATCAGATATACCAGTATCAGCTGTTTGGGTGGCAAGGCTGAGATCTGGCAACCCTTTTCTCCTATCTTCCTACACTGCCATTATAACGTGGACCTCACTAGGCCTATAGTCCTTAACTGGTTTGATAAACAATAGTAATGCAACTATTCTGGTGGGGTCAAATATTACCCCAAAGTTATTCAAAGACTGTTATAAAACTTTTTGTTATCAATAAAACTATTTGAAGAATTATTATATTCTTTATGGTTCTATCTTCAAGCACTAACATCCATATAAAAATAAGTAGTTTGTTCGATTTAAGCAGAATCTATTATTTGAGAATGTTCAAAGAATGAACAATTTTGAGAATGTTCAAAATGTCATGGACAGAGCATGTAACGAATGGAGAAGTTTTAAGCAGATAAAAAAATTTTGAACACCATTAAGATCAGTAAACTTTAATACTTAGGACCAGAGCCGGATCTACCAATTTTTCTATGGGGGGGGGCAAGCTTTACTTATGGCGCCCCCTCACGATCGACCATCACCGACCGATTTACAAAAATGTGAGGAATTATTACTATATTAGTCGCAGTGGCGTAACCAGAAAAAAATTTCGGGGGGGATCATAACATTGTAGTAGAAAGCACTTAAAGTTTAAGGGTGACACCGGGGGGTGTGGGTGGTATGGAATACCCCCCACCAAAGGGGGGTCCGGGGGTCCTCCCCTGGAAAATTTTGGAAATATACCTTCAATTTGGTGCTATTTTACACAATTTCCAGTTGAAAGCAAACATTCCATTCAAGTTTTTTGGGTGATCAGTAGGCCAATTATTATTTTGATTCTACTAGTATGTTTATGTTTAAGGATATGTATGAAACTGAATGAACTATAAACTAGAGCAATAAAAGCTATATTGAATATCTTTATAATAATAGATGGTGAAAAGTGATCAAATGTTGTAGTGCTACCTGTAGTTTGTCTATCCCCTGTTATCTAGTCCCTAAGCACTAGACCATTAGTCACTGTCTATAAGAAATAGCTCATTATTATTATCATTGCTATTGCAGTGCTATTCTCTCATCCCTTATATATTTCTGGACTTACATAGTACAATATAACGAAAATATTGTATTAGGTACGGTACTAATTTTTGTGGCTGGATCCAGCCAAAAAAAATTCAGGTTCCATTTCGGAGGGATACATCCCCATATCCCCCCCTCCTGGATACGCCACTGATTAGTCGCATACGAGGTTGAATTAAAAGGCATTTTTAATGATAATATAAGTTGAGTCATTGTCCATTTTCATTTACATTCATAATTGAGAACAATGCTGAAAGAATTAAAGCCCCAACTTTGAAATACCTATTGCTATTGCTGGGGATTAATTACGTATTTTTACAGTACGGTATAGTATAAATAATTAGTATAAGATAATGATCATGAAAAGAATAAAATCTAATCAATGAATATTCACGAAATGCATAATTTACGATAAACAGAATATACAACGAATGACAGATATGGAGTTCTTGATCATTACAGTACGGTAGCAAAATTCACTCATCACAAACATCTCTAGTACTAGTCAACTACTTGAATGAAAAAGTATGGGAGTAAAATTGTCAAAGAATCAACTGATTATTTCACAAATAACTCAAGTGAAAATTATACTTGTAACTTCTTTATGTCATAAGTTTCTTTGTGATGATAAAATGATAATATTCTTCAAAGCAGATTATTATTTTTGGGATCTGCTTCCTAAAACACCTTCATGTGATGCATCATAGTCTCATGTGAAGCTATGAAATTGATCAAGAATTTAAGATTAATAAATGGATGAAGTAAATCGTAAGATATAACAGACTGTTTTTAGCTTTATGTGACAACTTTGCAACCGGGCATAAGTAAAGCTAAAGCGTTATGCAGAGAAGTGATAAGTTAGTTAATAGAGGAAATAATATAGTTACAAGAAAAAATGAATCCACAAGATCAGTATTTGATTAAGTTCTCAAATAATTCTAATTTTTCGGGCTTTCTTTGCTGAGAATGTGTTATTATTTCATAAAAAGAAGCACTTTCTTGTTAAATATTTATGATGCTTAAATTTAATGAAACTTCTCTCTCCAGATGCCACAAAAACTGGAAGTGTTATAAATAAGTAATAAAATGTTGCCAACCCTTGCTTATACAGCGGAAGTAAACTGCAGCCATAAAAATACGTTATTTTATCTTGTTCTGTTGGTCCAGTCAAATGGTCGTTTCAGGAAACAGCCCCGAAAGAATTTTTCTTGACGGTTCTGTATGTATTTTGGGACTCTGAATTCGAATCTGAAATTTGCTGACATATCAGAGGGCGGCTTCACCCCCAAAACCCTCAAAATCCCCAACATTTCATACTTTATTTTAATTTTTCCATTTAATCTCGAAAACTTCGAGTTTTTGGAGAATAATCATTCTCCACAAAATCAAAGATAATAAAATTTCCAATAAATTGAGTGGTCGCGCAGGATTGTACAATTTTTGGTTCCGGAGCTACGAATTTTCAAAAAAGGGGTTTTCAAAATTATGCAAACCTACCAGTTCTACCCTATACAACTTGGATATTTTTCTAGTATAGATAAAAAACCACACATCACGTGAAAGAACAATTAATTATGAACAGGATTCCTTAAGATTTTTCGAATTTGGTATTGGGGGAAGGGGGAATACGCCCAAAAATAGAAAATCATCCTACAGCTAAAATACAAATTTTTTATTATAATACCTTTTCAAGGCCTTCTTAACAAAAAAATGCATATTTCGGCTGAAATCATCTCACGAGGGTTATCTTCTATGAGAATCACCCGTTAAAAACATTTTATTTCAATATTTCCTAGTGGAGGGGTACGTCATAAGGATACGTCAAGGATCAAAACTTTAAACACTTATAACTTTTGACAGAATGATCAGATCCCCACGTACTACAGATCATTCTTCTCAACTCGTCAAGTTGGTTCAAAATCATGTATTATAACAGAAATTTGATGAAAAAATTAAAAATTCCTCTTTTAGTGAATTTACCCCATGTTTAAATACACATAAAAATGGCCAATTTCTATATTCAAAACATTGTATCTCGGTAACACGAAATGATAAAAAATGGTACTTGGTCTTGATTTGAAGAACAGAGTCTCCTCTTTCATGTGAGGTAAATGAATTTTGTAAAAATATAATTGTGAAGTAAGATACGTTTGTTTAAAAAATCAAGAAATTTGCGATATTCTCCTTATTTTCACAGTATCGACAGTTTTTCGATAATAAACAGTCTTGCAAAATGGATTTAAGGCAACGTAGCTTATAGAGCATTTAATTTTCTTTCATTTGAGACCAATCGCAAATTTCTATCATGTATCTTTCTTCATTTAGAGACTCTTGAATAACAGTAAAATCACAGAAAAAAATGCGAAAAATAATAATCATTTTTTCAATTGGCTGTAACTTTTGAACGGTATTAAATTCAGAAAAACACGATCCATGGAAGCGAAAAGAGGAGAAAATTCTCTACAACCTTGACTACTTTTGGGATTTTTTATCTAAAGTGTTTCACAAGATACGCAACTTTGCGTAGACTGTAAAAATGATTAACATGTCACAGATTTCTCACATAGGTATTAAAAGTTGAGAAAAATGGAAAAGTATGTAATTTTGGTGGTTTTTGGGGGTTTTGGTGGTGAAGCCGCCCCCTGGCATGTCAGAAAATTTCAGATTCGAATTCAGCGCCCCAAAATACATATAGAACTGTCGAGAAAAATTCTTTCGGGGCTGTTTCCTGAAAAACGACCATTTGACTGGACTATTGGATCTATTCAACCGCCAACTTCAAATAGTCGACCACATTTGTATTTTTTACAAACTTTCTAAAAAAATGTAGTTCTTGATCTGTTTTTCTTGTTACGGTAATCGGTAATTGATAATAATATGGAAAAATACTCACAGGTACCCATTGAAAGCCAAAAATTATGTTTTTCATCTCTTGATTGAGGTGGATAAGAAAACAATAATGAGATACAAACGTGGCTCTTGCAAGGATAATAATTATGGAACCTGGACAACCGTATTATGAATAATTTTCAAGTTTTGTAGTATTTTTCTTTAGTTACAAACATTTTAAATGAAAGAAATCAAGAGTAATGTGATATTTCTTCAGAATTGCCAATTGGAAAGTGATGGTCCGAAGGATATTATTGAATAAGAAGACTTCCATAATAGTAATTCGTCATATTTTGTGACCTATTCATGGATACCGTATCAATAGTCTACCGGTACTGGAAAAGCAAGAACAAGTCTGTATTGAATTCCAAAATCTGTACCGGTAAGCCTATCCATATGTGCATAATTGTATATCAGATTATTATAGTCTATAGAGGTGAATAAACAGCAATACAAAATGAAATTTTGTTTAGTAATTTTCTCAAAAATAAATGTTTTGAAAAGAGGAGAGTAGTCTTGAAGGCTCAATTAATTTATATTTATAATTTTATATATGTGACGTTTATGAATTCCATCATAAATATTTATTTATTAATGATAATCAGAGTCATTAAGGAAGTTTATCAAATGAGCAGCACACCCAAGATTACTTAACAAAATATAATTATTTTTGGCTGCACGAAAAACATCAAATTCAAATATATTTATTCATAAGATGTAAATTCACAAATTAAGGCTGATCGGTGCACCCATCAACTATTTGCATTTAAATTGGATAATCTTTTTCAATATAATTGTTAAGATCATTATAAGATTGAGAAAAAGTGACAACTGAAATTTTCAACTGGTCTAATAATAGTGTAGCAATATAATGCATATAGGTAACTCACTGCGTTGATGATTTGTTTGTGTGCAGAAAGGACATGGTGAAGCCATGTTACCAGAAAGGACTGGTGCTTACCAGTTCACGGACATGTGAAACAAAAAGTCCTAAAATCCATCTCAGTAAACTTCAATACTTAGGACCAGAGCCGGATCTACCAATTTTTCTAGGGGGGGGGGGCAAGCTTTACTTATGGCGCCCCCTCACGATCGACCATCACCGACCGATTTACAAAAATGTGAGGAATTATTACTATATTAGTCGCAGTGGCGTAACCAGAAAAAAATTTCGGGGGGGATCATAACATTGTAGTAGAAAGCACTTAAAGTTTAAGGGTGACACCGGGGGGTGTGGGTGGTATGGAATACCCCCCACCAAAGGGGGGTCCGGGGGTCCTCCCCTGGAAAATTTTGGAAATATACCTTCAATTTGGTGCTATTTTACACAATTTCCAGTTGAAAGCAAACATTCCATTCAAGTTTTTTGGGTGATCAGTAGGCCAATTATTATTTTGATTCTACTAGTATGTTTATGTTTAAGGATATGTATGAAACTGAATAAACTATAATCAACTAGAGCAATAAAAGCTATATTGAATATCTTTATAATAATAGATGGTGAAAAGTGATCAAATGTTGTAGTGCTACCTGTAGTTTGTCTATCCCCTGTTATCTAGTCCCTAAGCACTAGACCATTAGTCACTGTCTATAAGAAATAGCTCATTATTATTATCATTGCTATTGCAGTGCTATTCTCTCATCCCTTATATATTTCTGGACTTACATAGTACAATATAACGAAAATATTGTATTAGGTACGGTACTAATTTTTGTGGCTGGATCCAGCCAAAAAAAATTCAGGTTCCATTTCGGGGGGATACATCCCCATATCCCCCCCTCCTGGATACGCCACTGATTAGTCGCATACGAGGTTGAATTAAAAGGCATTTTTAATGATAATATAAGTTGAGTCATTGTTCATTTTCATTTACATTCATAATTGAGAACAATGCTGAAAGAATTAAAGCCCCAACTTTGAAATACCTATTGCTATTGCTGGGGATTAATTACGTATTTTTACAGTACGGTATAGTATAAATAAGTAGTATAAGATAATGATCATGAAAAGAATAAAATCTAATCAATGAATATTCACGAAATGCATAATTTACGATAAACAGAATATACAACGAATGACAGATATGGAGTTCTTGATCATTACAGTACGGTAGCAAAATTCACTCATCACAAACATCTCTAGTACTAGTCAACTACTTGAATGAAAAAGTATGGGAGTAAAATTGTCAAAGAATCAACTGATTATTTCACAAATAACTCAAGTGAAAATTATACTTGTAACTTCTTTATGTCATAAGTTTCTTTGTGATGATAAAATGATAATATTCTTCAAAGCAGATTATTATTTTTGGGATCTGCTTCCTAAAACACCTTCATGTGATGCATCATAGTTTCATGTGAAGCTATGAAATTGATCAAGAATTTAAGATTAATAAATGGATGAAGTAAATCGTAAGATATAACAGACTGTTTTTAGCTTTATGTGACAACTTTGCAACCGGGCATAAGTAAAGCTAAAGCGTTATGCAGAGAAGTGATAAGTTAGTTAATAGAGGAAATAATATAGTTACAAGAAAAAATGAATCCACAAGATCAGTATTTGATTAAGTTCTCAAATAATTCTAATTTTTCGGGCTTTCTTTGCTGAGAATGTGTTTATTATTTCATAAAAAGAAGCACTTTCTTGTTAAATATTTATGATGCTTAAATTTAATGAAACTTCTCTCTCCAGATGCCACAAAAACTGGAAGTGTTATAAATAAGTAATAAAATGTTGCCAACCCTTGCTTATACAGCGGAAGTAAACTGCAGCCATAAAAATACGTTATTTTATCTTGTTCTGTTGGTCCAGTCAAATGGTCGTTTCAGGAAACAGCCCCGAAAGAATTTTTCTTGACGGTTCTGTATGTATTTTGGGACTCTGAATTCGAATCTGAAATTTGCTGACATATCAGAGGGCGGCTTCACCCCCAAAACCCTCAAAATCCCCAACATTTCATACTTTATTTTAATTTTTCCATTTAATCTCGAAAACTTCGAGTTCTTGGAGAATAATCATTCCCCACAAAATCAAAGATAATAAAATTTCCAATAAATTGAGTGGTCGCGCAGGATTGTACAATTTTGGTTCCGGAGCTACGAATTTTCAAAAAAGGGGTTTTCAAAATTATGCAAACCTACCAGTTCTACCCTATACAACTTGGATATTTTCTAGTATAGATAAAAAACCACACATCACGTGAAAGAACAATTAATTATGAACAGGATTCCTTAAGATTTTTCGAATTTGGTAGTGGGGGAAGGGGGAATACGCCCAAAAATAGAAAATCATCCTACAGCTAAAATACAAATTTTTTATTATAATACCTTTTCAAGGCCTTCTTAACAAAAAAATGCATATTTCGGCTGAAATCATCTCACGAGGGTTATCTTCTATGAGAATCACCCGTTAAAAACATTTTATTTCAATATTTCCTAGTGGAGGGGTACGTCATAAGGATACGTCAAGGATCAAAACTTTAAACACTTATAACTTTTGACAGAATGATCAGATCCCCACGTACTACAGATCATTCTTCTCAACTCGTCAAGTTGGTTCAAAATCATGTATTATAACAGAAATTTGATGAAAAAATTAAAAATTCCTCTTTTAGTGAATTTAGCCCATGTTTAAATACACATAAAAATGGCCAATTTCTATATTCAAAACATTGTATCTCGGTAACACGAAATGATAAAAAATGGTACTTGGTCTTGATTTGAAGAACAGAGTCTCCTCTTTCATGTGAGGTAAATGAATTTTGTAAAAATATAATTGTGAAGTAAGATACGTTTGTTTAAAAAATCAAGAAATTTGCGATATTCTCCTTATTTTCACAGTATCGACAGTTTTTCGATAATAAACAGTCTTGCAAAATGGATTTAAGGCAACGTAGCTTATAGAGCATTTAATTTTCTTTCATTTGAGACCAATCGCAAATTTCTATCATGTATCTTTCTTCATTTAGAGACTCTTGAATAACAGTAAAATCACAGAAAAAAATGAGAAAAATAATAATCATTTTTTCAATTGGCTGTAACTTTTGAACGGTATTAAATTCAGAAAAACACGATCCATGGGAGCGAAAAGAGGAGAAAATTCTCTACAACCTTGACTACTTTTAGGATTTTTTATCTAAAGTGTTTCACAAGATACGCAACTTTGCGTAGACTGTAAAAATGATTAACATGTCACAGATTTCTCACATATTAAAAGTTGAGAAAAATGGAAAAAGTATGTAATTTTGGTGGTTTTTGGGGGTTTTGGTGGTGAAGCCGCCCCCTGGCATGTCAGAAAATTTCAGATTCGAATTCAGCGCCCCAAAATACATATAGAACTGTCGAGAAAAATTCTTTCGGGGCTGTTTCCTGAAAAACGACCATTTGACTGGACTATTGGATCTATTCAACCGCCAACTTCAAATAGTCGACCACATTTGTATTTTTTACAAACTTTCTAAAAAAATGTAGTTCTTGATCTGTTTTTCTTGTTACGGTAATCGGTAATTGATAATAATATGGAAAATACTCACAGGTACCCATTGAAAGCCAAAAATTATGTTTTTCATCTCTTGATTGAGGTGGATAAGAAAACAATAATGAGATACAAACGTGGCTCTCGCAAGGATAATAATTATGGAACCTGGACAACCGTATTATGAATAATTTTCAAGTTTTGTAGTATTTTTCTTTAGTTACAAACATTTTAAATGAAAGAAATCAAGAGTAATGTGATATTTCTTCAGAATTGCCAATTGAAAAGTGATGGTCCGAAGGATATTATTGAATAAGAAGACTTCCATAATAGTAATTCGTCATATTTTGTGACCTATTCATGGATACCGTATCAATAGTCTACTGGAAAAGCAAGAACAAGTCTGTATTGAATTCCAAAATCTGTACCGGTAAGCCTATCCATATGTGCATAATTGTATATCAGATTATTATAGTCTATAGAGGTGAATAAACAGCAATACAAAATGAAATTTTGTTTAGTAATTTTCTCAAAAATAAATGTTTTGAAAAGAGGAGAGTAGTCTTGAAGGCTCAATTAATTTATATTTATAATTTTATATATGTGACGTTTATGAATTCCATCATTCATATTTATTTATTAATGATAATCAGAGTCATTAAGGAAGTTTATCAAATGAGCAGCACACCCAAGATTACTTAACAAAATAGAATTATTTTTGGCTGCACGAAAAACATCAAATTCAAATATATTTATTCATAAGATGTAAATTCACAAATTAAGGCTGATCGGTGCACCCATCAACTATTTGCATTTAAATTGGATAATCTTTTTCAATATAATTGTTAAGATCATTATAAGATTGAGAAAAAGTGACAACTGAAATTTTCAACTGGTCTAATAATAGTGTAGCAATATAATGCATATAGGTAACTCACTGCGTTGATGATTTGTTTGTGTGCAGAAAGGACATGGTGAAGCCATGTTACCAGAAAGGACTGGTGCTTACCAGTTCACGGACATGTGAAACAAAAAGTCCTAAAATCCATCTCAGAGAATTACGGTTTACGTTGATATGCGGATCAAGTCAAACTCCTGATTATTGCTTTCTTGTATCCATGCTGTTGTTGCAGGGCTGCAGGCTTTCAAAACAAATGGAAGCAACATGAAAGAAAACCCTACAAGAACAGCAAAGATGCCTGAAAGCATCACCACTTCGAGTGCAGAAAAAGTCGGGATAAAATAATTGTAGGTGAGATTTAATCTCACGAACATCACGTCATCACAATTAGCATATCATCAAACATGCCTTGATTATGTGATGAGGTGTTTTAGAACTTTTTCATTTTCCATGTTATATTCTATTTTATCGATAGGATGTGATATGCAAAAAATATTGCATATTGTACTGCTTATTTTGAAAAGGTGATCCTAATGTCAGAAAGTTGTTATCATGAGCTGTAGGGAGTTAGTGGCGGCAGAGCGATGGGTCGTCTCGTTTTCCAGAGAGGCGATCCTAGGGATGAATGTTCATGTGGCGGCTACATCTAAAGCCGAAGAAGATGAGAAGGCAGAGGGTTTTTCCGGCCCTCAGCCGTCCTTGGATCCGGGGTTGGCCCCTTCCGGAGAGATAGCCGTGGCTGGGGGCGGCAGACCCAGTGGCAGAAGCCCCGTCATCCTCTTCACTGGGCTACCGCTGAAGACATGTTCGAAATCGGCCTCTTCCTCCGGTGTCAGCAGTCCAGCAACGCTTCCCCGTTCAATCCCGGGTAGGCCGGGTCGTAGGCCATCAAAACGTCGGCACCGGCTGGAGAGGACACCAATCACCAGTAAACCGCGGTAGTTTCCCTTAGGTTCCGCCACACGGTCTTCAGGCCGTGGTGCTTCTAAGCTAGGTACCCTTCCGCGATTTACCGGGAGTGCCTCACTAGGTACTACCTCGTCAAGCCGTTGGAGACGTTCCTTCAGCTGAAGCGAGGGTACCAAAGTTGTCATGTTGAACAAATAACATAAGTTAACCTTTTTTCAAAATTTTTGTTTTTCCATGAGAGAGTTTTTGTTAGTTGATTCTAATGATGTTCGTATAACATTGTTCGCACGGAAGACTCTATGAAATACCTATCGGAAATTCCAAAATAGATTAGGTACGAACAAATTTTTATTTTTAACATTTATGAATCAAGAGAATAACCATTGTTCATGAATCTTCTGTCCACTATACCGTACTAATTATTTTTATATTTCTCCCAATAGTATATAATATTCGTCAAGCTAGTACGAATAATAGTTTCTAAACTCTGAAGTAGTAAAGACTAGCAAGACAAAAAAATCACATCAATTATGGTTGCAGAAAGTGAATACTGAATAGTTACCGGTAATCAACTAGCAGCATGAGTGGAATTTCTCCATGAAAAAACTATAATGTTAAAAAACAAAAGTTATTCCATTAATGTTTCCCATGTAAGATAGCCTACTATTGAATTGATTTCGACTGAGATGGAAATAATGCCATAATGAGATTGTCACGCTTAGAGTTTTCAAAAATAAGCAATTAAGTTATTCGGGTGATGAGTTATTCTCTTAGTAGTCAAAAGATTGACATTAAAACTCAATAACATTGTTCAATAAGAAAAGTGTGCTAATGCTGAATCATGGACCAAGGCAATTGAATAAAACGTGAGATAGAAAGTTACAATGAATTTTAATAGTGCAAATGATGTTCTATCTTCAACTAAGTAAGTTACATTATTTTAGAAAAATGTATTCTCTTAAGAAGACAGTACAAGATAGAACATTTCATCAACCTTAAAAATAGAATAGTAATTTTCACATCCTTGAACAAAGAAAGCAAGTTAATATGCTTATTAAACTATACAGTTATCGAATTTGAAGACTCTTCACTTGGTTCTTAAGTTTTTTGTAGAGTTGAACAATTCTGTTTAGTCATGTTAATAAGTCGTATATTAATAGGTTTATTCGTGATACAAAAAATAGTGAATTTTAGAAACGTACACAGTTTGGCTTAGAGAATTTGCGATAAAACAAAGAAAAAAAGATTACATGTATAACTTCCCATAATTTATAATACCGTATTTGATTTCGTTCTTATGTTAATGAAGAAAATAGCACTCAATAACTAGATACTGTTTGAGAGTTCATAGTTGAAGAAGCAGTCTAACTAGCTACATAGTTTAGAAATTTACATAGAGAAAGGCACACTGATATAATTTATATTGAACACGCAATTATGAACTGTAGAGAAAATATATATGTATATATTTTATATTATAATTTCCATAATAATATGATAAGTTGTTTAGTGAAAAACGCTGAAGCCATGCTAAGTTACTCATCTAAATAAAGTGATATGTTGAAATTAAAACTTTATTGATTCTGTGGTAGTTATTATTGTATTGGAAACACAATTTTTCATCAGTGTTCATCAGTGACGAGAAAAGTCTACAGATCGAACCGCTATTCTTGTAGAAGCTACGTCACAAATATTAGGCTCCTTCTTCATTGAATTATTTCATGATTTTATACATGTCATAATAATTTCATATAGCGTTATTTATGGTCGATAGGTAAGGAAGTTTTGAGATGTTCGAACCTTATTTACAGAATTTGCCAAAAATTGCCAATCAACCATGAAAAGAGACTAGCCATAGGCTGGCTACCTACCTAGAACGATTTGAGATCTCTAAAATAAATGAACATTATAAGCTCAAGCAGAACGAGAAAATAGAGATTATATATATATATATATAATCACAGAAGCTTCTTATCATTGTCATTGTATAAATATATATTATTTACAAAATTATTGATATTATATATCAATAGTATAATCTATCAGATAGTTTAAACTACACACAAGTGTTTGAAACTCATTCACGGTTCCGGTAGTCATTCTTAAGAAGTAAAAAGTATATCATAGTAGGTGGTCTCTAGTCTATTTTCACATGAATGTTTAAATGAATTTTTAGTATTGTACAGAATTCGTAGTGTTTCATAAGTTGATCATTTTAATATTATGTAAGATAGTACAATATTATCAAGATTATATTTTTAAAATTTACGATTCATGATATACTTAAGATTTAAGAAGTGAGACATTTCAAGTGTTTATTAATTTTAAGATTTACAAATATTTCGACAGTTTCTCTCAACTACTTTAAAATTGACATTGTTCAGAGTCTTGAAGAATTTCACAGTTTTTCGATAGTATTAATATGGCGATTAAAAAAACTCAAGCCCTTCATGCTAATTTTGGCACATCAAATCTGATCTACTGAAATGAAATTTGTACAGTATTTCTAAGGTCATCTGAATTCTAGGTAGTACCGTATTAGAAATCGAATAAACTGCAATACTTCTTCAATTCAACTATCTAATGCTCCGTTAATTGATATTGCAAAACTATCTTTTTTGGAGATTGGTTTATAAAACCCACAATAATTACAATAAAGTGAAAGTTAGGTACCGATAAGTTACTTGATGTAAACCATCATCTACTTTGAAGATTTTATTTTTCCCTTATACTGTAATCAGTTACAATATTATTCCTGAATGTTCCTACAGTCAATCAAAAAATATAAAGGATTATTCCGATCTCATTAGAATTAATTCATTTTTTACGACTTCTTCTTATTAATGTTATCAATAAATTCCATGGTTTCTCATACTTTTACAAAACATGACAAATATACCGTAATATTATACATACCATGCTTTTCTTCTCTGATCTCCAACAATAATGCATTTATATTTCTTATTTCTTAATTATACATACCCTCTTCTCTCAAGATATTGATTATTTATACATTTCAAATTAAGATATCAAGGCAAAAGGCTGCACAAAGTTTCATAATGGATGGTTA